>NW_026000221.1:2211943-2215642 GCF_001458135.2 Marmota marmota marmota
CGCCTGAACCGGCTGGGAGGGGGCGGCGTGCAGTCCCACGGGCTAGGGGCCCTGGCCTCCCTCCGGGCGCAGGCTAAGGTCCGCGCAACTGGAGGCCAGCCCAAGTCCCGGGAGCGCTCCCGGGACGGCGTGTGCAGGGCCCACGCCGTAGGCAGACGAAGCCGCTGCGGGTCCCAGCCTGGCCCAGCACGCTTTCTCTCTCTGGGCTCAGTTTCCCACCTTGCACATGAGGGGCCGAGCCTGATTTCCGTTTAGTCGGGATCTGGCCGGCGTTTCCCCGGTTCTTGCCAGGTGACCATCAGCCGGGGTTTTGAGAGTCTACCTTTCTTCCTTTCTGCTCAGTCGGCGGGTGGGAGCTGGTCTTGCTTGTTGGTAGGCAGAGTCCGCTGCGCAGAACCTGGCAGCCACGGAGGACAGAGGATCGACCCCAGGGTTTCTCTGTGTAGGGGTGGGGTGTGCTAGGGAGGAGCAACCGCCCGACTTTCCCTGCTTGGGGGATTCCTTCCTTCTCTCTCCTCAAACGCTGGACTGAGGAGGGAAGGGGAGACCGACCCCACCACATAGACACTTTTGCGTACCCCCTTGTCCAGCCTCAACGCCTTAACACGCTCCAACAGTCATCCTGCTCCAGGCTGAAAAAGTGGGAGGCCTTGACCCATGTGGCCCCGCGGCCCCGCAAGCCTGTTCCTGGATGGCGGCTATAGGGAGGTGGACAGAATTGAGGGGAACTGGGAGTTTGCCCTTCACACAGCCGCATCCCACAGTGTGCCCCGGCAGTGCTCCAAGGCCGGATAACCTTGCGCTTGAAGCCTAGTAGGGGAAACCAATTGGCTGAACCTATTCCTGCTTCCCCAAGTGCCCAGAATGAGACTGCAGCTGTTGGGGACAGTGGGTTGGGAACGCACATCGGGCTGTGGCCTGCCCGCCGACGGCCGTGGGCTCCAGGGCAGCCGCTTAGGTATAAGGTGCCGGGAGATGGCAGCGCGGCGAACCGGCATTAATGTTTCATGAGGTGTAGTTCCAGGCGGCGCCTACCTGCCTGGTTCTCACCCACAGCTGCTGCGGGCTAGGCCGAAGCCCTGCGCCCGCCCAGGCGCCCTGCTGAATGGCGTCTCCAGGGCCGTCTGGCTCGGAACGCAGAGACCTGGGACTCCTGCCCCAACCTCCAAAGCCTGGCTAGGCCGACCTAAGCTCGTTGGGGCCTTGATGTTCAGGCCCTGCGGAGCGGCTCCTGCGCCCTGTCGTGCCGTTGGTGGGGAAGGGGGTTCTCCACAATCATCTCCTCGACCCTCAGCAGCAGGATCCCCTCTCTGGTGGGTGTGTGGAGCTACGTGCTTACGGGTTCTTGAGGGCTAAGAGAATAGTCTCCAAAGCCGCTGCTTGCAGACCTGGACTGGGGACTGCCTGGATGAAAAGCCATCTTTTGACTTGGAGCCTGCGCTGTAAGGATTCTAGCCCTCCCCTCCCCCACATCTCCTTTGGCTGTTTTATGTGTGAAAATGGCCTGTTGGCAGGGTTACCCTCCAGAGTTGCTAAGCTCAGAGGCTTCTGATCCTGTCTTCTGCCGTCTCCCCCCACCACAAGTGCCCAACATCTTCAGCCATAAATGCAACCTTACTATGGAGTCACAGACATCTAACTGGGGTGGCATTCACTTTGGTGTCTGTGGCAGGAAGTTGTACCTTCCTACTCCTGCCTACTAGCCAATTTCCAGGTTTTGTTTTCAGGGGGTAACTGGGCAGTGTGTGAGATTCTCTGTATACCCTTGTTCCCAGGCAGTGCCTATGGTCCCCAAAATGCTGCCTCTGTCACTGGGTGGCCAGAGTTGGAATCTTGTTTTTTTTTTTTTTTCCCTTAGTTATGTGGCTTTGGTTAAGCCATGGAACCTCTCTCAGCCTCAGCTTCCCCACCTGTGAAATGGGAGAATAATAGCTCCCACTTCCTGAGAGATAAATGAGATGATGAAGGCGAGAGGCTTGGCCCTGAGTCCCTGTGCAGCTGGACTGAATGCTAACAATGACATTTGCCAGGTTGCTGTGCTCTTATTTTTGTTTCTCCCTTCCCAGCATAGTCAAGCAGGTTGAGTCAGGCAAAAGCAGACCCTTTTCTGATTTAGTAGACCTGCCCCTACCCTGTGTTTAGCCACTAAGAAGTGTTGGACTGAGCAGGCTGGAGGGGTGGGGCTTGACCAGAGCCTAGAAGTCCGGAAGTTCTTGGTGAACTGGGTTGGGCCCAAACATACCTTTTATGATTGTATTTTTCTTTCTTCAAAAAGGAAGGGTTTATAATTGCCCTTTAGGTTTTGACATTTTGGGGTACATACATTTCTCCTATGAAGGCAGAAGGATGGGGAACAGAGAGAGGAAGGTTGGGCTGTATCTATCAGGATGGATTTGAAGATGTAAATTGGGAGCAGATTTTATTTAGAGACAGTTAACAGCAGTAACAGTCCCCCTTCCTGAGTATCAATTTAGCTTTGAACTTGCAGGTGCCTAAGAAAGGGTCAATAGAATTAGCTGACACATTTACTTTGTCTCTTCTTCCAAATTGGCACGATACCTCTGAAAGAAGTTTTTCTCCTAGTATACAATTCTGAGATGAATTTGTTACGTGGTTCACACTAAATAAATATTGCTTCAACCATTAAATATAACAGGCAAAATGTCTTCAGCCACAGTTATGTAGAAAGCTATACCAATTCTTCAAGCAATATTTATCTCAATACTTGATAAAAGTAGGGAGTGTCTTTTTCCTTCATAGCTCTTATTATAATAGTATTGAAATTAATATTTGTGTAATGATTGATTAAAATCTGTTGCTTCTACCAGCTGTGACTGCCTTGAGAGCATGGTCTATCCTTTCTTGCCAACTATAAGACCCTCCTTACAACAGGCAAGAGGATTTGGTGAAGTTGCTTGGCTGGGTGCAGGTTACATGCCCACTCTTGAACCAATCACTTTATGGGGGAAGAGTGGCTCAGTGATGTGGTTGGCCAAGGTCACAGACTCCTCCCATGACAAAGGTGTGGGGAGTTCCCTATGGGAATGAATACTTGCCACCTTCCTCCAAGAATCCTAGTGGCTACTTGGAACAAGTTCTCTGAGCTGGTGGCAGGGAAGGAGATGGTTTTCAAAGAAGCTCCTGCTCTGTGGAGGTACTCAGAAGACTGCTGATGGTCTGGGTAGGTATGGAAAGCCCATCAGAATTATTCCTGCACTCATCTGTGGGAAGAGATGGAAGGTTACCAGATAGTCTCAGAAGGATCAGAGTCTGGTGACTACCTATAGGGTTGGGTCCACAGAGCAAGGATGGGAAACCTATTTGTACTCCCTTTTTCATCCATGAGAAGGAGTGAGTTGGAAGCTCTAAGATTGGAGGAGAATCTTTAGGATAAGGTAAGATATTAATGTGTTTGATCATTAATCTATTGCACTCTGAGATTTCTGGCAGCCAAAGCAAAAAGAGGTTCATTTAGGCATTTTAAAAAATTGCAGTCCTGTGAGTATTTTGCATAAAATGGAGGAAGGAGCCCCGGTCTTTTTTTTTTTTTTAATTTTTTATTGTTGGCTGTTCAAAACATTACATAGTTCTTGATATATCATATTTCACACTTTGATTCAAGTGGGTTATGAGCTCCCATTTTTACCCCATATACAGATTGCAGAATCACATCAGTTACACATCCATTGATTTACATAT
>NW_026000221.1:2217213-2222999 GCF_001458135.2 Marmota marmota marmota
TTATATCAAAGAAGACATTTGGCATTTGTTTTTTAGGGATTGGCTAGCTTCACTTAGCATAATCTGCTCTAATGCCATCCATTTCCCTGTAAATTCTATGATTTTGTCATTTTTTAATGCAGAGTAATACTCCATTGTGTATAAATGCCACATTAGGAGCCCCGGTCTTGAACTCTCCTAGACTGGCCTCTCTCAGGTCAGCAAAAATTTAGAAAGAATATATTTTATGCCTGAGATTGCAGAGGTGGATGGTTCCTGCTCATTTACGTTGAGCAGAGGAAGCTGACCCACAAACCAACTGTTTTTGGAGTACAGTGCTGGAGAACAAATCTGCAGCCTGGTATTGCAGGGTGCTGAGTGACATTCTAAGGAGTTTCATGGAAAGTTTGTCCACCCCCCTGGGCTCCCCTCCCTAAAAAATAGCATGTGCACTGGGGGTGGTGTTGCATGCCTATAGTCCCTACAGCTTGGGAGGCTGAGGCAGGAGGATCCTGGTGAGTTCAAAGTCAGCCTCAGCAATTTAGCAAGGTCCTACATAACTTAGTGAGACCCTGTCTCAAAATAAAAAATAAAGTCAGATAGAGTGATGCATGCCTGTAATCCTAGTGGCTGGGGAGGCTGAGACAGGAGGATCGGGAGTTCAAAGAAAGCCTCAACAAAAGTGTGGTGCTAAGCAACTCAGTGAGACCTTGTCTCTAAATACAATACAAAACGGAGCTGGGGATAGGGCTCAGAGGTCAAGTGCCCCTGAGTTCAATCCCTGGTATGAATGAATGAATGAATGAATAAATAAATAAATAAACAAACAAATAAATAAATAAGAAAGAAGGGCTAGAGATGTAACTCAGTGATTATGCACTTCTCTGAGGTGAGAGACACTGTGGTTCACGTGACAATCTAAAAGATAGTCAACATGGCTACGTAATAGCCACTTGACTACTGGGGACAGGTGGCAAAGCAGAGCAAGGGGGAAGAGGAAGTTGGAGAATTAAGTGGAAAACAGATGCCACAGAGCTTCATAATCCTTGGTGCCGGGGTGGGGGGTGTTATCCCGAAGGCAAAGAAGTATAGAGGGAGGATTGAAACAGCGAGAGATCTGGTCAGATTTATATTTTAGAAAGATTATACTGCCTCGAGAATACAGGATGGACTTGAAGATGTGAAACGGGAGCAGATTATTGCAATGTCATTCACTTTGCCGCTCCATCTGTCCTTCTGTTTCTCCATCGGTCCATCTGCCTGTCCATTCATCCACCATGAGTACAGGAGGCCAGAGCTTGACATGGAATTATGAAGGTGAGAAGTTAAGAGGGCTCCACGTTTCTGGGGCTGCCTCTTGGAGGACCTTGTTTTACCCATCTGGCTCTGTGGCCAGTGCCTCGGTAGCTTTCCAGGTGTCTGCATCCTGCATGGGTGCTTGGGACTTGAAGGGGCACAGCCACTACTGCAGGCAGACAATTTGGGGAGCTCGTAAGGGTGAACAGTCCTTTCGGAAGCTTTTAAAATAATTAGTCCTCCCTACACTGGCTGACTGGCTGACGGCAGCCTATTAGCCCTGAGTTGGAAATTCTGAATTGTTTCATGACAATTGAAAACATGATTGGAGACCGACTGGGAGGGAGCTACCCATGAAATATTTATGTTTCCTCAGTGTTATGGGGCTGTTCCCCTTCAGCTTGAAAATCCTGGAGGCATAGGGCTGGTGGCTTCCAAGTGACTGTTGTTGTTCCTGGGGGTCCATGGGCTGATGCCCCTGTGGACAGATGGGATGTGTTTTTTTGCAGAGCTGTGAGATTGGTTTGGGGACCTGCCCTGACTCTGCACATCAGCACAGCGGCTTTACTAGAGAAGGTTTCCCAGAAGAGGTTTCCCAGGCTGAGCTTGGAAAAGGAGTAAAAGTGTGCACAAAGGAGCAAAATGAAGTTATGCCCTGCAGAGTCTGGTCCAGAGTCCGTTAGTGAGCCCAGTGGTGAGAGGCACAGATGGCTGGGCAGGGCAGCAGAGGGCGAGCAGGAACATGGACTGGAATCCAATTAGCAAAGGTCCTGAATGCAGGCTGGGCAGCCCTAGGCTGGTACGGAAGGTGCTTGAAGGTGCAGAACGTGGAGTCCAGTTCTGCATGGGACAGAACTTGGGGACTGGTGGTGCTCTGTATGTTCATGTCTGGTCCAGATTCTTCCTGGTACTGAAGGCTCACTGTCAATCAGACTAGGTGTGAATTCCTGTTCTGCCCCCTTAGCATTGTGACCCTTGTTTTCTCAGCCGGTCAATGTGGGATGCTGAGTTCTTGCCTTGCAGGGCTGTGAGATATGGGGATGACCAGATGTGGAGGACTGACCCTCAGCCATAGGCTCACATGCTCCTCAGGAGCAGCGCTTTGTAGATTATGTGGTGTGCCAAGGCTAGGGTTTTGTGCATCCTTTTCCTCTGCAGAGTATTTTGAAGTACTCTGTGTTTTTCCCTTCTCTGCAAATCCTAAATAAATATTCATGCTGGGAGGGTGTGTGCTGGCCTGGCAGGCACCTCTGATGGGTGAGGTGCCCTGGGGTTCTTGGTAAGGGACTCCAGATACCCACTCCAGATACTCCTAGGGGTGGGACTCTACCATGGCAGAGGAAACTGGTGGCTAGCACCTGCATGACTGCCTGATCTCACAACCTGCTCAGAGAGCATGGGTCTGGTGGTCCTTGCCTCTTTAAACTCCGTTAGTCATTTGTGATTCAGGTTGGTCAGCATCTGTTGAATACCTACTGGAGGTATGCAGAGGGGCTGATATTTTTGAATGCCAGCTGTATGGTAATCTATGCTGGGCTCTTTATATCAGGCCACTTCCTCATCAGAACCAATGGTGAGCCCATTTTCCAGATAAGAAACTCAAACTTTGAGAGGCCCAGTAACTGGACCAAGATCTCAAATAATAGTACTAATAGTAATAGTAATAATAATAATACCAGCTCCCATAGATTGAGCCTTGGCTGACATCTTCCTGTGTGTCTGCTCCTTAAGTTCTCAAAGCAAATGTATTGAACCAGGGGTGTTTTGATTTTAAGGGTCAAGCAGTTGAGAAGCCCTGGACCCCTGGGCTCTGTGTCCCAGCTGTCCCCTCTTTCCTGCCTTGGGCTGTGGATTTGGAGCTAGCCACACGATGGCCTGCAGGTGAGCAGGCTCCCCACTGTGTTCCCCCTACTGACTCAGGGAACTGAGATCCAGACCAGCCCCCCTCAGAACTTCTCTACCCTCTGGGGGCCCCTCTGGGGCCTCCATATGCATAGGCTTCTCTGTCTGTCTCCTCCCTGGTGCTGATTATGAAATCAGGGTCTGTCATCTTCTCAGAGTACCTGCCTTTCTGGGGGCTGGATGCCTGCCTAGCAGCAAAGACCAGGGCACATTGACCTGACTGGCTGGGTGGGACCATCCCAGAGAGCCCAGACCACAGGGTAGGGTCAGCCCCTCCACTGGATGGTGGAGCTGGGGAGTAATTCAGTAGTGGGGTGCTCTTGCCTCCCTTTCCTGTCCTGTTGGGGTCTAGCTCCTACTCAGCCCCCACAGGCCTGGAGTCTTTACAGGCCCTCTTCCCCCCTCCAAAATATGCTTAAACTCAGTGCCACATAGGAGTGACTGAATGGATGTAAGACAGCATGGACGTAATTCTTGTCCTGGGGGAGGTGCCTGATCCCGAGGGACAATGGTGGTGTTTGGGCAGGGTGGAGGGAAGCTGGACTTCTGGTGGGTAAAGAGGCTTCCACCTGGTATACCTGGGGCCTGGGGCCACTGAGGATGGGGGCTCCTGTTGAGCCGTAGGGGTGAAGCTTGTCTGTGCACAGAGCCCAGATCTCTGCTGAGTAGACAAACACAAGGTAAGGGGACGAGTCTTGACAAATGTTTGCCAAGTCTCTGGCTGACTTTGGAGTCAGGAGTGAGCTTGTTTGGCAGAACAAAGGGGAAAGCAGCCTCCAAGGGGCCATAAATAGAGAGGAAGGAGGAGTGGCCTGGGCCTGAAGGCTCCATGGGACCTTGTCCCCAGGCTAGCCTCTGTTGAAGCCTGCCACTATTCTGTCCTGTGTGCTCTGGGCCAGCTGGCCAGAACCTGGACCATGCTGGTGGCAACTTTTCTGTCCTCTGAGTTGTATCTCCCTGGGAGCCCCTGGGTCAATCTGAGTGGGTGTGGATAACTTGGAATGTCAGGGTGACCTGTCCATCCCAAGATCTCTCTTCCTTTAGGAACCAGGAAGTTCGATTAAAGCCAACACTGGCAAAGCTTCCAAGAGGCAGAGCTGATCTGGCACTGAGGCTCAGGAGCTTGTGATACCTGGATATGCCCAGGCTGAGAGGAGCCCCAATACCTCCCCATCCAAACTGGGCAGGGATGACTTCTCTTTTTCTCTGCCTATAGTGCAGACAAATATGGCCACCCACTTCTTCAAAGGAGGGCAGGACAGAATAGTTGGAGGGTGGCAAGGCAAGCTACTTCCCACTTGGGCCTCGGTTTTTTCCACCATAATATGGGCTTCTCAGACTTGGCCAGAACCCCCCACCCCAAAGAAGGGATTATTGTGAGCCTCAGGGGAGGCATGGTGGACCTGGGGATCAGAGAGGGTGTCTGAGAGGAGCTTTGCTTAGAGCAAACAGGAATGGTGTTTAGCAGAGAGCGTAAGAGAGGCAACTCATAGAGGTGAGGACGTGGGAGGGTTGGAGACCTAGTTCAGTGGACAGAACCTAGAGTGCTCATGGGAGTGTAATGGGAGTTAGACTGAAAGATCAGTGAGCTCAGAATGCCAGGACAAGAATCTTCCAGGCAACAGGGAGCCGTTGAGGATGCTCCCTTCTGAAGGGGGACAGGGCAAGAGGGAGCTGAGCAGATCAGGTGAGGGCTGGTGGAGTTCTAGGGAGGGCCCCTGGCTTTCTCCTCTGGACTGGAAAAGGAGGTCCCCTGGCAGGGAATAGGGAAGGCCCAATCTTTGTCTTTACTCCTGGCCTACTTAGCAGGGTTGGGGTCTCACCCTGCCCCGAGTAGAGTCACCTAGAGCCCAAACTCTGGATCCTGGGATCTACATCAGGGAGGATGTCTGTGCTGCCAGGGCCTTGCTCAGAGATACTGTATCCCCGGTACCTAATCTGCTTCAAGGAGTCCACTCCACAGGCCCTCAGGAAGGGGAGAGGAGGCCAGGAGACCTGGTAGAGGAAGTCGCAGTGCTCTCTCCCATCCTGAGCTCTGTCGCAGGCCCACCTGGTGTTATGTGGGACAGTCACCAGATGCTCTGGCTGTGTGACTCACTTCAGAGGTGGGCTGAGGATCTCAGTGCCTTAAGAGGGCAAGGACTAAGCCAAGGTCATACACTTTCTTTCATTCAGCAACCTCAGAGGGCCCCCACCCGGCCAGAGTTCCATCTTGGTCTCTGGTGTGGCATAGGGGAGTCCCCTTCAGCTATCCACACCCCATCATGTAGGAGGGGAAGAAGGGATTTGGGGGTAGCTGGGCCACAAGTGTGTGGAGAACTGTTTCATGGGAAAATTAGTGACTTCTCCTCTGTCCTGGGGGCTAGAGGAATCCATGCCTTGGCCTTTGGGGAGCTTCCTGCTGGGTTGTGGGTCTGCATTTCTGGGTTCTCTGCTTCCTACTCACATTTCTTTTTTGTCTTTACTCCCTGGGGGGCCTGGGATGGGGTCTTCTGACAGGGGGATAAAAAGAGGGAAGTGAAATTCCCATTACTCCTGCCCACTTCTTTGCACAGATGTGGCTGGTTGACTAGCAGGTCTGATCCTAAACCCCGCCCCCCCCCCCCCCC
>NW_026000221.1:2223145-2247299 GCF_001458135.2 Marmota marmota marmota
CCCCCCCCCCCATACTAGGGACTGAACTCAGGGGTGCTTGACTACTGAGCCATTTTTTTCTTTTTATTTGAGACAGGGTCTCAGTAAGTTGCTAAGACTGGCCTCAAACTTGTAATCCTCCTGCCTTAGCCTCTTGAGTGCCATGCCACACCTGCCTGATGGTCAATCCTGATATGATTTAAAAAAAAATTTATTGTGTGGACTTAAAAACAACAGCAGCAGCAACAACAACAACAAAGCCTGTTTCAAGACCCTTTGGGAGGAAGTGGGTATGCACAAGTAAATATGATTATATCCTAAACACGAACAACTTTAAAAAGGGCATTTTGAAGAGCTGTGTTGAACGTTCAATTTAAAAAGGGGCAAGTTCTTGGATTCTCAATATGTACATGAATTTTTGTAGCAGCTTTTCTTGGAATAGCAAAAGTCTGGAAACTACTAAAGTATCCTGTTATAACAGGTGAATGGTGAAAAACGGGTTCATCCACAGGTTCATGGGACACTATTCAGCAATAAAAAGGAATGGCCCTTTTGATTCTTTCTGGCTGAATCTTGAGGGCATTATGTTGAATGAAAAAAGTCAATCTCAAAAGATCACATACTGAATGAATCTATTTATATAACATCCTCAAAATGACACACACACACAAAAGATTTTCCTTTGCTCTGGGATCCAATTCAGGGTCTTGAATGTGCTAAGCACATGTTCTGCCATCAAACTACACCCTTAGCAAAATGACAAAAATTTATATGTGGGAAGCTGGTTAGTGGTTGCCAAGAGTTAGGTATGGTAGGGAGGAAAGGTGGTTGGTGTGACTTTAAGGGTCATGGGAAGGAGATTTTTGTGTCAATGGACCAGTTCATTCTCCATTTCATGAGCTCACACATGTGACGACACAGAACTGTAGGCACACTTGAAGCCAATGTCAACTTGCTAGTTTTGATAGTGTGCTAATAACCCATGTAACCACTGGGGGAAATTGGGTGAAGGATACAGCGGGTAGGGTGGGTGAACCCATGTCTGCTCTCTTGGAAGCTTCTGTGAACTTATATTATTTGAAAGTAAAAAGATTAAAAAAAAACCCCTAAAATAAATAAACAAAAACCCCCCAACAGTTTTGGGTTCTGCTTAGGAGGTAAAGGGCATGTCTGCATAGCACAACAGAAGCTGCTGTGGGAACCCCTGGGAAGGAAGCAGGGTGCGAGCCTCCTTGTGGGAGGCAGAGATGAAGGGCTGCTGTGCCCGTGCAGCAGATGCGAGTCGCCCTGAGCCAGTCTGGGGCTGCCTCCTGTGGGACACACAGACCAACGGCTGGCTGACACAGGCTCATCCCAAGGAAGAATGGGGTAGCAGGGCCGCTGTGCCTGGGAGGGAGGGAGAAGAATGTAGCATTTGTCTCTAGGTCTTCTGAGCCACATGAGGACGACCAGGGTGTCAGAGGCGCTGAGGGCGGCACAGCACTGGTGTGCTGCTGTTTCCTTCAGCCGCTCCCTTTGGGTTGCCCAGTGGTAGGCACCTGCACCCTGTTCCTCCAGCTGTGCTACTGGAGACCTGTGGAGCCACCAGGGTGCCTGGCTCTGGCCTCTTGGTTGCCAGGGAGAAGCATCCATGCTTGCCCTCTGCTGCCCTGCCCAGCCATCTGTGCCTCCCACCACTGGGCTCACTCACGGACTCTGCATCAGACTCTGCAGGGCATAACTTCTTTTTGCTCCTTTGTGCACGCTTTTACTCCTTTTCCAAGCTCAGCCTGGGAAACCTCTTCTGGGAAACCTTCTCTAGCATCCCTCCCCTAACCACAATCCTATCTACTCTTATGCTCTGTAGGTCCAATCCAGAGTTTTGCACTGAGTGGATTCCTGCATCATTTTTGGCCACACACTGGGCTCTTTGGGGGTCAGGACTATGCCCTTCTTCAATGTGACTCCTTCCTCCCAGCATGGTAGCCAATGTAAGAAGCCCAATAAGGTTTGTCACACATATAGGGCAGGGGTTAGGGCCACCATCATTCAGGTAAGACTGATCTGAAAGGACACAGCCAGTCTGGGAAAACAAGCAGTGAATTCTGGCATCTTAGCTATTTTTGCCCAGTCACCCAGTAAGAAGCTTGCTCCTGTTGAACTCCTTCTGTGTGCCCCATTCTTCCTGAGTCATTTTACAGAAAAGGGAGGATTCAGGGAGCTACTGCATCAGGCAGCAAGGGGACGAGCTGGGATTCACACCTAGGTTGCTTGATGAGACCTCCTCCCCTCCTCCCCTGTGTTTTTTAACCACGACACCATACTGGCCAATCCAGGATGGCAGAGCCGCAGCTGCAACCTGGATGCCATCCCAGGCCCAAGAAGGAGAACTTGGCTCTGCTGGGGGAGCCCTTCAGTGGGTTTTGGGACAAGGGATCCAGAGTGTCCTGATGGGGGCTGCTGACTGGTCTCAGGAGCGCCTCAGTCCCAGCCCCAGCCCTGCTTTTATTTTCACGTGGCTGCAGCTGGGTTAGGGTCTCCAAAGGGCCTGGAACTGCACATTTACTGCCGAGCTCAGGAATGTCTTGTCCGCTCCAGATCTGGGTGTCTGGGGAATGGCTGCCTGCACTGGGAGGGACTCAGGTTATCTTGATCTCCAGATGAGGTGGTATCTGCTCACACAGTTGCTGGGGAAGGCTCTTTGCCTTGGATCTTGCTCACTCTCTCCTTCCGGCCTCTGATAAAGAGCCCCAAACATAGGGCCGTAAAGTTGGCCATAAAAACTGGAGAAGAAATGCTGGTGCAGCTGGCTTATCAAAGTGCATCGCGGACGCCCGCCAGGGCTCCCTACTTCAAGTTTATTTCTCCTCCTCTGCTTTCTCTCAGAAGGTGTCTCGTAAACAGCTAAGAGGGTCATTTATAAATGTCTTCTGCCTCTCCTTCCAGCACAGGCGCTGCTGCTTTGCTCTTTCGCTTCCTCCAGGTACAGGGATGGTAAAGAGATGGTCCAGACATTCAGCAGGGTGACCTTTGTCTCCCTTCTCCTGGGTGCCAGCAGGGAGGAGAAGTGGAAGCAAGGGGGGTGTCCTGTATCCCCAGGTAGGGATGAGGCTCTCAAAGGTGAGTGACGTTGATCTCTTTGACCCTGGTCCTGCCTGCATCCTCCCAACTCCCGTGGTTTGTCGGAGTAGGGGAAGGAGGTTGAGCTGACTCTGGGGAGAGCATGCTTCCCTGTGGCCTGTCCTTGGTAGTCAACCTATGCCACAGAATCCATCTCAGGGCATCATAACTGAAGGGACTTCAGAGAGATTGCTTTGTTCAAGTCTTGCATTATTCCAGTGATGCCCCAGGGGTGGCAGGGAGCACTTCTAAGAGGTCTCAGAGTGAAGTAGAAGTGGAACCAGGAGCAGAAATTGGGACTTCTTGCTTCCCTACTGGGTGGAAGAAGCGCACCCTTATAAACATAACAACAATAATCCCTTCTGTTTGTGGAGCATGTTTCAGGATTCAAAAGGCTGTAATGGTTCCCATTGTATCTGATCTTTGCACCGGCTCTTTGTGCAAAGTGAATTATTCCCATTTTACAGATAAAGAGAACAGTACTCATAGGTGCTGGATGCTTGGGGTCATGCAGCTTGTCAGGGGCTTCTGCTGACCACAAAACAGCTGTGTTCACTCCTTGCCCCTTCCATTCTTCACAGGATTTTCCTTATGAGTTTCATCTCATTCATTTTCAAAGAGGGTCATGGGACATAATCTAAACACAGCCCTCAATACCCTAGTCCACCCGCCTGAACCTCCCCACCTGTCAAGCCCAAGCTTCATAATCATGAGATAAAGCAGAGTGAGGTACTTCCTCTGGCCTCTGTCCCACTTCCTGGGGTGGGGGTTGTTTGGGTTCCTGCCAGGTGGGAGGCTTGTGGCTGCATAGGACAAACCCCTAAGTGGTGAGAGGCACTGGGGACTCTGGGCCATGGCTGAGAGGGTCCCAGATTTGGAAAGTGAGTGGCGGGGTAGTCAGAGTACGTGTGGGAGGAGCGCTGGCTGCAGGAGCAGAAATTTGCCTGAGTTCCATGGCTCCCTGGCAGCAGCCCAGTGTTTGGCACTAACTGGTACACTCAGGAAATGCAAATGGCACAATTTAGTCCACTCCCCTGTAGTAGAGAGGCAAATGCACCTGCCTTGACCACAGAGTGACTTCCTCTTTGTTATATCTCCTTTTGTTAAAAGGTATCTAAGTATTTTATCATATTGATTTGGAAATGACCCCTCCCCCCAGTCATGCAGAAGTGTTTCCACCTTGGTTGCCCCTCCCCCCAGCAGGTCTTGGAGGCTTGGAGGTTTTTCTCTTGTTCATCCACCTTTGAAAATTTTATTTTATTTTATTTTTAGATAGGGTCTTGCTGAATTGCCTAGGCTACCTTTAAAATTGTGATCCTCCTGCTTTAGCCTCCTGAGTGGCTGGGAAGACAGGCATGCATGGTGGCACTCTGCTGGTCTCGCTATGTACCTCTTGGTCTTGCACAGGGTGCAAGCTCAGTCTGCATTTCTGTACTTCCTGAGTTAACACTTTCCAAAGGTGATTCCTTCATGTAGCCTGATTTGATATGTGAACAACTCTCCACAAATAGTTTCTCCATGTTTCAGGATCATGAGTTCTATCTTTACTCAAGAGAAAAGAGGTACTGCATGGTCTTCAGACTTAGCTGGCCTGCATAGAGAGCTGGTGGCTGAGCCGTGGTTAGCATCCTGGCCACAGTGTTTCTTTTTTGCCCCTTATTTCTTGTTCTCTCTAGGTTTAACTTGCTGAGCGGTTAGGGGATGTGCCGGCTGCTGTGGCTGAGACCCTCCAGAGGCCGTGCGGGGGAGGCCCTCCTGCCTGCCTGGTGCCTGTAATTTATTTGAATTATCTCCACAGATGAGCCCTGATTTAGCAAACAGTCTAGAGTAAACCTCAGCTTGAAGACAAATACAATTGACACCGGGCTTGAGTGGTTCAAAGGTTATTGGCACAAAGCTGTCGCTTTGTTTAGCAGAGGGGCTGTATTTATGATGGGTGATACGGCAGTGCCATCCATAACTAGCCGGTGAGCAAGGCTGACGTAGGACCAGAGACAGCCTATTTACACTGAGCCAGGAGTTTAGTTTCTCTGCTGGGAAATGCAAAGGCAATTCAATTCTTGGCCAAGTTGGTTTATGGGATGCTGGCTTAGGTCTGGTGTCATAATTTGGGTCATCGGTTAACCTTGCTAGGGATGGATAGCACCATTGAAAGCGGTCGTTTCCTGGGGGTGTAGCAAAGTGGGCTGGAGAGAGCAAGGAGGGGTCCTTGGGGATGTTTGCAGGACCTGATCAATGTGTTTCACTTTGACCCTAACTTAAGACTCACATACTCTGGAGTGGAGGCAACTCTGAGCCATTGGGTCCTGGGACTTGCTTATTGCCTGTGTCTCCTGGATTCTGTGGCTAGTTTAGGGAAAAGGAACTGTGGGTTCCATGCCCTGAAGAGAGGCATGTGGCTGCAGTGCTGGACAGGCAGGTTTTAAAGATACTAAACTCCCTTGGAGAGAAATTGTCCCAGAAATGAGCTGCGGTGGTAAGGGGCCATGATCAGCAGTGACAGAGGTAGTTGGGGTGACTACCAAAGCCTGGCCTCTGGTCTGGACCTGGAGAGGAGCAGGCACACTGTGCATATCAGGGGCTTTGCAATGTGTTTCTGTCATGACCCATTCAATTGCACTGCCTGGAGTCCACCCTAAGGAAATCATTATAGATGTGGACAGAGATTCATGCACCTAGATGTTCACTGTAGCATTATTTATAATAGCACACACACACAAAAAAGAAAGCAACTTAATGCTCAACAATGGGGGAATTTTTGTTCTATTAATTATGACATGTTAATTAAACGGAATATTGCATATTGATTCAAATCAATGTATATGAAGACTCTTTAGTGATTTGTCAAAATGATTCCGAGTAGGGGGGAAGAACATTTTATAAACTGTAAAGTGTGTTTTCTGTTGTGTAAAACAATCTACGAAGGAGGGAAAGACCACAATATAAGTGGACACTAGCTCAGGTGGTGGGGTTGGGATATTTTAATTCTCTTACTTTTTTGTGGTATGCATTTTATATACACGTATTTGTATTTTTTATATAAATTATATTTTTGAATGTTTTAAAATTCTCTTCATGGAATATATTTTAAATTTCTACTAGAGGTATGTACTACTTTTCATCCTCCAGGAATAATTATTAAATAAATAAACAAACAGAAATCCAACTTCTCCAGGTCTCAGTATCTCTGGGCATAAGAGGGGATGCTGGGCTGCTCTTATTTTGCCTGGGCTCAAGTTCTAGGCTAGCAAGAATGACCCTTGGGGCAGTGATGGCAACCTGCCCATGATCACTGTGTCCTGGGTCTGATAGGTCACCTAATTTTAGTGCCTGCTGGGGCAGCTGCCTAAGTGTGGCCCAGCTGCTGGGCAGACAGTCAGGGTGGTGCTGGCAGCGTCTCTGCCAGGTTGCTGAAGTCAGAGAACAGCTTGGGACCTGGCTGGCTAAGTCACAGAGCCACAGGGGGATTCTCAAGTGTCTGTGATACAGAACATCACACCCTGTGTTTGGCAAGAAATTTACTAGTCAGGATCCAGGACGGAGTGGAGGTGAAGGGGGGACCCTTGGGGAATGAGGGAGAAGAAAGGGCCATGCACTGGAAGTGCTGAAATTTCAGCACGCTGGAATTCCTGAAGCCAGCCTGCCCTCAGGGGTTTCCAATTTATAGCTTGAACTTGTCTCTCGGGCTGAACCCATCTGTCAGTTGGGGACTTGGATGGAAACACGAACATTTCCCCAAAAAGGTCTTGGCTGATGGCCTCTTCTGATAGCAGGCATTAGTGGGCACCGCGTCCTAAATCAGAATAGCTGGAGGCGTGGGGTCTCCAGGGGTGTGAACTTGAGAACATCTCTACTGGGAAGAAAATTCAAGGGCAAATAGAGAGCAGGGCTCAGGTGACAAGGGAGGATAGGCCTCCTTCCTGGTCTCCTTCAGCCTCCTATCATCTGCTTTACAAGTCAGGCTCTTTCTCAATCCAGATCTTTTTTGTCACTTTCCATCTCACTTGGCTCTGTGAATAAAGCCACCCGCCCCGAGGAGAGCATTCAAGACCGTTCCCACTGTGGTCTCAACTTACTTTCCACTCATGTGCTTCTTGCTCAGCCTCAACCACATCCTTTCTCTTCTTTGTCCTTGAACATACCACAAGTGCTCAGCTCCTTTAGACTGGAATGTTCCTCTTCTAAAGCCTCCTTTAGTCACTATTTATGGAACACCCGCAATGAACTGGGCAAGACTTGCCCGGTAAACTCCTATTCAACCCTCAAAACCTGAGTGCCTTTGGATCTGACATGCTTTCACCAGCATGACCTTCCAGGTACTCTTTCTCCATTGATGATGTCTTGTGCCTCATTCTCAGAGTGTCATGTCTGCTTTTCCCACTGGGCCTTGGTAACTTTCCTCTGTGTCCCTGGCACAAGACACAGTTCTCTGTAAATAGCTGTTGGGTGCCGTCATACGGAGAAGAGCCATTAATGAATGCCGACAAAACAAGTGGGAGGATCTAGTCTCTGGAGTTGTAAGGACATGGGATAATGATAGCAAATAGTGTCAGCTTACACTTACGAAGCACTTCCCGTGAGCCAGGCACTGTCTTGAGTGCTTTCCATGTATTAACCCATGAGTCCTTCGTAACCCAAGATGCATGTACAGTTCCCCTTCCTTTTACAGGTGAAGAAACTGAGGCACAGGAATGGTACATCCCTTGATCAGGCTCATACATCCAGAAGGCAGTTGAGCTGGGATTTGAACCTATATGGCCAGGCACTCTAGCTTACACTCTGATTCCTTTCCTACCAGGCACCATGATGTTTGTCCCTGTTCCTGTTGGATCCTGGAGATAATGGCGGGGCAAACTGGTATGGATGCCTGGCTGGTGGAGGTGGTAGGAACTCCTCAGAGGGTAGAGGGCTTCCCTGGACCTATCCTAGAGATGCAGTTGGGCATATTTCTGTGTCTCTTTGCCCTGCCCCCACTGTGTGCCATACAGTGGTGGGGGAGTATGTTCTTTGCTTCTCTTCCAGAGCCACATATTTATTTACATACACTGATGAAGTGCTATTATCTTCCTGCCAGTCCTGTGCTAGGCATGGGGAATGTAGAAGTCCCTGCCCCAGTGGAGCATGGTTTGGAGGACCAATGTGGTTCTCATGTCAAGACCTGGCCTAGATCCCAGGTGATGCCCATCCCTGCCCCTGCTTGTACTTATCTTGGGCCCTGGCGTGAACTGGGGCATATCTGGGGACCCCATTCTTTCCTTCCCTTCCTTCTGTCCAGGGCTCTGTTGTTTGGGGTCTAGACAGATGGACCAGGAGGTCAGACTTTTGGCTTGGTGGCACACTCAACATTCACTCTTGGGAGAACATATTTGAATGCCATGGTGGAGGTTCAAACTGGAAGCAGTGATTCTCATAGTGAGTTATCAGTGAGGGGTGGGAACAGCCTGGTTCTTGAGACCCCCACTGAGCTCCTCTGTGCTCAGTTTGCAGTATCCCCTTCCTCCTTGGGCCAGAGGAGAGATACCTTGATGAAGGAGTTAGGGTGAGCCGGGGCTGGGTACTAGTTTGCTGGGTCTGCCATGGCAAAGGACTATTAACCGGGGGGCGGGGGGGGGGCGCTTACAACAGCAGAAATTGGCTTGCTCACAGTTCTGGATACCAGAAGTCCCAAATCAGGGTGGTGTCAGCAGGGTTAGCTCCTTTCTGGTGACTCTGGGTGAGAATGTTCCATGTTTCTTTCCTATCTCTGGCAGTGACTGGCAACTCATGGCTTGCAGACACATCCTGCTAGGCTGTTTTCATCTTCATGTGACATTTTCCATATGTCTGTGTCCAGACTTCCCTTTTCTCATAAGGACACCAGCCATACACCCACTACTCCAGTATGATCTCATCTTAATGAGTTATATCTGCAATGACCCTAATTCCAAATAGGGTAGGCACAAGGAGGCTTTGGTCCTGAGCCTTCCCCAGCCCGGGTTGGTGGCATTTCCCATCATGGGCTTGGGATGAGTGAGATGGCCGAGGGCCTGGGGCAGCAGCGTTGCCTCTCCTTTGCCTTTCTTTTTAGAAATGCAAATAGCATCTGCAAAGGAATCCTTTTAAGGGATGAAAGCAGTTTTAAAAAAGACATTAATCTCCTCACTCACTTCCTTCTGATGGCTGGAGATGAGTGACAAGTCTCGTAATTGAAGATGGTGGGGCTGATAAATCGGCAGTAGCCTCGGGAGGGATGTCTTGGGCTGTGAATCACTGTGCGCTACACAGATCCCAGTGTCTCCCTGATGGTATCTCCCAGGCCCTCGGAGCCTGTTGCTGGCACACGAAGATGCACACGTGTGTGAGGGTTTGAGTTGAGCAGGTTGTGAGGATGGTGGATGCAGCTTCCTGGCCCAGGGAAGTTTCCTAGGGAGCGGCTGCTGCAGAAGGCAGCAGAGTTGAGTGCCTGCTGTGTGCAGACACCCCGCCAGGAGCTGGCTGACAGTACCTGGGGTGAATAGGTGTTTGGTAAATGTCTATGGAGTGGAAGCCTGAAAAGCTGGGGGAGGAGCCTTGGGTGCTTAGACCCAGCCACGCAGGAGCACCCCCAGCCTGCCCCCCCACAGTGTTCCTCATGCTCCTTCATTCCTTAGCATGCTTGGAGGGCTCTGACAGCTCCCAGCTCATGGAGGTCCTCTGCTGGGGTGTGGTTGGTGTATGTGGGCTCTCTAGGGAGACTCGATCTTTCTGGAAAGGCGTTTTTATTTATATTTTTGGTGTTGGGGTAGAACCCAGCCCTCATGTATGTATAAGATGAGTGCTCCATCACGGAGCTGCACGCCCAGCTAGACTTGACCTTTCTGATATAAACACACAGGTCTCACACTTGTGCAAGTACATGTGGATCACCTACCTCTGCTAGACCTGTGGGCTGCGTGAGGACACGGGCATCGATGAGCAGAGGAAGTCAAGGTGGGCTCACCTACTCTAGAGCCCTGATAGCCAGGCCTGGGGGGGTGTTGCTAGCACCTCGGACAGGTCCAGCCCTGAGCTGGGCTGACCTGAGAATGGAGGCTCCTGAGCACTCTCTGCACTCCACTTTCCCCCGGAACTCTTACAGTGTTGAGGGGCCCCAGAAGGTACAGCGTTTCCTATAGGCACTGTGCCAAGGGGCTGGGGAGGTGTTTTGGGACTGTGTGTGAGTGTGTGTGGTGTGGGCAGGTAGAAGGGGTATTTTCTAATTTGTTCACTCATAGATTCATTCATTTATTCATTCAAAAGTGCCAGTCATAGTGGGGCACGGTGGCGCACGCCTATAATCCCAGCAGCTCAGGAGGCTGAGGCAGGAGGATCTTGAGTTCAAAGCCAGCCTCAGCAACTTAGTAAAGCTGTTAGCAACTCAGTGAGACCCTGTCTCTAAATAAGATAAAAAAAAAAAAAGGGCTGAGGATGTGGCTCAGTGGTTAAGAGCCCCAGGGTTCAATTTCTGATACAAAATAAACAATGAAATAATAAAGTGCCTGGCTGGGGATGTGGCTCAAGTGGTAACGCACTCGCCTGGCATATGTGGGGTGCTGGGTTTGATCCTCAGCACCACATAAAAATAAAATAAAGATGTTGTGTCCACTGAAAACTGAAAAAAATAAATATTAAAAAATTCTCTCTCTCTCTCTCTCTCTCTTAAAAAAAAAAAGATAAAGTGCCATTCAACATGTTTGTCTCTGGGGTTCCAAAACTGACACAGGGAGCCAACAACACACCACAGACACAAGGGTCCTGATGCTGCTGGGGAAAGAGGTGTGAGGGGTGGCTTGTAGGACAGCAGGACAGCTGGGACATTCTGGGTCCCCTTTCACATGCTCTTTAGACTAACTCCCAAGTTCCCAGTGGCCCCAAGGTTCTGGGGAACAATCGTAGGTGTGGGAGCTGAGATGATATAGGGACACACAGAGCATCCTCAGCAGGGAACAGTGGCTTCTGGTCGCCCAGGTAGAGACCCATTTCTGAGAGAGGGGTGGAGCCTGAGCACCTGGGCTGCCTGAGCACCCCAAGGTACACCCTGTTCCTGCCCCACCCCTACATGTTGGCAGGCAGGCTCCCATTGACCTCCCTGTGCTTCCTTCTCAGGAGGGCTCCCCAGGGTAGGCAGTGACCTCAGCCAGGAGTCCTCACTCCGGGAGTTGGGGGTATTGATCCATGACATTGCTATGCAGTTGTGGACGCTCTTCCAGTCCAGAGGACAGGCCCTGAGGGAGTACGCCGGTCCAGGCGGCCTTCCCTGCAATGCCCTGTTGAGCCACATTGCGGCTTGAGACAAAGGAAAGCTAAGTAAGACCAATTCTGTCTTTATTTAAACTTTTGGCATTAAATTACAGTGTTATGGTTTGGATGTAAAATGCCCCACAAAAATCTCTGTGTTACTGGGCACGGTGGTGCACGCCTGTAATCCCAGCAGCTAGGGAGGCTGAGGCAGGAGGATTGCGAGTTCAAAGCCAGCCTCAGCAATGAGGAGGTGCTAAGGAACTGAGACCCTGTCTCTAAATAAAATACAAAATAGGGCTGGGGATATGGTTCAGTGGTCGAGTGCCCCTGGGTTCAATCCCTGGTGCCCCCCCCCCCCCAAATCTCTTGTGTTGAAGGTTTGATCCCCAAAGGCATCAGTGTTCAGAGGAGGGGTTTTTGAAGGGTGATTGGAGCATGAAGGCCCTGACTAATCCATTGATTTATTGACAATTTAATGGGTTGTTGGGAGGTGGTGGAAACTTAGGAGGTGGGGCCTACTCAGAGGAAGCAAGCCTGTGGGATATGCTCTGGAAGGTTATGTTTTGTCTCTGGCCCCTTCTTCTCTCCCTTGCTTCTTGGCTGCCATGAGGTAAGCAGCTTTGCTCTTGCCACACCCTCTCTGCCATAATGCTCTGCCTTACCATGGGCCCCAGAACAAGAGACAAGTGACTACAGGCTGAAACCTCTGTAGCTGTGGGCCAAAATAAACCTTTTTAAAAATTGTATCTGTCAGGTGTTTTGTCATAGTGACGGAAAGCTGACTAACACACATAGATTTTTGTATTCATCCTGATGTTTAAAACTATTGCATGAAAATATTGTTTCTCTTGATTCCTGAAGTTTTTTTTTTTTTTTTAACTGCTTAACTTTTGTGCTTCACTTGCTCACCCTAGGCCTGCCCCTGCTTCCCAGGATAGACCAGAGGATTCTCCCTGCCCAGGAGCTGCTTCTAGCTTCTAGTCCTTTCTCTAGAGGAGGAAGGCCAGAATGAGTTGGCTGTGCAGGGCAGGAAGGGCTGGTAACGTGGCCATCTTGGATTTTTCTGAGGACTTGCCTCAGCTGTCTACAGGCATGAGTGTGCGCTGAGCTGAGGAGACCCTGACGGCTGAGTCTTTCCCTTCGCCTGCTCAGTTTAGCTCTTCGTGTCTTCCTTTCCTCCTGGAGTCAGAGGTTCTGCCCTTGAGCTTCCCAGGCTGGAGACACCAGTGTTGGCGAGGGGGGGGGCAGCCTAAGGGCCATGGGCCGCTGGGGCTGAGGACAGGAGAAGAGGCTCTTGGAGGCCGGGGTCCCCAGCAGCCAGCCCCAACAGCTGGGTGTGCATCTGGGTTGCCGGGGAGCGTGTCGTGCTGGCTGGCTGACTGTAAGCAGTGTTGGCAGCTCCTGGGCTCCTGGGCCTGATGCTCAGCATGCTGTCAGCACTCAGCAAATAATAAATAATAATAATATCTCCAGTGTGTTTGGGGAGCCTGAGGGGGAAGGGAACACGAAAAACATGTGTTTTGCCTCACTGCGGGTGCCAGGAAGCTGAAGTCTGCTCAGCGCCTCTATTTGGGCGGGATTTGGGGGATCCAGACTCCCCCTGCAGGGGCAGGAGGAGGGTGCACAAGGAGTGGGGTCTGTGCTGGAAACAGGGGCACAGGGGACTTGTCTGGAGGGGCTCCCTGAACGACCCTTTGTAAAAAGCTTGGGCTGTCCTCAGATGTCCTCTGGGATTCAGCGATGGTCAGATTTGGGTTTCAGTCCTAGGTCTGTCACTTTGGACAAGCCACTGAGCCCCTGAGCCACCTGTTTTGTCACTTATAAAGTGGGAGGTTGCAGCTACTATTGGAGTGGGTGCGAATGGTTGGCCCTGCTGGCATTCGGGCTCAGCTGGCCCTGTCTCTGGATTTGGTACTGTGGAAAAAGACCTCGAGGAGCAGACCTCTGTGGGTGGCCAGCACTAGCGCAGGGTCTAGGGAAGGATTCCATAGACTTTTGATCTGCTAGTGGCTTCCCTAGTGAGACTGGCACCCATCACTCTTTGTTGTTTGACTGCCAGACCCAGGAGATTTCATGGGGCAGGGAATGGAGGTTGAGTGCTTGGTGTTGAAGCCCTCTGGGGACTTGGTGGCATGGGTAAAGAATTGGTGGTTGCATGTGGGGGCTTAGCCCTGACATCTTGAGGTGCAGCTCCTAAAGTTGTGGGCCCAGATGGGAAAGCAGAGTCAGGTTGAAACCGTGGGGCTGAGGAGGGAGGGCCTGGCACAGTTCCCCCAAGCCCCATCTCTCCCTGGCCTGCTGCCTTAAGAGGGTGCACAGAAGGGTGAGGGAGCTGGAAGATGTTTGCTGTCTCACCAGGCTGGGTTCCCCCCTGCTCAGGCCCTGAATAGGCCTCTGAGGGAGGCAAGACACCTTTGATGGGGACCTTCTTGCCTGCCCTCAGGGGCCTTCCTGCCCTTCCTGGATCTGCCTTGGTGGCTGTCCCTTTCTGGTTAAGCAAGTCTCCAGGGAGAAATGTCCAGGTGGCTCCTCTTGAAGCCTTGGGCCTGTTCAGCCTCTCTGGGAGGCTTGTCCCCACCCCTTTTCTGTCTCTACTTATTAGGAACCTCTTGCTTCCCCTGAGGTGTCGGCTGCTCTGGGGTGGGCCAGGAGATGTAGCCACTGTCCCCTTTGGCCTGGCTCAGCCTGGTGCCACAGAGGATGGGCCACTTGTCAAATGCCACTGTTTGGTTTTCTTCTCTCAGGCTTCGCCTTGTTCCAACACCCTGCAATGACACGGGTGTTAACCGAGCACCAGGGACTATAATTATCGGGAGTTGAGAGACAAGAATCTCCTGGTGCTGTAGCAGCTGCAGGCAGGAGCTGCCGCCTGATCTGTCCCCAGAGAGGAGCCGCTCCAGTCTGCCTCGTGTCTGAAGAGCCGCCGGGGGTTCAGGCCCTTCACCCTGACATTTGCCTCGGCTGGGGCTGAGTGGCCTTCTTGGTGGGGCAGAGATGTGGATGCTATTGGTATGGAGTGGTGCTGCTCGCCAGGGCCAGAGAGGAAGGGCAGGCAGCCTGTGTGGTCTCGCTTACGTGCTGAGGCTGCCGCTCGGCTCCGCCTGTCCTGTGTGGGTGCCAAGGTGGGGTTGCAGGGGTGGCCACAGCCAGCCAGGGGTCTTTGTTCAGGACAAATGCAGGGTCTTGCACGCAGGTTCAGGAAATTCATCTTCTTGATTGAGTCCATGTTGGAACAGACCAGATTCAACAGTAAGAATTTTGGCTACAAAGTTGGGAGTCAGTGGTCACATGGTACGTCTTTAGATGCTTAACGAGTTTCTAGGGAGGCCATCTCCAGATGCATGACTGATTTTAAGTGTCTTGTGGGGTGAGGGGGTAGGGTGCTCTCTTTCCTGGAAGTGGGTCCTCATTGTGAGGCACAGACAGTCTGGAGCTGTGGGGAGCTGGTACTTCGTCGTGTGGGATCTGCTGGTGTTCTGGGAAGGGACACCCACCTGGGGGCACAGGTGAAGAGGAGGCAACAGAGGGCTGGGCTCGGCTCTGGGGAGGAGGGTTTGGGTTCAGCTGCTGACCATCAGATGACCCTGAATGGAGAGGGTTGGTTTTTCAGGCACTGAATCCATAGTCATCTGAGTCCCTGGCAGGCAGAGGAAGAGTAGTTGCTGAAGATATGTGGAGAGAAAATTCCTGCCTGAGTAGGGGCTCAGGCTGGACCTATTTCCCTGGGTATAAAGGTCTCCACCTCGGAGGCAAGTCCTAGCTCTCTTATCAGCTGGCACCTGCCCTCTGGGTAGGTCTCTTCCCCTCTCTGTGCCTGTGTGTTCCTGTCTGGGATAGGATCTTAGGTCTTGCTTCCCCTGTGGTTTGTCCTGTGGATGGCATCCAGGAGGCATGTGGAGTGGGGTGCAGAGGGGGGCTCTGGGTGACGCCTGAGGGTATAGGATGCAGTATAGGACACAGGCACACTGTGTCAGGGTGCTGCAGAGCCTGTGGAGTCAGTGTTTATGGATGGAGCATTTCCCCCTAAGACTTCTGGTTCCCCAGTGAGACCTCAGGGGTGTGCATGTCAGTACTGTTGGGGGTGGTGCTGGGGCCCGGGAGCATGGGAGCCTCCTGAGGTTGCAGAGCTAGCGGAGGTGGAGGCCCTCATGGAGGTCTTCCCTCGGTCCAGCTCCCATGAACTCTGGCATTGGCTGAGCACACAGTAGGCTGTTTCTTGGTCAGTTCATTCAGTAGTCTCTGCTGATGGTACAGCCCAGGTTGCCACAGCGGATCCTAATTTCTGGGAGCCCAAGGTGGACTTCCGGAAGGTCCCCTGGCCTTGTGGGCTTGCTCCAGGGCAAAGGGACAAGGTCTAGGGAGGAAGGAGAAACTGGAGCTCACGGGGAGCATCAAAGGGCTGGTGCGAGGTTTATTGGGGCCTTTACTGCCCTAGTTTTCATTATTTACACCCTGTTGGTTCTAGGAGCTCCCGTTAAACGTGTAATAAATATAAAAATATTTTACAGGCCAGTGAAAATTCCACAGCAAAAATAACTCTATAAAGAGGGATTTCACCCTGCCCTGCCCGCTGCCGAATTCTGTGTGGCATTGCTCTAAGCCTGTTGGCTGGCAGCAGGACCAGGAGGTGGCTGGCTCCCCACTTGTGGCCGGGGGCACCGGCCTGGGCTTCAGCTGCTCCTTTTCCAGCCTGTGATGGGAGCCGCTCCTCCCAGGCTGAGCTTGCCAGCTGGCCCAGGTGGCAGGGGTAAGAATGGGCCCGAGTCGGGGCCGGGTCTCAGGCAGAGCTGTGGAGGTCTGGGGACCCGGGGAGGGAGGAAGGGAGCAGGTGGGAGCTGTTCTGGCACTTTCTGCCCTAGCTGGGCAGTTTGAGGTGTGGCCAAGGGGGCAGGAAGGAAGCGTGGTGTTGAAAAGATATTGCAGTACAGTGATTTGGAGCAAGGGCTCCGGGGTCAGGCTGCCTAGGTTCTAGTGGCACCTCTGTCACTTTTCTGTGTGACCTTGGGTAGATGACTTGCCCTTTCTGTGCCTCAGACTCCTCCTTTGTAAAATCCTATCTCACACAATTGTTTTGAGGCTGCTCTCACTTAGGATGCCTACTTTGCCCCCACTGATACCTTTTGGGACTCTAGACCCTTCTCTCACAGCCATTGGCTTCTTCTGTTGGAGTCCCTCAGGTCCCCGAGCCTGCCACCATTTGGAGGGGGACAATTCTAGGGATCTCACACCTGGTTGATTTCATCCCTGCTCTCTGGCTTCCCTGTCTCTTCCATCTTGACCTTTAAAGATCCTACGTGGGCCTGGTAAGGATGAGAACAAGGCTGCGGTGGGTGGGGGATGTGGCTGTGGCCTGGGGTGGGTGGGGGTGTCCTGCAGAATGCCAGCCTTCTATAGTCATGTGGAGGAGACAGCTGCCCCAGCGCAGGCCCTTGTGGTGGTGAGGAGGCCCAAGTCCCAGCCAATGTTCACCTGCCTATGAACGAGGCCCTGTGCTCCGGCCTCTCCACACACAGCCCCAGGAGGCAGGTGCTGTTGTGATTCCCATTTTGAGACGAGAACACTGAGGTCAGGGTGGCCTAGCAACTTTCCAGTGTGACATGGCAGAGAAGGGGGGTGGGACTGGAAATGCAGACTGGGGTGGTCCGAGCGCAGACTGGACTCCTTACGACTGGCCACCCTGCTGGCCTCCTGTGAGGTGGAGGCTGCTCTGTCCCTGGCAGCCCCCACATGCTCCGTCTTCCCTGGGTGTGACCAGACCTCCCACCATCCCTCCTTCCTGGATGCCCTACTTCATTCTTGCCACCAAGGGATGCAAATTGGAAAGTCAGACGTGGAAGGAATATGGGGAAATCCACAGAAGTGGTAAATTATTCCAAATTTGGGTACTTAAGTTTAGTCATAGACTAGAGACACATATACTAGAATCAGAGCCTATTAAGGAAAAGTGAACCCAGAGAGAAAGTTAAAAGGCATGTTTTGAGCAGGGTGCTCTACGGCAGGGCCACTTCTCTTCACTGGGAGGTAGGGTTCCCACAGGAACAGGACAGGCAGTGGGGAGGTTCTTTTATTGCTAAGGTCATGAAGAGGGAATGCTATGATCACCTGTGACTGGAGTTCACTTGGTGGCGCTGGAGCTGCCTTGGCTCTCAGAGTGGTTCCCAGATGGCTCCCCTCCCTGTCAGGGGCAGGGTGGTGTCTTCTAGCATGGCTGGTGGCATGGATGTTGGAGTTTGAGGTGGTGAGAAGTGCTGGCTGTGTGTCCCCAGCAAGTCCCTGTCTCATGGTTTGGTGTGTCCACTGTAGCCCAGGAAGGATTGGACTGGGGATGCCCACCAGGCCGTGGCCACTGTGAGAGACAGCACGGGGACACTGCTGGACCTCAGAAGACCTGGGGCTATGCAGGGGCTCAAGGCTGCCAGGTTGGCAGACTGGGTGAGGGCATCCAGTAAGGCTTAGGGGCTGAGGTGTCCAAGTTCCCTTAATATGGGGTTCTTCCTTCTCCCCCACACCTGCTCTCCATCCTCTCTTTCTGCTCCTCCCTGAAGTGGGCAGGGGGGCAGCCTGCCAGGTTCGTGGACTGCAGGGAGGAGTAGGATGCCTGGCTGACCCCACACCTTCCTGACCTCCCAGCCAGCTGCTGCTTCGTGGCAGGGCTGGAAAAGAAGACCCTGCCCTCCGTAGACCCTCCTCTGACTCACCCAGCTTGATTCACTCTCTGCCTTCTGCCACCACATGCCTTTGGAACAATCTGCCTTGGTATGAAAAATTGTGCTTCTACTTCTGTGAGCAAACCAGGCCGTGTCCTTGAAGGTTGGGATCCCTGACTTTCCCTGGGACACGTGGGGTAGGATTGGGGTACATGATGCACTGAGTGGCTCAAATGGAACACAATAACAGGGCCTTTTCCACTCCAGGGTCAGCATATCTCAGCAGAGGGACCCTGGGACAGGTACCCTTTCACAGCGAGTTACAGTGTAAATGCCAGCTTTACCCACGGCCATAGGTGTACTGACCATGTTGACTCGCTGAGTCTCTCTGCAGCTTGCTGTCAAACATCTTTAGATGTGTTTCCGGAGGCCGATGACCCTCCTGAGATAGAGGGTTGAGGAGTGCAGGGGATGGGCTTAGGGTGACAGCTAGCCTCTTTGGGTGGCTCTCTCTGCCTCCCTCTGCTCAGGCTGCCAGGGGAGGGAAGTATTATCTCACAGCCATTCGTGGACCTTGGCAGGCTGGAAGGGACCTCAGCTCTTGGCAGGGGACTTTCTGACTGTATTCCCTGACCCATGGAGATCGTGACTATTTTCTTCTGAAACAGTGACCCTCAGGAAAAAATATTATACCTGCGTCATAGAGGATGCTGGATCCGACTGTGACCCTGCAACATGGAGGTTTCCAGGTCAAAGATGGTGGCTTCCTCTGCCCCGGTGATATGGCCTTGCCTGCAGAGATGATGGTAGAGTGGGTGGCTCTACCATCATGGGGCCATGGCCACCATGCAGAGAAGGCCTGCTCTTGGCAAGAAGGAGACAGGTGCCAGCCCACATCTCTATACCAGAGGTTGTCATTGCAAAGTGTTGCAAAAGTCGACCCAGGATTTGGTGCGGGTCAGGGCTGCTGCTCCCTGCCCACCTGCTTCTTCTCTTGTGGGGGCCTCTGTGGGCTGCTCCTCTGGGCTCTGGGAGTTGCTTGCAGCAGCTGATGGATTTGGAGGGGGCAGGCCTGCCTCACTGGCCTGGCAGGCAGTCTCTAATCTCTCCTTTGTGTCATCACTGGCTGGGGTTAGAGTTCACGGGGGAAGAGAGTACCTGGCTATGTAATTAAGTCGCATGCTTGGCACGGAGACCGGTTATAATGCACAGATCCCATTTGTTGGCTTTTCCAGGCCATTGTCCTCTGCCTGGGCCCATGGGCTAATTACAAGGCACAGGGTTCTGCGGTGGCTCAGGGGCCCCAGCTTGTCTAGCTGAGTGGTACCTGTTGCTGAGCTCTGTGCTGGCCGTGCTGGAGGGGACCCTGGGGACAGCCTCATTGTAACCTGGGGGCTCAGAGGGCCCCTTTGGGCATTGCCCTGGGAGAGGGACATGCAAGCATATGGGATGTCTGAATTCTCCCATGTGATATCAGCTTGGGCTGGCCTGTAGCAACTGGTGAAGAGGGAAGAGAGGGGTCAAGGACAGGGCTCCCACAAGGCCATCCAGCACCTGCAGGCATGGATCATGGTTCCTGGTCATGTTGCCGAGCCCTTCCTGACACATCCGGCTGAGCCTCTCTGTTGGAACTTTGTGGTTCTGGTCCCCTCCCCTTGAGGAGACTCAGCTGTTCCCTAGAGGCAGATGTGAAGGAGGCAGAATATTGTCCCTGTGATTGACAACTCCCAGGTCATGGATGAGGAGCCCACCAAGCCCAAGCTCCTATCAGAGTGAGCTCCAGTAGTAAAGTGGGGAGCCCTAGGTCCATAGATGGGTGCATGCTCTGTCTGCATCAGACACAGGGGCCCAGTACTGTGAGTGTCCACACTGCACCAAGAACAGTTCTGTTGGGCCCCAGATTTTGTTCCAAATTGGTGTTAATCATCATAAGCACTGGGCGTGGTGGTGCATGCCTGTAATTCTAGCAGTTTGGGAGGCTAAGGCAGGAGGATTGAAAGTTTAAGGCCAGCCTCAGCAACTTAGTGATGCCCTATGCAACTTAGTGAGACCCTGTCTCAAAATAAAACACAAAAAGGACTGGGGATGTGGCTCAGTGGTTTAAGTGCCCTTGGATTCAATCTCTGGTACTAGAAAAACAAAATGAAACAAAACAAAACAAAACAAAAAAAAAGAAAATCATCATAAGAATTGAACCACATTGCCTACTATTATCTGGCCTTAGATTTTAGAATAGATTTGAGGGAGTAGATTATTTTGCTCAATTTTTTTTTTTTTAAGAAAGTATCCACAAGTTCAAAAATTCTCAGCTTCCACTCAATGTGGTCTATACACAGTGGAGTTTTATTCAGCCATGAAGAAACATGAAATTATGACATTTGCAGGAAAAAATGGATGGAACTAGAAACTATCATGTTAAATGAAATAAGTCAAACTCAGAAGGTTAAGGTCATATGTTTTCTCCCATATATGAAAGCTAGAGAGGAAGAAGGTAAATAAAGGTGGGGTGGGTCTCTTAAAAATAAAAAAGAGATCAGTAGAGGAAAGCGACCAGAGGGAAGAAAGGAAAGGGATAAATGCCGGGGAGTGACACTGGCCAAATTCTATTGTCATGTTGTGTGCGTGTGCAAATACAGAACAACAAACCCATCAATATGTACAACTATAATGTGGCACCAATAAAAAATGTGGAAAAAGGAAAAAAAGTTTCCATAAAAAATTTAATAAAAAAAATATTTTTTTTTTCTCAGAGTTGCCCCCAGTAAACAGGAAGTCTTCAGGGTCCTTCCTGTTTGCCTGAGTGTGCCTCGAGGAGAGGGGGATAGCAGATGCTGCCTGGAGATGCCCAATGACAGCTTCTCTGTTGGGATTTCTCCTCCAGAAAAGAACTAGAGTAAATAATAGCCAAGAATACTAAAAGCCAGACTCTGCCAGGCCCTCCTGGGCCTTTGATGCACATTATTCCAATCCTCAGAAAACTTCTTGAGGTAGGGACTATTAGGAGACCTACTTGTAGGTGAGGTGACTGAGGTACAGAGAAGGTAAGTGACATGTCTCAGATCACACAGCAAGGAGTGATGATCTCAGACATGATGATCTGAGACTTCCAGGATGGGGAAATGAGCTGTCAGCTACCAGATCCTCCTCTGTCTCCACAGATTCTCACCTGGTTTATCTTGGTTACCCAGAGCCACACAGGGAGTGGCTCAGGGTCACATTCTGGTCATGTTTGCCAGGATGAGTGTTGGTGGCCAGTGAAGAAGGCCTAAGCAGATGCCTACCTCTACTTCTACCTTGCGATCCCACCAGGTCCAGGCTTCCTTCCCTGTCCCCTGGCTACCTGCCCCTTGCAAAATCAGGTGACTGAGAAAGCCTTTAGTATATAAACTAACTCTGTATTAAAAACATGAACCCCAAACCTCAAGCCAACCAAAAGCAGTTAGGCCCCGATGGTGTGCAGCAGGTATCCTGTTCATGGAGTGCATGCCAGATGACACTGATGTCAGGTGTCATGGGGTTATGGGAACTGTCAGCTGCACAGTGAGCTATTGTATGTGCCTCAGAAAGGAGCCCCAGACAGAGGGCACCCCGTGGGCACTGGGTCTCACATCTGTGAGCATCTTGGCTGAAGTGGGTAGGCTCTGCCTGAGCTCTGGGGTCTGGGTGAGGACCCTGGGATCCCTGAGCTACGAATAGGGTTTTATTCAGGTCATCTGCCCCTCAGGACCCAGCCCAGGGCTGCCTTGGGGCCTCTGGATGCTTCTTTTGGAGCTTCATGGAAAACAACCTGTAGCCAATCCCTGCATTTGCCTAGTGACTGAGCTTTCAGTGGTAGGCTCCTGCTGGTGGACAGACCTGTCATCCCCTCGCCAGCCTGTGAGAGCTCCACCTCACACTGCCCTCACCACCCCTCCCTGTTCTCTGAGCCTCTACACTTGCCTCTGCAGGGACTGCTTCCCCACCCCTACCCCTCGGCCCTGCTTGCCTTACCCCCACCCTGTCTTCAGCTCTCAACTGGGCTGTCCCCGCTTTGGGGATTGTCTCTGATCCACCCACCAAGTCTGGTGAGGGGCACCTCCACTGGCTCCCAAGGAACCCATAATCACGCCATTTAAAACAAGCAAGCAGTTAGTCTCACGGCCCTCGGTGACAGGGGTTGTCTTGTCGTCACTGTCATACCCCAGCTTGTTCTGTGATGATTATAATGAATGACAATATGGATAACAAGCACTCAGTAAACACAGGCTTATATCAGGCGCTGCTCTCAGCATTTTGTAGTTGCTCATTTATTCCCCTCTCACCCCAGCCCTGTGGGGCAGCTATTCTTTCTGTAAAGTGCTGTGAGCTGAACCGAGGGCTTTGTGTGTGCTGGGCAAGCACGCTACCACTGAGCTACGTCCCCAGCCCCAGTTACTCTTCTTTTGGCCATTTGCACATAGCAACAGGCTTAAAGGGTCTGGCTTGCCCTGCTGACGCAGCTAGCAACCGGTGGAGCTGGGAGCTCAACCCAGGCAGCCTGCTGTCGGGGCTGCTCTTAATGGGTGGCATCTGGAAGTGCTTGATTAGTATCTAGTCATTTGACAAAATATTTTTGTCTCCCTCTTTAGACAATGGCTAAGGCTAAAGGGTGAGGGGCTTGGAGAAGGTGATGACTGGCATGAACATCGAGGGGACACAGCCACACAGCTCCTTGCCTTCAGCTTGGAGGCTGGGGCACAGAAGGCGCTTATCTCCATGAATGACATTCTGTGAGTTTTCTACCCCCTGTGACACCCACACCCAAACCCAGCACTGCGATGTGGCCTCGCACAACAGGAGTTCCTGCAAAGAGGTGTTGGGTTGGTGGCTGTGGAGGTTCCTGAAGAAGGCGGTCAAGGGTAGCAGTGTGAGGCAGAGGGAAGACCCCAACTCCATGCTCTGGGCTTCTGCCGCAGCTCCGTGGGGGCTGCAGGGAGGTGCTGATTTCACCTCTCTCACAGGGGCCCTGAGCTCACCCGGGTCTGAGAGCAGTGCAGTCTGGGAACACCTGCGAGGTTCCAGGGCTGACACTTCTGTGCAGCCCCCAGAGGGAAAGGAGGTGAGTGTCACAGAAGTTAAGGCTTTGTTTTCTCTGCAGCAGCAGAGAGTGAGCTCTTCTAGGCCTGGAGGCCCCTCCCATCTGCCCATGGTGAGCAAACATGAGCTCTGTAGGTGGTAGAGCGCAGTGGTGTGGCCTTTTGTTGGGCACACCTGCCTCAAACATCTCCCGGGCTGGGAGTGACTGTCAGTCCCTCCTCTCTGCATAGCAGCACGGAGTCTTCTGAACATTCTCCTTTGGGCTCTGACAGCTGTGTCAGCTGCTGGTCTCAGAAGCAAAAGGCAAGTTGAAAATAAGGTTCAAACCTGTTGCCTGCTGCCTTCCTGCCTGGCAGGGTCCCGCTGCCTTGGCCCAGCTGCACGGCTGTCCTCTGCTAGCCTTAATGCCAACATCCAAGGTCCAGCTCGTCATAGGTTTCTTGACAGCAGAATAACACCTTGTGTTGCACACTCATCTCCAGAAAGGTCCCAGAGCCCTTTTAAAATAGGATTTGAATACTTAGAGTTACCGGGTTAAGTCAGTGATACCAAATGCTCCGTAAGGGACATTGGCCACAGCGAGTTTGGATTTTCTTTTCATTCGCACAGAAGGAGAAAGAGCAGATTGAAGCTTGCTCTCATTCATCCTTGAGCCCAGGATTGAGAAATCCATAAAGAAGCTGGTCAATAGAAGTATTCTCAATAATTCTCTTTCATGCTAATAACTGACGGCACCTTCTGAAAACTCAAATCTTGCTCACCTTAGGCTTGTTATTAAAATAATAATCAGAGGTATCGCCTCTTTGTAAACTAGCAGCACAATGGCTATTAAGTGGAGAAGGGAACTGTAATTTATTTTAAGATTCAGGGATTTTGTATTTGCAAATAGGCAGCAATTATGAAACGAATACTATAATTATAACCACTCTGGACAGATGAATGAGGTGGTAACTAGCTGAGATATGTTTTCTGGTTAGAAAACACATTATCCCCTGTTCTGAGCATGCTCAGCTAGACCTCCTGTTCCTGGGTTCTTGGAAACTGAACCAGAGAATGATTAAAAGATGAAAGGGCAGAGAACTTGCTTAGCATGTATGAGGCCCTTCTTCAATCTCCAGTGGAGGGGGGAGGGCGGG
>NW_026000221.1:2247321-2289429 GCF_001458135.2 Marmota marmota marmota
GGGCGGGAGGGGGTGGAGGAGGGAGACTGGGGAAGCTCCACCTCCACCTGATGAGCCCAGGGTGCTGGAGGAGCAGGAGGCTCCCTTCTCTCAGTGAGCAGCAATGTTCCCTCAGAAGGCAGGCAGGTGAGGAGCTCAGGCTAGATTTCAGTCAGAGTTAGCAAGGGACAGTTGCAACTCTGCCCTCTTCTTTTCTGTCCTCGGTCTGCACCTGACAGAAGGGGGTCTCTTCCCCCATCTTTGTAGAAATGGCTGAGTTCTGTCCTTGGGCTCTGCAGAGCTGTCCCTTTTTAGAGTCTCCCTTGGCTTCTGCCAGACCAGATCCACCCCTGTAGTCTGTCCCCAGGAAAGCCTGGCACTTCTTCCTTGTTCCCTTGTGGGAACATACTGTGGATTCCTCAAGTAGATCCCACAGAATGAGTTCTCTTTATCTGGTGGTCTGTTTTTCTAAAAAAACAGTTTTAATGCTGGTATGACTTTCTCGAGGGCATCCATAGGAACTCAGAACTCTCTAGATCAAGGTCTCCCTGGATTCAGGGTAGGTGACCTGATGTTCAGAGTTTCCTGCAGCTTGATGGCAAGACATTCAGATAAGTCATTGGCTGCCATCTGACCTGTCTGGGACAACTCAGGGTCAGAAAGCAGGAGCCAATGTTAGGATTCCCTGGTCTCTTCACCAGTCTTTCTCTGGGCCAGTATGAGCGCTCCCTGTGAGAGTATCCCAAGACCCACGGCTGGCTTCTCTTTCAGGCAGATGTGCGACCAGAGGGGTTGTTTCTGAACCTCCTCTCTCTGCCTGGGCTAAAGATGAAAATAAACACACCCACCCTCCCTTAGTCACCTGGCCTTCTTCCCCTCCCCCTGAGCTCCCAGGGTTTCATCGTCACTAATACAGCTATTGTGGGACTGATAAGTGGGAAAGAAGCATCCAGAGGCCGCGAGGCCTGGTGGTGACAGAAGCTGCCTGTCGAAGACACCATGCGGGTTCGGCCTGAGGTGAGTCATCACCAGCCTGGGAAATGCACTGGTGCTGATGGATGCCCAGGGCGCTCGGATGTGCCCCTGACACTATTTGCACAAACAGGGAACTCAAACGAATGGGGTTTTTTCACAAGCTTACATAAGTCAGTTGGCAGTGCACAGTGGCCCAGCTGTGCGGCATGACAGGACAGAGCTTTGCGTTCCTGCTCAGGAACAGGTGACTTTCAGAACCAGTTTGCCTGTGTCAGGACTTGAAATGGTTTGCTCTGCCCTTCTGTTGTCACAACCCCCCTAACTCTTGGCCTTTCTCTTTGTGAAGACTTTCTTTGCAGAGGGATCCTCACAACTGGGACAGTAGGGCTACTGTTGCTTCCAGCAGCCGCCCAAGGGGTTTGCTTTTCTTTGGGACTCTGACTTCCTTGAAAGATGTGGCAGGGAGGGAGCGGCAGGTGTGTGTGGTTGGGTCCTCTAAGAGCTGGAGGGGAGGTGGGGGAGGTGGGGATGGTGCAGGGCCAGGAAAGGGGGGTGGCTGGAAACGCCCCTCAGCACATTCCTGGGCCATCTCCAGGTGTCCGTTCTGGCTCGGTGAGAATTGGCCATGGAATGGACAATGAATGACCTCACATCCACTCATTGGCTCCTTCCATCATCCCTGCTTCTGGGCATGCAGGGCCGGGGTTATCATCAGGTGTGAGATGGGAGAGAGTCAAAGACGGCCCCTCGCCTGGCCTTGAGCTCCGTCCTCCCAGAGGCTCAAGTGGCAGGCACACAGGTACTGCTGAGGTGAGGAGTCTCTGTTTTGAGACCACATCCAGGTGTGGGCCACACCCCACTGTCAAAGCCAGGGCACCCATCACTTATCCTTTGGGGCCATGGAACATGCTGGCAGCGAGCCAGATCTGATTACATTCCAGGACTGATTGATTGATCCTTTTGATCGCTCCCAAGATTATGGAGACCGTTGGTTTTACACAGAGGGCAAGCATCTCATCTGAGGCTTTGCTCTAGATTTATCACTTGTTAATAAGAAAAAGGATTTTTTCCTTATTCAAGAAAATACTTTGTATGTGAAACAATGGGGTCATGCTATGTAACATTTTTGTAATTTGAATTTTCCCTTTTATTTTGCTGTGGATGCCTGTGACTGTCATTGCCGTCATCATCCCTAGGTTGTGGATCTTTCTGTCACTCAAATCTTTGTGCTTTGGGAATGAATATATAGGCTGCTTTTAGCTTTCTTCTTTTCTCAACATGAATGGCCCAATAGCCAAATCTCTGTTTGTGTTTATTATTTAACAAGTATTTATTGAGCATGTTTTCCTTCATTTTCCTCGGAATAAATTGCTACAAGTGGATTTGCTGGGCTAAATTTTGTGTGTTTGTGTGTTTGTTTGTTTGTTTGTGTGTGTGTGTGTCTTATAGTTCTGGAGATTGAATCCAGGGCTATGCATATTCTATGCAAACACTCTTAACATTGAGATACAGCCTATAAATTGTCTTGCTTTTTTTTTTTTTTTTTTGAGAGTCTTGCTAAGTTGCCAAGGTTGGCCTTGAACTTGTGATCCTCCTGCCTCAGACTCCCCACTTGCTGCGGTTATAGGTGTATGCCACTGAACTGGGCTTGTTTTTAAAATGACCACATTCAGGGTAAAAAGTTCCAATAGCACAGGAAGTAACAGAGTGAGAACTCAGACTCTCCCAACCTCTGCTCTCTAAAGCAATCAGTTTCTGGACTATCCTTCCAGAAGTTGTGTGTATGTGTACCTTTCTAATATAAATCGATTCATAGCCTTCATAACAATATAAACAGTGATTTTCCTACTTAATGTATCCTAGGCAACTTCCCACATCAGCATGATGGCTTCGTGTCATACCTGTATCAGTCTCTGATCAACTCTTCTTGTAAAAAATTACAAATCAAGCTGGGTGTGGTGGTGCATGCCTATAATCCCAGCAGCTAGGGAGGCTGAGACAGGAGGATTGATAGTTCAAAGCCAGCCTCAGCAAAGACGAGGTGCTAAACAACTCAGTGAGACCCTGTCTCTAAATAAAATACAAAATAGGGCTGGGGATGTGATTTAGGGGTTGAATGCCCCTGAGTTCAATCCCTGGTACCAAAAAAAAAATTACGAATAAATTCTAAAATGAGCATCTTTATGTCTTGGTGAAGCTGTACAAATATAACTGAAAAAATGCTGGAAGTGAAATTGTTGAGCTGAAGTGTTAGGTCCCTTTGCCATTTTTACAGCTATTGCTAAATCAGTGTGCATGTTTTAAATTGTCACATGTATTTATTGGCTAATTATTTTACAGAAGGGCTGGGTCTGTTTACACCTTTACCAACAGAGTAGCAGGATGGGAGAGTGTCCATTTCCTAGTTTTATTCACTAACATCATGGATCGTGAATTTAGAAATTCATGCTCTTTCCCTGCCACTGCTGAGTCGCTCGGAGGCAGAAGTTGCGTTTGCTTAAGATTCGGCCTCACTGGTCACCCAGTGCACAGCATGGCTGCTGGAGGTGTCAAGGACATCAACGCTGCTTTACAAGAAGTCATGAAGACTGCCCTCATCCATGGTGGCCTTGCACGCGGAATTCGTGAAGCTGCCCACACCTCAGACAAGCACCAGGTCCAGCTTTGTGTGCTTGCATCCAACTGTATGTCAAAGTGGTGGAGGCCCTTTGTGCCGAGCACCAAATCAACCAAATTAAGGTCAACGACAATAAGAAAGTAGGAGAATGGGTAGGCCTCTGCAAACGTGACTGAGAGGGCAAACCCCAAAAAGTGCTTGGTTGCAGTTGTGTAGTGGTAAGGACTATGGCAAAGAATCTCAGGCCAAGGGTATCATCGAAGAGAATTTCAAATGCAAGAAATGAGCAAACAAATTTTTAGTTCATATTCCTCAAAAGAAAAAATATATATGTATGTGTGTGTGTGTGTGTGTGTGTGTGTCTGTTGTGTGTGTGTTTATTCATTATGTTAAAAAATTGTTTGGTGTTTGTACATCCATCTGTATTTGGCCTGCTGTTAGCAGGAGGCCCTCCCCACCATTGAGATGGTGCATCCGGCAAACAGATGTGGCATGCTCTGTCCCCAGCTTTCTGACCAGCCTTGTCTCCATTGGGAGGTTGCCATGTGAAGTCCAAGGAAGTGTCCCTACTTCTGATTGTACATCTGTGGTCTGCCTGGGTTTTGGAATGCCAGTCGGGGACAAGCCCTCTGACTTTCTGATAAGGGACCTTCTGGTGTCATATTTTTACTTGGCTCTGTCTGCTCCTTCACTCAGCCCGCACCTTCCTGAATTCTCCATCCTCCAGTGCTTGGGGTCACAAGATAACCTGAGCTCTGAATGGTTTTGAAGGAGATGAGAAACGTGAGCCGCCCTGCCAGAAGGTGTCCTAGGACCTTCCTGTCAGACGTGGATAGGGATTCGTAGAGCACCTTCCCATGCACCAGGTATCTTAATGGCTACTTGAGATAGATCGATCCCCCCATGGGTCTGGAATGAGGGCAGTAAGATCCCAGCTCAGAGAGGTTCAGAGTGGTTGAGGGGCTTTCCCAGATCCACAAGGCCAGTGGCTGGCAGAGTCCAGAGATGACCGACACTAAGGCCTGTGCTCTTTCCACTGTTTCATATTGCTGAAATAGACAGGTCCTCAGGTTATAACTGGCAGGAATCTGGAAACCCACCCCCAGAGAAGCTCTGTAACTCGAGATTGGAAGGGCGCTGGGGATTCATGTAGGTTGCAAGAGACCTTCCAGGTGCAGAGCATCCCCATTTAACAACCATGGTGACATCATCCCAGTCTTACTAGGTCCAAGCCAGCTAGGTCCCTAGATAAGTGATCACAATGAGCCGCTGGGGAACATTCATATCGTATTCTGCTTCCTATAGGCGGAGGGACCCTTCAGGGTCACAAGTGTGGCCAAGTTTCCTAGGTCAGGGAGCAGGCTGAGGGACCTACTCACAGTCTTCTAGCCCCTTTTTGGGCGGATGGGGCCACATACATCCTTATGTATCCTCTAGATGACATTTTATTTTTCTAAATGAAAACATATTTGGATTGGTTATTTTAGCACTAATTTTTCTTATTTGTAAATATTTATTTCTTTTCTGCTGACACTTGCTGTGAAAACTCTGAATAATACAGTGCATAATACATTGAAGTGCTCCATAAATATTTGAAGAACAAATGAGTATAATATATAAAGTGTAAGTTCCTTTGGTCTGCCTCCCAGAAACAACCACTGTCAATAGTTGGCTGAGTAAACTTTCACCACTTTTTTTCTAGACGTGTGTATGTGTGTGTGTGTGTGTGTGTGTGTGTTGCGTATTTTTTCCCCCACAAAAATGCACTCAGGACACGCATTGCTCTGAATTTACTTAACAATGTGTCTTGGGCACACAGAGCTCCACTTCCTTTCAAACATCTGCTTTAGGTTCCATTGTATGGATGTTCTACAATTTATTTAACGAGGTTTTTATTGATGAACATTGGATGTTTCCAATTTTTCAAACAATATTACAAATAGCAGAATAGTTTGAAAGGCCTATGTGAGATGGACAGGAAAATTCTGGAGCACATTAACTTCCTGCTGGAAATGATGGATCACCTGCTTTGGGGAAGCCTTGCTGATCTAGACACTCAGAGTTAAATCCCTTTCTCCTGGGTCCCACTGCCTGCCACCTGTTCCTTTACCCTCTGCTTGTCCCTGGTATGAATGAATTTCTTATCTGCTAGTTTCTGAGCTCTTAATGTGGGATAGCAGACTGTTTCCTTGATCATTTCTTGTTTCTTTCCAGAGGGCTTTTGATTTTGCTTTTTATGTTTAGTTTTTGTTACCAAATTTTTTTTACAAATGTAAAGAATAAAGTATTCATATAACACTTATGAACAAGAAAGTCCCCTTCCCCCTATACACTCATATATCCCCATTTTATACTTTTCAAAGACAAGCAAATCCAACCCCTTTTATCTGCTTTTAAAAGTATTTACTTCCATAATTCTAGCAAACGTGTTCATATCGCAACTTTTCAGATTTACAAATTTTATCATTTTTTTGGCATTCCCTATTCACTTCTCCATGTGGAGAAGCATCCACTTTGTTTTACATTTCTCACCCATTTCCTCCTTGTATATGTTCTCATAACAGTCCCCCATACTCTCAGAGGAGTTATAGTACAGCATATATTTTAATAAATCAATATTCAGTGTTCACAGTTCTTGGGCTATGTCATATTCAACTATGAACACTTTCTTTTGGTTATACAACTTTTTGTTAACTCCCAAATTAAAAATTGTTTCTATTACTATTTTGTTTCCACACTATCACCCAGTTGTGTAAATCTCTTCATATATTCAAATATATCAAATGTTTATCAGGTTCATGTTCCTGAGAAAGTCTTCTGGAACATTCTGACTTGTTCTGGTCTGAACTGGTTGCTTTTTATGCCTGGTGTATTCCTGAGATTTTCCTTCACAGTTATCCTGGGAATTAGTTTCACTTCTCTCCCAAGTAGTAGTTCCTGTTTTCCTGAATTCTATGTCTTCCTTCTCCTTGGTTTACTCTCTCATTTGTTGGAGCACATTCTCTGGGGATACCAGAAAAAGGGTACTTTGGAGGTAATTAAAATTTGTTCCTCTTATATACTTTTTATTTCCCCACCATACTTACTTTGATAGTTTGGCTGGGTATTGAATTCTAATTTGGAAATAATTTTCCTTATGCATTATGAAGGCTTTGTTCATTGCCTTCTATCTTTTAATGTGCTTATTGAAAATTCTGATGCTACTTTTAATTCTTTGTGTGTGTGTGTGTGTGTGTGTGTGAAATCTTTTATTTTCTCTGTAGAGGCTTCCAGCAACTTTTTGTTCTCAGTGTTCTGAAATTGTTACTTGGTATTATTTGATTTAATTTTATTTGCTAGGCACTGAGTGGGTTACTTAATATGTAAACTCATGTCCTTTATTTTTAGGAAATCTACTACAACCATTTGACCTCCTATCCTTTCTATTTCTTTTATCCCTTTTTGAACTCTTATGTGGTAGATTACAAAATCAGTCTGATCCTTGTTTCCATGTCCTTGGCCATGTAACTTTAAGTCCCCTTCTATGCTGATTCCGGGTTTAGCAATATGTCTTGCCTTGAGCCAATAGGATGTTGGGAATCATGACATAAGTAGAGGACTAAAGACCATTTGTGTGATTGACCTTTCTTACCCTTGCCTGCCACCACTGCCGTGAGACCAGGTCCAGGTTGGTCCACTAGTTCTAAAGTAGAGGAGAGACAGGTGGAGCAGAGCTAACCCTAGGCCAAACCCAGATTCATGAATAATAAATAATTGCTGTTGTATGGCACTGAGATTTGTTCAGAAATGTTGTATCAATAGATGATATATCTGATTATTTGGTTGTTGGACCTCTTAGCATAGTTCTTGAATTTTCTTCTTACTGTTTTTTTCTGGAAAAGTCTTTCAATACTATCTTTTATCCCTTCTGCTGAGTTTTTCACTTCTGCTATTCTGTTTTTAATTTCCAAAAACCAGTTTTGATTCTGTACATGTCATTGTTGCTTTATAGCATTCTATTCTTTTTTTTTTTTTTTATGGAAGCAATAGCCTGCCTGCTTGCCTCTCTCTTCCTTCCTCCCTCTCTTTCTTCCTTTCCTTTTCCTCCTTCCCTCCCTCCATCTATCCTTCCCCCCTTCCTTCCTCCCTTCTTTCCTCCCTCCCTCCCTTCCTTCCCTTCTCCTATCTCTCTCTTTTTCATTCTTGTGCTGGGGATTGGCCCAGGGTCTTATGCATGCTAACCTCATGCTCTACCACTGAGCTACAGTCCTATCCCACTCTTCTCCACCAATATAATTTCTTATTGCATTAACTATTATTTTTCTCTCCTAAGTTTTTCCTTTCCTTGCATTGTCTCTTTACTCCAAGTGGTATTTTTATTTGGTTACTTTGGTCCTCTATCTTTTATATTAGGAAATTTCCTCTAATTCCTGATATTCCTTGTCTGTCCATTTACATTCACTGAAAATCTGCTTGGGAGGTGTGTGTGTGTGTGTGTGTGTGTGTGTGAACATGTACATGTGTGTGTTCCACAGAACAGCAATCTTCAGTGAAGAGGACTTCAGACTTTTCTCTAGGGATGGCCAGATGATGCAGAGATTTGAGGATGTTCTCCTGGCTTCCAGCTTTCTGAGAATCTGCTGGGGGAAGCAGCAGAGGGGTCTTGACATTCAGAGTGTAAACTTGCCCCTGATTGCCTTCTTCCTCCGTGTGGTGCCTATGCTCTGAGATGTGTCTGGTGTCCCCTAAGCCAGAGTTCCTCTATTTAATGCTTCCCAGAAAATAATCCTGCATCCTCCTTAGTGGGCTGAGGGGCTGTTGCTTGGCTGCAGAGAGTTTGAGGGGCATGTGAACCCTAAAGGCTGAGCACAAGGGCTTCCAGCTGCCCTCCTGCCCACAGCCCCACCTTTTCCACAGGTCCCTGGTTCCTCTAATTCTCAGGGCTTTGTATAATTCTATGGTGAACATCAGGTGGCTTTTTGGCTTTCTTCAGTGCTGACTTAGGATTTAGTTTACTTAGGTTTGCTAAGTCAGTTCCTCTCAGCCACCTACTTTCCAGTTCCAAAATTTTGTTGCTATTGTTTCCTCTCTTGTTCTTCCTATCCTCAGGGATTTATGGGCAATTTTTTTCTTACATAGTATTTTCACGGGATGTCTTTTTCACTTCTTTAATGGCACATGATCATTATAAAATATTAAAACAACCCACAGCAAGGGAACCTCTTTCATAACGCACCTCCTCCATATCTCCTCTTCAGTAGCCTTCCTCCCCGATAGTTTTGCTTTTGTGAATTATATGCACGTGGGCACTGAAGCAAATACGAACATATATAAACACACAAACTCTGCAAATATGAGTGAGATCATCGTACTGTGTGATCCTACTCTGGAACCACTCTATTCCCCCAACACTAAATTTTACTCTTTTAATCATACACAGTGAGCTACTGCTTGCTTTTTTTTTTCTCTTTTGTACTGGGGAGTGAATCCAGGGGTGCTCAACCACTGAGCTACATCCCCTGCCCTTTTTTTGTATTTTATTTAGAGACAGAGTCCCGCTGAGTTACTTAGGGCCTGAGGCTGACTTTGAACTTGAGATCCTCCTGCCTTGCCTCAGCCTCCCAAGCTGTTGGGATATACCTGGCTAATAGAGCTGAACTTGATTTTTCTTTTTCTTTTTTTCTGGTGCTGGGGATCAAATCCAAGGCCTTGCAAATGCTAGGCAAGGGCTCTACTACTGAGCTATGCTTTCTAATAAGCTGGGTCGTGTTCCATTATACCATAACTTATTGCCCCATCTCTTATTAATGACATTTAGGGTGTTTCCAATTTTTGTTACTGTAAAGATCACCACTCTGAATATCACAGTACCTACATGTTTTCAGACCTGTCGTTTTCTTAGCTGTTTCACTGCAGTGGGACTGCGGGATGGGCACGCGTGGTTAAGACACTGGTGGACAGTCAGATTGCCTTCCAAAGAGAAGTACCAACTCTTGCTCTACTCATTGGTATAGGAGAGGGCTTTTCTCTTCACCTGGCTCTTGTTCTAATTATTCTTCTTAGCTGTTGCCAATTGGTTGGGCAAACACAGTTATCTGCTTTGATATGCATTTCTTCTAATAGTAAGGTTGAGCCTTTCCCAGGGGCCAGGCAGGCTGCCTGGACCATGGAGAGAGATGTGGCATGAGGAGGGGCTAGCACAGAGAGCAGTGTGCACCCTTCTGGATTTCTCTGCTGTTCCTGCACAAAGTCACTTAACTGGGGCAAGCACAACCTTCTCCCCTATCAGCACAGGCTTGCAGCTGATAGGTCCCCAGGGCCAGAGGGGCCCTCAGGGTGGCTTGGCACATGGCCCGTCAGAGTCTGGGTCCTGGTTGGTGATTCTGGCACCCAAATGGGTTTTGGCATTCACAGGGATTTACATTCCACGAATATAGTTGCCTTTTTTTTTTAAAGCTTTCTTAAAATCATGAAATATACACATAGAAAATGTTCAGTTTAGCAAATTATTGAAGGCAAATACCACATAACTACTACCCTGGGCAACTCTTGACTTTTAATAATAATGTGGCAAGTGGTGCTGGCACTCTGCCCCTGGACTGTAGGGCTGTATGTTTTCCTCGAGCCCACCTGGGTCTCTGGGCTGGAGAGGGGTGTCCCTCAGCTGTGGGAGCAGCACTCAGGTGTGTCTGTTCTTGGGTGGGTGCTGGAGTCCAGTACAGGAGTGGGGCTTTGAGTCTGTGGCTTGAGATTGACCTCTCAGACCCACTTCCCTGACCGTGTCCCAGCAGACCAGGGAACATTCAGATGGAAAGAATTTGGATGGGACCCAAGGAAACTAGGGGATACCTAGAAATCCACGGTGTGACATTCTGGAGCAGATCTAGAGGCCAGGTCAGGTTGGCTTGGGATTTGGGGCTGACTGCAAGGCATTCACCCCCATGGCAGAGCTTGGTCTCCCTGCTCCAGCCTGATTGGGGGCACAGCCTCCTTCTCCCCAGGAAGGTTTGGAGGAGGACCACCTGGTTTGGTGGATTTTGCTTGTGGATTGGACATGGACATGAACAGCTGAGGGGAGACAAGAACTGTGTGCTCTTTACTCTGAGGAGGGGCCCAGACCAGAAAACCTTCCTATCCTTGGTGGTCTACTCCCTCTTCTGCACTAGCCCCGGGGGCCATCTCCAGGTGGGACGTCTTTCCCCAGTAACCAGTCCCAAGTGAAGAGCCTAGTCCACCGGAGGGCAGCCCCACTTCAGATGATGGGCCCTGGCTCTCGTGTTACCTGCCTGCCTCCACTTCCTGCCTCTTCCTGTGTTCAGACCCCATGGTGCTTCCTCCCGTCTGCCAGACATGGGTGGCAGGGAGGAGGACAGACTGAGTGCCCACCTCGAAGGGCTGAGGGTTCTCATGCAGCAGTGCTGTCCAGCAGAAGGTTCCAGGAGCATGAGGATGTTCTCTCTGGTACCAGGCAGCACGGGGAGGGAGCTGGGAGACAAGCAGGCTCCACAGGGCTGAGTGTGGAGGAGCAATAGCCAGGGGAGGCTTCCTTCCTGAAACCAGATGTGAAGGATGCAGAGGGCAGGCCAGGCTGAGGGGCAGAGCTGTGGACAGAGCATGTGTGAAAGCCTGGAGGTGAGGGAGGCGCCCAGACAGGCATCGTGGCTGGAGGAGAATGTGAGGGGGAGAGTGCGAGGAGGAGAGTGAGAGCAGGTGGGACACCTGAGAGATGTGCAGTGTGTCAGACGCGCATCTTCAGAAGGTTCCCACGGCTGCTGTGTGGAGGGGAAGGGCTGGAAGGTGGGGCCTGTTTGGATGCTCTTGCAGTTATCCTGGGAGGACTGGCAGTGGGATGGGAAGAACTGGGGGTAGGACGGGGTGGGATTGCCAAGGACTGGATGCTGAGGAATGGGCCAAAGAGGGCATAGGTGATGGGGACCCATCCTGGAGCTGAGGGAGGGTGGGGGAGGAGCAGGTGTGGGTGGGAAACAGGTGAGCTCTGTTTGGGTGAGCTGTGATGGAGGTTCCTGCAGGTCATCCAGTAGAAGGTGTGGAGTGGGCCTTTGGATGGAGCTTAGGGGACACTGGGAATCACCAGCCCCTTGTGTGCCTGCTTAGTTCTGGCTCTTTCCCTGAAATGATTGCTCTGCAGTTACTCTGGACCAACCTGGCCTGGGCAGAAGGTGGTCCTGACCAGGAGACAGGCACAACCCGTCTGTGTCCATGTGCGGGTTGTGTGCACATGGCTGTGTGTACATATATATTATGGGGGCTTTGGCATTCTTCTGACCCAAAGTTCAATAGGAGGGAGATGGAGATGAAAGGAGGGAGGAACCAGCAAGGGCACAAGGTGGGACCTGCCCCAGAAAGATGAATTTTGCTGTGTAAAGTTAGGCTCACCTTGCTGACCTGGCATTGGCTAATGGGAAAGGAGTCGTCCCAGCCCCTAAACTCTGAATCCTGGTTTGTTTGTGTGACAGTCATGTTATTCTCAGGGGTTATATTCTGAGCATAATCCCATGGTTTGCTTAATTACACCAGTGTTCCTCTAGGGACTAGAACTTTGGAATACAAGCTGCAGTTCAGTCCATGCCAAATCCAATGTAAGCTGTTTAGGTGTGGATGGTGTTCTAGACCCCTGTGGGATGTGTGCCAGTTTAGCTGTCCCCCCTCTAGCCCCTGCTCCTTTACTGTTGTGGACCATCTGGACTTAGCTCTACCGAGATGCCTGGAAAGCCCCTGAGATGGGCTCTGGACCAAGATTTAACACACATTTCACGTTTTCTCCCAGCAGTGCCTGGCTGGGAGAGTCTACTCTGACAGTGAGAATCCACCTGTAGAGGAATCCAGAGAGGGATCAGTGGTCTTGGACAGGAGGCTTATGCTGGAGTAAGTACCAGCTTGACCTTGGCTTCAAACGGGGTAGAGTGGGAGGCCAGGCAGTAGAGCATATCTCAGGAGTCTCGCTGCAAGGCCAGGTAGGTTTGCTGAGGGTCTAGGCTTCCCTCTCTGCTTCCATACCAGCTCTGTAGACTCATCCTCAAAGGCGTCCACTTCTCTCAACATGAGCCACGGCTTCCCTCTAGTTCACCACCCAGTACCTCACTCCTGTCTTTTCAGATGATCTGACCCACCTGGGCAGCCAGGGCAGCCTCCTGATTCCGAGGCTCTTATCTTTGACCTCTTTGCAGATTCTGTTTTGTTTGCCTAGAATGTTCCCACTCCTCCTCCTTACTCCCCTTTACGCGGCCAATTTCTAAGCCTCCATTGCTCAGCACACAGTAGGTATTCATGTTTCTCAAATGGATAAATGTAAATAAACGTTAAATGTATCCTTTGGACCTCAGCTCATTGTCATTTCATAAAGAAGCTGCCTCTTGCTCCTCTTCTTAATTTACCTCTTCTCTTACATGTTCATCACAGTTGTGCATCCTCCGTTGTTGGGGACCAGCATCTGTCACCTGCTATGTCAGCAAATATTGTCTATTTGAATTGAGTAGCAGGAGCTTTCCATACTTAGGAAAATGGGTGAAACTTTCTTAATCTTCTCTTCACTTTTTGAGGGAGGTATTTTTATTTTTTTCAGATTTTAAAAGTGTCTTAGTAGTCAGTTCCTGATTTCATGGAGCAGGTGGTTTTTGCATGAACCTTGGAGCCAAGGAAGGATGTGTCCTGAACAGATGAGTAAGAAAAGTCACTTTAGGCAGAGAGAAAGTCTTGGGCTGATGGGAGATGAGGTGAGATCTATTTTTCTTCACTCAGAGATGGAGAAATCAGATCCGTAACTCTGTGTTATCTGTAGTCTGATTTTGAACTTCTTTCCTGGGCTTAGGCTCCTCTGAACATGTTCTTGCCTTGTTCTTGTTCCATGTTCTATTATTTTGTATTTCCAAGACTTGGCTGGGGTTCTTGGGACATGCTTTGCAAGCCTGAGCTTTTTTACCTTTTAGCAAAAGTGAGAATTTTCAGCAACCTGCTGTCTCTTCATAGTTCAAGTGACTTCATGCTCTATCTAGTCACACATGTCCTTGAATTGTTTCTTTTATTATTTTTATTTGTTCCTTTTAGATATACGTGGCAGCAGAATGTACTTTGACATATCATACACACATGGAGTATTACTTCCTGTTTCTTGTGGTTGAGCATGATGTGGAGTTACTGGTCGTGTATTCATGTGCAAGCATAGGAAAGTTATATCTGATTCATTGTACTGTTTTTGCTGTTCCCACCTCCCCTCCCTTCCCCTCATTCCCCTTTGTCTAATCCAGTGAACTTCTATTCTGCCCCGCTTCCCTTATTGTGTTAGCATCTTCATTCAGAGAGAACATTCAGCCTTTGTTTTTCGGGATTGGCTTATTTCACTTAGCATGATATTCTGTAGTTCCATCCATTTACAAGCAAATGCCATAATTTCATTCTTCTTTATGGCTGAGTAATATTCCATTGCGATTATGTACCATATTTTCTTTATCTATTCATCTGTTGAAAGGCACCTAGGTTGGTTCCATAGCTTGGCTATTGTGAATTGAGCTGCTATAAACATTGATGTGGCTGCATCACTATAGTATGCTGAATTGTTTATTTTTATGTCAGCTGTAAGATTTTTGCTGCCAGGGTCTAAGGAGGCATCAGGTGCCTGAGATGTGTTCTCTGTCCCCATGGAAATTGGGGTCTACCTGAGGGTCAGGCATGACAGAAATGACTGCGTGGTATTTTACAGGTCAGAAGAGGGACTGATCAATCACTGTTTCTAGCTGGGAGCATCGGGCAAGGCTTCATGGAGGAGACAGCCTATGGGCTGAGTCTTGGCATGTGAGGAAGGGATGTTGGGTAGAGAAGACTTCCGGTAGTATGTTTTGAGCCTCTTTAAGAGGAAGGAAAGTGGGGTTTTCAGTAAGGACAGTGGGAGGTTCTGATGATGAGGGAAGGTAAAAAACTGAGTCTGGAAAAGTAGTTAGGTGCTAGGTCTTAAAGGATCCACTCTGTGCTGGAGAATTCTTACCTGCTATGGCACAGTGAGGCTTGGTGCTAGTTTTGATAAACAACATAAAAATCAAAGAAGGGTCATCAGGCCAGGTGCAGTGCTGCACACCTATATTCCCAGGTATGTGGGAGGCTGAGGCAGGAGGATGGCAAGTTTGAGGCCAGCCTGTGCAACTTCAAAAGACCCTGTCTCAAACTAAAAAAATAAAAAGGACTAGGGATGTAGCTCAGTGATTGAGAGCCTCTGGGTTCAATCCCCAGTACCACACACACACATATACACACACCCCAACAACAAACCCCACCAACAACAAAACCAAGAAGTGTCATCGGGCACCATAAATACGGTAGTTTAGGGTGCAGAGAGCTGGCCATGGGGAGCCAGGCAGAGATGTCCTGGTATCTAGGAGAGTGTTACTGAGGGCCACCCAGCACCTGGTGACACTTGGGTATCATAATTGAAACTGAACTAGTATTTCAGCTGTTAAGTCCTCAGTGACTTCCAATGAGAGTTTTGGGGACATGAGGGTCTTCTGAGAAGATCAGAGGTTGCCACCTCCTCTGCGCTCTGTGCTTACACTGGTGCAGAGATTTCACCATTTACTTTATACACTTTTCTATTATTTGGAATTTTTACAAAGAATATGCTACTCATTAAAATGATAAACATTTTGTCCTAATTCTAAACAAACGAATCAGTAAACACAGGGTGTCAGATGTAACCTAGAGGGTGATTGGCGGCCTGGGGCTGAGCTCCAAGGAATGGTTCTGAATTGTGGGGGTTGCAGGATCTGGTTTCAGCATGACACAAAAACAGAGGCACCCAGTCAACGCCTGGTTGGAAAAGGTACGTGAAGTTATGATACAAGACAAACTGTCATCGTGGATTAAAACTCTTCTGTGATCCAAGGGGAGAAGTCATGTCTTGGAACATTTGCTAATCTTTTAAAATTTTACCAATGTGAAATAAATCAACTGCTTGAGACTGGCGTGCTTAAAGGTTATTTATTCATTCACGTATTCATCATACTAATATCTGTTGCTATGCTCCTCTGCAGAACACTCAGAAGAAGGCGATGCACAGGAGGTGGGTTGCAGAGAGGATGGGAATTAGAAAGAGTATGGTTTTCACCCCATGTGGATTAAGATGCTATAGTTCTTGGGGGATATAAAAAAGCAGCTTGAAGTACAGATTTACTATGTTTATTATTGTCAGATTAATGTGAAAAACACTTAAAAATGCAACTTATAAAGGCAAGTCATGGGCATGTGGCATTTTGTGGGGCTCCTACAGCTGAATGTTGGGGTTCTCGTATATAGGAGAGGAGGAGGTAGGAGGTGGGAACTAAGATGTAAGGTGGGAGGGACGGGGGAGAAGCCAGCATGCATTGTCCTACGTGCTGTCGGGCCTCTATAAAATCTCTCACTGTAAAATCCCGGGTGTTGGTTCAGTGGGCAGGTTTAGGATCCACTCCAGAGGTTCCCATCCCGAAGCCCAGGCCGGAAGCCCATAGCCCACAGGTTGATCCAGCCTGGGGTGGTCTTGAGGAGTAGTGGGTCCCCTGGAGAAGTCAGGCTTCTCTTGCGTTTTCCAGATCCTCTCATTGGGGCATGGGTCCTGTCTGTTTCAGGGCCACACTAGATCCAAGCACTCGGGAAGACATGTGGGAGCACCATATGTCCTCCGTGTCAAACACCAGAGGCCCAGGAATCAAAGGCCAGCAAGAAAAAAAAAATGCCCCATGGAGAAGTGAGAAGATGTGTTGAATGGTCACACAGAAGTGGGTCCCTCTCCACCTCTGCCATCCCAGCCAGATGACCCTGAAAAGATTACGTGGCTTCTCTGCTCATCTGTGAAATATTTCTCACACCTTTGGGCATTTTTGAGGATTTCACCTGACTTTTCTCAGAACTTGGCACCCTGCAGGTGCTGCTGCTGCTCATGCCCAGGGCTGCCCTTGCATCAGTGTGGGCCAGATTGGGACAGACTCCTGACTTCCAGTTCAGGGCTTGATCTGTGCCCCACTGCCCCTGGGCTCTCCAGTACACTGTGGCCTGGTCAGGCCCTTGCTCCAGCTATAACCGCTGGGCTTGGGATGTGGGACAGTGAGCGATCTCTGTTTGCTAACTTTGTGTATTGCTTAATAAGGAAAACACAGCCTGTCCTGGCCAACAGTGGATCTGGCCATATATGGGGAAAAGGAGTTACTTGGATCAGTCAAGGACGCGATTCTGAGCTCTTCTTATTCAAAACAAAATCAAAGACAACATGGAGTTGCCACTATTCCTTGTCCAGTTTGGTTCTGGGGGAGTTTCTGGTTATAAACAGGCAACATCTTACAGCGTGAGCTTTTGAAATAGCTGTGAACTGTTTGGGGAGCAAATCCTTTCAGTGCTTGAAAGAATTTGGCATAGAGGAAGGGTCTGGTAGACGGAGAGACAGCGACTGCTTTGCAGTTGTGTGGAGTGGATGGAGGCCCTGTTCACCCAGGCGCCGGTCCCAGGCTGAGCACCAGGCCCAGCAGGCTGGGACAGGCTGAGTTGGCAACTCACATGGTGCCCTCTTGTCTCTGCACAGTGAGGCACCGCTGACCACACACCCTTCTTCCTGGGCCATCTGCTTGGTGATGTCTGGATCGCTCTCATTCACTTGCTCATTTGTTCATTGACTAATTCAAATAAATACATGCTGAGCGTTCACTGTGTGAGGCCGCCTTCTGATCCCTCCGGCTCCTCTGCCTGCCTCCCTGGTGTTTATGCCTCTTTGGGCTGCTCCTTGCTCCTGGCTTTTGTTCTGGGCTCTGTCCTTGGTCCTTTTTTTTTTGGTCTCTCTGCATTTTTGGTCTCAATTTCCATTGCATAGTAACTAAGAATGGCCGTTCTGCCTGGGTCCAGTCCTGGCCCTACCATGTCCTAGCTATGAGACCTTAAGTAAGTAAGTGGGCTAACCTCAGTGAGTCAGTTTCCTTTTATGTAAATCGGGGATGATTAACAGTGCTTACCTGCCAGGTGGTGATGGGGATGGACTGAGTTCATTTAGAACAATGCCCAGCAGCAGGTCAGCGCTCAGAAAACCACAGACAAGACTTCCAGTTGACCCCGGGCAACCTTTATTCATTTGGTCTGTTCAGGCAAGTGCCTGCCATGTGCTGTCATGGAATTAGCACTCAGCTCGGGACATGGCACTGGGGAGACACAGTCCAGGTTGTGAGATGTGTGAACACATGTGTACAAGTACCGTGTGCCTGTTCTGCCCCATGTGCTCCAGGTCTGCTGGGCTCCCAGGGGAAGCTTCCTCTTGGGGGTCATTTAGCTCAAAGTCATGGGAGAGAGATAAAGGTCTGAGTGCACCCCGCCACAATGGTGTCCCCCATTCTGTGCCCTTACCTGCCACAGCCAGGCTGGGCCTCTGTAAAGCTCCACAGAGGTTTCTAATGCTGCCTCCAGGGTTTTCTGTGATGGGTCCTGCATCCTGGTCTTCCTCTGCAGTTTGGAAATAGCCTCAGTCTCCTGGGATGGGAGTCACTGAGAACCACTGTGGAGTCTGTCCTCTGGCTGTCCTATGTCACTGTGGTCCAAAACACCAGCTCGGTGAGTGTTGATTTTGCTTCTCTCATATTTGCTGCAAGACCAGCTCCGTGGTGTCCTAGAGCAACCCAGCGCTGCTCAGCTGGATGGTGGCTGCCAGTGCACAGGCCACTGCAGGAGAGTAGGGATGAGGGCTCTCAGCCCCTGAATCCAGCACCATCCACCTCTGGGTTTCCCTGGTCCAACCAGGTCAGTAAGTGATGATCTCCTGACTTCTTTGGGTTTTTAAGGACTGGTCCCCACTGCCTCTGACATCCTGTATTGTCATGGTTTCTGCTTTAGCCACAATGGGCTCCACCACTCCCTGGCAGAGACTCTTCTTGGACTTTTCCTATGGTGGTTTCTTCCTGCATGCCCAAGTTGACTGTGCCTGCTTCCCAGATGAATCTATCTTCAACCCCCGGCTGGGAGGGCCACCCAATTCCAGTCATCTGAAGGCCAAAGTGAGGACTGGCTGCTCTCCCCGGCTCTAGGGGTCTTTCCCCACTGCCAGGCTTCTGCAGGCAGGTCTCTGCCTCCTCAGTCTCTTCTCAGGAGAGCCCGCTCAGAGCCAGTACAAAGCAGGCCCTCAGCCTTCCAGGTGCCCTGCCCATGTGACTGGCTCCTGGGGCTTCATTTGAACTTCTGTTTGAACAGGGGTATCTGTTGCTAAGACCTTCTTAGCAAACTGAGGACCCCTGGCTAGTCAGTCTAGTCTCTAATCTCCATGATCCTTTGTGCTGGGCTCCTTCTGGCCTTCCTCCTGCCCTGCACTGTAGCCTCCGGTGGGCCTGGTGATCCACGTCTTCTGCTGTCAGTGGTGGATCCCAAGTCAGAGTCTAGAGATCTCAGGTGTGGTCAGTCCGGCAGGAGGACCTTGCTTGTGTCAGTGTCTAAGTGTAGGTCCCACCCAGGGGCTGTATCTCCACCCGCATGCTGAGCCCTCCCTCAGTGCCTATCTGTTAACCTGGCATGTGTTGGAGGAGGGTCTTCTGAACTGAAATTTGGAGGCAAAATCACAGTAAGACCCCCCCCCCTTTCCTTCCTGCCCTGGGAAGGCAGGTAACCGGGGTGTGAATCACAACTCCCCCTTCCATTCCAAAGCCTGGAAGTTGGACCCTTCTAGGACAGGGCAGCCTGTTCTCTGGATTGGTCCCTGGCATCCAGTTCCTAGTTCTCTGCCCTCTTAGACAGCAGTGGCTGAGAAGCATGAGTTTTGGAGTTGTAGAATCTGAATTTAAATCCCAATTCCCCCAGTTGTGTGAACCTGGGCAGAAAGTCTATCTTCTTACAGTTTGTTTCTTTATCTTTCTTTGACTGGCAAATGTGCATGGAAAGTACTGTGTGCCTGGCACCAAGTGGGCATAATAGGCAACTGGAGTGATGACAGAGATGGTGGTTCCCTGGTACCAGCTTACCTCCCCTGTGTGCCTGCCACCTGGGCTGCCTCTTCTGTGTTCCGAGCTGGTAAGAGGGAGCAGTTTCCTTCTGGGAGCCAGGATCAGAATGTCCTAGTGGTGCAAGGTGGTGGTGGGTTTCAGGAGTGATCAGAGAGGCCCGATAGGAGGGGCCTGGGTGACAGAGATCCTGGTGTTTGGACACACCTGGACAGTGCAGGCTTTTGCCACATCAGCTGGCAGAACAACTGAGGGGGGAGTCTCCCCAGAAATGTGAGAACCAGAGCTGCCCTGTATTCTTGAGCCATCAAATAATACCATGTTTTGAACCTACTGTATACCAGTCACTGTGCCAGCTCTGATGGTGAAATGGTCAACAAAAAGATACAACCAATGGGTGCTCATGGCTTGTTATAGGTCTTTCTTGAGTCGGGGCAGTAAAGTGAGAGTTGCTTTATTTTTTATTTTCATCTCAGTCTTGAAATTATTTCTTCAAAGAAAGCTTCTTTTTCATTTTTTAATTTTAATTTGTTATATATGATAGCAGAATGCATTACAATTCATATTACACATGTAGGGCACAAATTTCATATCTCTGGTTGTACATAAAGTTGAGTGACACCATTTCTGCCTTTATACATGTACTTAGGGTAATGATGTCTATCTCATTCCACCATCTTTCCTACCCCCATGCCCCCTCCCTTCCCCTCCCTCCCCTTTGCTCTATCTAGAGTTCATCTAATCCTCTCATACACCCCTCCCACCACATTATGAATCAGCATCCTTAAATCAGAAAAAACTTCCGACATTTGGTTTTTTGGGATTGGCTAACTTCACTTAGCATTATATTCTCCAACTGCATCCATTTACCTGCAAATGCCATGGATTTATTCTCTTTTAATGCTGAATAATATTCCGTTGTGTATATACACCACATTTTCTTTATCTATTCATCTACTGAAGGGCGTCTAGGTTGGTTCCACAGTTTAGCTATTGTGAATTGTGCTGCTATAAACATTGATGTGGCTGTGTCCCTGTAGTATGCTGTTTTTAAGTCCTTTGGGGTATAGACTGAGGAGAGGGATAGCTGGGTCAAATGGCAGTTCTATTCCCAGTTTTCCAAGGATTCTCCATACTGATTTCCATACTGGCTGCACCAATTTGCAGTCCCACCAGCAATATATGAGTGAGTGCGTCTTTTTGCCCACATCCTCGCCAACACTTATTGTTGTTTGTATTCTTAATAGCTGCCATTCTGACTGGAGTGAGAGGAAATCTTAGAGTAGTGCAAATCATTGCAAAATCATTGCATTTCTCTAATTGCTAGAGATGTTGAACATTTTTTTTCATATATTTATTGATTGAATGTATATCTTCTGAGAAGCATCTATTCAATTCCTTGGCCCATTGGATTATTCATTTTTTTTGGTGTTAAGATTTTTGAGTTCTTTATATCCTAGAGATTAGTGCTCTATCTGATGTGAGTGTGGTAAAAATTTGTTCCCAAATTGTAAGCTCTTTATTCACCTTACTGATAGTTTCTTTTGCTGAGAAGAAGCTTTTTAGTTTGAATCCATCCTATTTATTGATTCTTGATATTAATTCTTGTGCTATAAGGAGTCTTATTAAGGAAGTTGGGGCCTAATTTGACGTGATGAAGATTTGAGCCTATTTTTTCTTCTAATAGACACAGTGTCTCTGGTTTAATTCCTAGGTTCTGGATACACTTTGAGTTGGGTTTTGTGCATAGTGAGAGATAGGGGTTTAATTTCATTTTGTTGCATTTGGATTTCCAGTTTTCCCAGCACCATTTGTTGGAGAGGCTATCATTTTTCTCCAATGTACATTTTTGGCACCTTTGATTAATATAAGATAACTGTAATTATGTGGGTTAGTCTCTGTGTCTTCTATTCTGTACCATTGGTCTACAATGCCAATACCATGCTGTTTTTGTTACTATTGCTCTATAGTAATTAAAAATTAAAGGTCTGGTATAGTGATGCCACCTGCTTCATTCTTCTTGCTAAGGATTGCTTTAGCTATTCTGGGTCTCTTATTTTTCCAGATGAGTTTCATGACTGCTTTTTCTATTTCTATGAGAAATGTTGTTGGGATTTTGATTGGAATTGCATTAACTCTGTATAGTGCTTTTGGTAGTATGGTCATTTTGACAATATTAATTCTGCTTATCCAAGAACAAGGTAGAACTTTCCATCTTCTAAGGTCTTCTTTAATTTCTTTCTTTAGAGTTCTGTAGTTTTTGTTGTAGAGGTCTTTCACCTCTTTTGTTGATTCCCAAGTATTTTATTTTATTTTTTCGAGGCTATTGTAAATGGGGTAGTTTTCCTGTTTCCTTATCAGAGGATTTATCACTGATATACAGAAATGCCTTTGATTTATGAGTGTTGATTTTGTACCCTGCTACTTTGCTGAATTCGTTTGTTAGTTCTAGAAGTTTTCTGGTGGAATTTTTGGGGTCTTTTAGGTATAGAATCATATTGATGGCAAATAGTGCTAATTTGAGTTCTTCTTTACCTATCTGTATCTCTTTAATTTCTTTCATCTGTCTAATTGCTTTGGCCAGTGTTTCAAGAACTATATTAAATATAAGTGGTGAAAGAGGGCATCCTGTCTTATTGCAGTTTTTAGAGGGAATGCTTTCAGTTTTTCCCAATTTAGCATGATGTTGGCCTGGGGCTTAGCATAGATAGCTTTTATGATGTTGAGGTATGTTCCTGTTATCCCTAGTTTTTCTAGTGTTTTGAACAGAAAGTGGTGCTATATTTTGTCAAATACTTTTTCTGCATCTATTGAGATGATCATATGATTCTTATCTTTGAATCTATTGATGTGATGAATTACATTTATTGATTTCCGTATGTTGAACCAACCTTGCATCCCTGGGATGAATCCCACTTGATCATGGGGCACTATTTTTTGATATGTTTCTGTATTTGATTTGCCAGAATTTTATTGAGAATTTTTGCATCTATGTCCATTAGAGATGTGAAGTTTTATTTCTTTGATGTGTCTTTGCCTGGTTTTGGAATCAGGGTAATATTGGCCTCATAGAATGAGTTTGGAAGTGCTTCTTCCTTTTCTATTTCCTGAAATAAATGGAAAAGTATTGGTATAGTTCTTCTTTAAAGGTCTTGTAGAACTAGGCTGTGTATCCATCTGGTCCTGGACTTTTCTTGGTTGGTAGGCTTCTGATGGGGTCTTCTATTTCATCGCTTGAAATTGATGTGTTTAAATTGTTTATATCATCCTGATTCAATTTGGGCAAATCAAATCAGTTTGTCAATGCCTTTGATATTTTCTATTTTATTGGAGTACAAGTTTTCAAAATAATTTCTAATTATCTTCTGTATTTCTGTTGTGTCTGTTGTGGTATTTCCATTTTCATCACGTATGTTAGTAATTTGAGTTTTCTCTCTCCTTCTCTTTATTAGCATGGCTATGGTTCTGTCAATTTTATTTAATTTTTCAAAGAACCAACTTTTTGTTTTGTCAATTTTAAAAAATTGTTCCTTTTGTTTCAATTTCATTGATTTCAGCTCTGATTTTAATTATTTCCTATTTTCTGCTGCTTTTGGTGTTGATTTGTTCTTTTTCTAGGGTTTTGATATGTAATGTTAAGTCATTTATTGATTTTTTCTTCTTTTAAGGAATGAACTCCTTCAATGAACTTTCCTCTTAGAACTGCCTTCATAGTGTTCCAGAGATTTCGATATGTTGTATCTTTGTTCTCATTCACTTCTAAGAATTTTTTAATCTCCTCCTTGATGTCTTCTGCAACCCATTGTTCATTCAGTAGCATATTATTTAGTCTCCAGGTGTTGGAGTAGCTAGAAAGGTTTTTTAATATGACACATGCTCACTTAAAATTTCCTAGAAAATATATAAAAGTACAAAGGAAATAAAAGAAGAAGAAGAAGAAGAAGAAAAACCCAAGGGAGTTAAAGAAAATGAAAATCCTACTACCTAAATGTTGACGTTTTGACGAACACCATATGAACATGAACTTTTAGGTGAGTGTAACATGCTGTTTATAATTTGTTTTTCTTCCTTATACTCTGTATGTGAGAATTTTCTATATTCATTAAGATCATGTTTTAATAGATATTTTATACTGGGAACATCTTTTTTCTGCTTACAGAGGTAGGGCACACTCCCTATAAAAGGTTTAGCCATCGCCAAGCACAGTGGCACATACCTGTAATTCCAGCAGCTCAGGAGGCTGAGGCAGGAGGATCTCAATTCAAAGCCAGTCTCAGGAAAAAGTGAGGCCCTGAGCAACTCAGTGAGACCCTGTCTCTAAATAAAATACAAAATAGGGCTGGGGATGTGGCTCAGTGGTTGAGTGCCCCTGAGTTCAATCCCTGATACCCCCTGCCCCCGCTGACAAAAAATTATGGGAATGTGATTTCTCTTGCTTTCCAAATATATTTTTGGACATTCACCTTTTCACTTAATGGGAACACTTCAATGGCTTCTCTTTAGCATATCAGATTTTCCAGCATCACTCACTACTCCAGTGCTTTGGGGGAAATTATTAAGTAAAATACAAGCACCATGATAATGGGAAAGTTGATCTGATACTAAGAAATAGCCACTAAGTGACTAACAGGTGGGCAGTGTGTACAGAGTGGATACTCTGGACAAAGGGATGATTCATGTCCCAGGTGCAATGGAGCAGGATAACATGAGGTTTCATCATGTTACCCAGAATGGCACACATTTAAAACTTGCAAATTGTTTATTTCTGAAAATTTCTACTTAATATTTTCAGACTTCAGCTGACTATAAATAAGTGAAACTGTGGAAAGTGAAACAAGCTAAAAGAGGGTCTATTGTAGTAGAAGATCATACTATTGGGTTTGTTTATATTTATTTGATTTTTGGTAGCTATTTTGAATTTCTTACTTTGGGAAAGACATGTTCATGTCCTTTTCCAGGCTGTGAGCTCTGTACTGATCTGGAGTGACTCCTCTCCCTACTTCCTGGGGCATGAGGGAGAGGGAGTTTGCAGAATACCAGATGGATGGTAACCAGCCTTCACTTCACACTGTTGAAAATTGAGACCATGAGGAGTGGAACCTTGACCTGAACCACGGCATGGTTAGAGGATCCCTGTGTCAGTCTGCTTTCTATCATTGTGACAAAATACTGGAGAAAATCAACTTAGAGGAAGAAAAAAAATTATTGTGGCTCATGGTTTCAGAAATTTTAGTTCATGGTCACTTGACTGCATTTTTCTGGCCCTGTTGAGAGGCAGAACATCATGGTAGGAGTGTGCAGTGGAGCAAAGCTATTTACCTCGGGTGGCCAGGAAGCAGCGAGGGAGCTTGCTTTTGCAACAAAGCCCCTCCCTCCAAACTCATTAAGCTATGAATCCATAAATAGATTAATCCATTCATGAAGTCAGAGCTCTCATGGCCCAGTCGCTATCCCAAAGACCCCACCCTCTGAACCCTGGAGCACTGGGGACCAAGTCTTAAACACATGAGCCTTTGGAGGTATTTAAGGTCCAAACCATAACAAGGATCAAGTCTGGGATTCAACTCACGGACCTTGCCTCCTGAAACCAGTGTCAAAACAGAGCTGACCTGTTGGCATGATGTGGGATTATGTGTGCCCAGCCTCAGAGCTATTACACAATTACAGTTACCACTATGGACATGGCTGGCTGGCAGTCTCCCTGTAGAAATAAGCAAGTCAGGCTGGTGCCCAGGTGAACTCTGGCCCCAGTGCTGAGCAGATGGGAATTGTGTGATTCCTTTGAGTCTTAGACGTATAGAATGCCTTGGTTCTTAAAGATCATGGAGCCCAACTCTCTCATATTTGGATGAAGAAGCCTAGAGAGGGGACAGAATTTTCCCCAACTCCTCTGCCATGTGGACAGCAATGTCAACTTTCCTAGATGCTGTGGTGAGCTTGGGCACACTGTAAAATCCACACCCTGTAATAAGGCCTCTTGTGTAAGCACCGCCGCTGGAACAGCTCCTGGCTGCCAGGGACAGTGGTACAGAGGTGTTAGGTAGAACCACAGCCTAATCTCCTGGAACGCTGGGACAACCCTGAGGACAGGCCTTGCTAAACACCTATAGGAAGGTGTTGCTAGGGTGGTGTTCTGTGGCTCCTTATCTGGGCCTTCCCTCTTCCTATGGTCTTAATGGTTGACACCATGGATGTTTTCCAAGAACAAGATAAGCATCGCTGTTGAGATTGGCACCTTCTGGTTGCACTTCCTGAGCCCCAAGTGTTGCTGGCTGGCTGGTTCCCATGAGCCAAGTGGCCCAGCCTCAAATCTGCATCATCACCTTGGTCAGTGATGCAGTGTGTGTGCGTGTGTGTACGTGCACATGTACACGTGGGTGCACATTCATGGGTACAGAGCTGGGAGCCGTTGGGAACCATGGCGCTGTTTGGGCCAATCACAGATTCCCTTGGCTGGAGTCTGTGGGCAAAATTTTCCATCCTAGTCACCCTTCATCATGGTCCTCCCTTCAGTGCTCTTGCCTGGGCTCTCCTGGCCAGGTGTATTGAGATCTCCCTTTTTACTCCACATATCAATATCCTGGCTGGTCTTTAAGGCTCAGCTCAAGTCCTCCTCTGGCTCCTGTGTGAGGTCTCCTCCTCCAGCCCAGTGGGAAGCTCTGGCGCTCTCCCTCTTCTGAAGACCGACAGCTTCCTTCTGTGCCATTCATACGGTACCAAAGCTCACACTGCCTTCCCACACCCCTTCTCTGGAACCTTCCTTACAGAGTGTATTGTTATGATGTTTCAGGAGATGAGATCTTATTGATCCAATGAGGCGGTGAACTCAGATTCACCACCATTTTATGTTATTATCACTGTCTGGTGCATAGTAGGCCCTCCGGGAACTGTTTGCCCACTAGGTTTGGAGTTAGCCAATATATATATATATATATATATGCACAATCTGAAATGCTTTCAGGTCAAAGGGGCCTTAGGTGATGGCCTGCACCTGCTGGCTGTCACTCCCAGAGTACTGTGGGCCCGTCTCAGCCCTGTAGGAGGTTATCATCCAGGAGAAGCCACGGTGATGTTGGGCCAGGGAGAAACTCTGAGCACTGGGGATTTCCAGGGCAACAGGGAACTGGTGTTAAGAGTCTGGCAGCACTTACTTCTGCTGTGAGGAAACACAGGAAGTAAGTGAGAGGAGAGGGCTGTGGGGGGCACCTGCAGGTGTGGCAGAGAACTGGACTGCTCTCTTCCCCTAGAGGTTCCTGGAGGAGGGCTGAGGAATTTGGGTTAGCCAATGAAATGCAGTTCATTCTTAAGGACCCGAATCTTCTTCCTTTCCAATTCTGAGAGCCGTTGGGAGCAGGATGTATGTCTTCCTTAGATCCTAAAAGGATGCTAATTGCTAATCCAGTGTCTGTTTTTGAGAAGTGTCTTGTGCACATCATGCATTTGCTTGTTTGGCCATTCTTTGCTGGGCCTGGTGATATGATGCTGATCTGCTAAAAGGTCTAAGTGGGGTTCAGCTACTTACAATGCTGAAGCAAAGGAGACTGTCACCAAGCACAGACAGGTTTAAGTTCGTGGCTCTCTGTAATCAGGACAATGCTCCAAATCCTAAGGCTAGGGTGTAGTGACCCCGCATCCCCAGGCTCTGCAGGCTCTCTGAACTCTTGGCTCTGTGTTCTCTGGAGCTTCTCCAGCCCTACTGAACCTGCATTTCCCCCCCACACTGGCTGTCCCCGACTAGCCATCCTTTTGCTCATGCCGAGTCCTCTGCTTGGACCTTTCAAGTCTCCTCCAGCTGTCAGCATGACTTGGTCCTATTTGTTCTCAGACTCCTGTAGCCTCCTGTAGGAGGAAGAGCATGGGCTTTAGGGTCAGCTAGATAGAGGTTCAAATCCTGCTTCACCACTGGGTTATAAGACCTTTAACAGCGAGGATCTCATGATACTGTTGGGCTAAATCGAGGGGCTCACGTGCACCAAATGCCCAGGACATATGTGCTGTGACTTTTCTCCCTTTTTAGCTCTTACCATCATTCTTTGTTCTGGGCCCATGGATGCCTTGTCCCTTTTTCTTGGTGGAACCCTTTCATCCAACAAGCATTTGTTGAACACTTCCTGTGTGCCAGGTGCTGGGCCCTGGGAGTCATTGTATTTGGAGTCTGCCACTGAGGAACTGTGGAGGAGCAGGGTGCTTGCCAGAGCCGTGATGACGAAACAGCTCAGTAGCTGAGGGTCAGGGAAGGATTCTGGAAGGAGCAACGTTTGAGCCAAGCTCTGGAGGATGAGTGGGCAGTCACTTGAAAAAATAGGAGAGAAGAGAGTTCTAGGCAGAGCCAGTGGCAGTGTGGGTGAGGCACTCAATCCGCCATGAGCTGGGTTGAGGTCTCTCCCTGTGATCCATAGGAAGGGTTCTGGGTCAACGTGGACAAGATCACATTTGCCTTTAGAAAAGTGAACAGTGGGCAGAGCAGGGCCAGAGAGGATGCTGGGAGACTAGTATCTTTGGATTCCAAGGCTCTTCATTTGGGGCATGGGCCTCACTCTATCAACTGTGGGGCCTCTCTTCTCCTCGGAACCCCATGCAGGGGCTGGTGTGCTGGAGGCTGGGTGTGGGGCTCCCACCACTTCACTGAGGCAGGCCAAGGAGATGTGGGAGAGGGGCCGGCCTCCCTCCCGGCTGTGTTGTATCCAGTGGGAAACATTTGGAATATGTGCATGCAAGTGGCTGCTGGAGAGACCTCTACAATTTCTTCCATTATTGGGAAAGAACTAGGCTACCAGATGTTCTGTGTCATATAATGTATGTTTTATGGCAAATGAAAATATATATAAAATCTGTACCCAGAGAGCTCCCTGCTTGCTTAAAAGGGACTGGATCCTTCTTTTTCTTCTTACCCTTTCCAGAATTTAGGCAAGAATTCCCTTCCGGGCAATGAACTTATCTGCCAAGTTGGGGCCCAGAGGGAACCCTTATGGGGGACTCGTAAACCCCGTCTTTTGAGGAAATCTTGGGGCTGAGGCCACATTCGGCCCCACATGTTTACACAATGGTCTCTCTCAGCTCCGAGGGGCCATTAGAGTTAATTGGGTGAATAATCTGTGTTTAAAAAGTCCCTAAATACGTATTTACATAATCCATGCTTTGCCCAAGCCTGTTGAAGCCCATTTGTGGTATCTGGAGTAGATCCGGGGCTTAGAGTCTTCCTCTATCTTCCAGAGCTGCTTCTCCTCTTGGTGACCATCCTTTGGTGGGGATGAGGACAGGCAGCTGCAGCACCTGTTTAGCCATCTTCCTGAGGCTTTGCTGACACACTTTGTGGATGGTTGGCCCTGGAGATACTATGTGGGTCTAATAAATTTGGGAAATACTGTGTCTTCTCTCCTCTCTCGAAGGTTCCTCATGCATGCTATAATACCAAAGGCTCTGAGAAGTCCTGCAGTAAAGAAACCTATTCAGCTTTGCCTAATGTAACTTCCTTCAAGTGTGTTTGAATCTAAGCCTGCCCTTCCCCTATTCCTGATGAACATACATACAACTAGCAAGAGGATTCTAGAAGACTGCTCCCAATTGAGGTTAGAAAATGAGCTCCTGGGTCCCTGTGTTTTTTTTGCTGTCCCTGGTTGGGGCCTCTGTGTGGAGGGACGTGGGCTGTGTATACACAACCTCCAGGAGTGTTTCTCATATGTCTCCAGCCCTGCCTTGGTTCTTAGAGCAGAAAAGCGTCCAGGTACTCTAGGTAGACACCTGGAGGGTTGTATGGTGCCTCAGCATTCCTGGTCAGGAGCCCTTCTAGAATGCCAGTCCTGGGACACACTGGTTGTTGGAATTCCCTCTGTAACATGGCCTCTGTGAGTTACTCCAGCTCTGGGGATTTGCTGGCCCGAGGCTTGGGGTATCAGGAAGGATGCATTCAGTACTGGCCTCAGGCCAGAATCTTCTGGCAACAAAAGCTATCCTCTGACACTAATGTGCACCTGCTACTTTGAGTAGTTCTATTTATCAGACTTCACATGGTTCTCAGCCTCTACTGAATAGTAGATTCACCTGGAGAGATTAGAAAACTACTAATGCTCAGACAGCAACCCAGACCTACTCAGTCAGGATGGGGAGATGGGGAACCTATCATCTCTGGGTGATTCTAAGCATAACATGGTGGAGAGCAGCTGTTACTGTGCAGCGCCAGGAGTTCTGGTGCTGGAGGAAGTGGGGGTGGGGCAGGAATATCAGTGCAGCCAGCAGCGTAGCAAGACCACTGGGCAAGGAAGTGGCAGCATGCTGCTGTGTTTAGTGAGAAATGCACGGTCATATGAGTGATGGGGGGTTTGCCCACATTATTAAACACCTACTGTGTACCAGGTGTTGCATAACACATTCATTGCCTCAGTTAATTCTCACCTTCCCCCATGATAGGATTACCATTTATAGATATGGAAACTAAGGCAGAGCGGTAGCAGAGTGTACCCAGAGTCATACGGGGTTCTTAAGTTATGGGGCATGATTTGAATCCAGGTTGTCCGAGGTGAAGAGTTGTGCCATTCTCAAGGGCAGGAGAAGTGTGTGGGTAGAGGTTTTTTGTGTGTGCACACACTTCATTCTAGGGTGGAAAGCGCTTTTCCTTGGGCAGAGGGGAAAGAGATGGGACCAAAGAGGTGGTTGTGTTGGATTCCATTTAACCCCTGAGCAGGTTGTGCACATTTGCTCCCAGTTCTGGATTTCAATGACAACTCCTTGGAAGCTTGAAAGGAGCCATCGTGGGAGTATTTACACCATAGAAATTGGCAGACATTACAAGTCAGGTTTTTATTTATGTTCTCTGAAATCTGGCTGTTAAACATTGAGCGTGCTCCCCTGGACAGAACCCAACACACTAGGCCCAGCTTCTTTGGATTAAGGAGAGGGGGAGAATATGGAGCCCAGGGAGAGAAAACTGAATGAGAAGCTGTTTGTACAATGAAGTAAATATTCGCATCAAGGGAAATGAAACAAGAGCAGGGAATGAGCTGCTGTGACTTGGGGCGATACAGGGGAGGAACATGGTTAGTGCTGAGTAAATGTTTATTTGTCTTAAAATTGGGATTGTTGAGAGAACAGCAGCAGATTTAGCAGCAGCAGACACTGGGAAGCGCAGGGACCAGTCTTCAAAGATCTGCAAACTGACGTGGAAGTTTTGCTGCACAATGGCAGGCAATGAGCTCAGAGAATCAAGTTGCAGCTTGCAAGTCCTAGGCCAGAAAGCCATGTGAGTCCATTTCCTGAGTCTGCCTCATGGTGGGGGTTGGTGGTGGTAGGCTGATAGCAACTCCAGCAGGGAGATGGTTAAACCAGAATAACAAGGGGGTGATTTATCTCGCAGCCCCAACATTCCCTTGCTCACTGCTCTAGCCGGCCCTGCTAATGCTCCCGGGTTGCAAATCTACCTATTTGTCAAGTCCCTCTCCACAGCCTTGCTCTCTCCTGCTGCTTGTGTGGTTTATTAAAGAGGGGTTTGCTACCTGTCATCTCAAACAGCCTCCTTTATCCAAAACAGAATAATAGAGATATCTCCCTCCAGGGACGCCAGATGCAAATGCCCGAGGACAGGTTGCCAATTTGCTGCTTGTATTAGGGGAAGGAAGCTGTCAAGGGAAACGGCTGGGATCCAGGCTCTTCTAACAAGCTCATTTCTGGGTTGAGGGGAGACCTGGGCTGCTCGAGTTTAGATTACGTGGGCACGCGCCTCCGCTTTCCTATGGACAGCTGTCAGCAATCGTTTCTCCCTGGGAAACAAAATTGGCTTTTTCTTCCTTCTCCCCTTCCCCCTCTCATTGCTGGTAGTGAGGCCCTGCCAATAACTGTCAAGAAGCCGTCTGGCTGCAGAGGCCACTTGGGCCCGCACCAGAGCGCCCTGGTTTGCAGCGTGTGGAAGTTGGTCCTGCGGATGCAGTCTTGCTTGCTGTGGGCTCAGGGCAGAGGGGTTGTTTCCTCTTCCTGTGGAGGGAATTGAATCCAAGCAAGAACCCTGTCCTGGGGGCCCTAGTCCTAGAGGGCTGCAGAGGCCTGCTTCCTGCCCAGGAATCTCCCACACTTGGTGTCTACTACCATTAGGGACCCTGCTGGAGGGACTTTGGTTCAACTCTTACACCTTTCTTACCCCTGGGGATCTGGGGCCATTCTTTCTGGTATTCTGGGTGCAATGACCTGCTGCTGCCAGGAAGGCTTGGGAATTGGAAGATCTGCAGCACAAGGAGAAGAGTCTTAATGCACCCACTGAACAATCTCTTGATTTTCTCTGTGCTTTGCAGAAACCTGAGGCCTCCAACTTCCATTGAGGATGTCAAGGTCCAGGGAAGCTGCCTAAGTGTCTGACTTACTTTGAACTCAAATCTAAGACAGGTTTGTCCTGTTTTCTGTGTGGTCCCACTTTGCAGAGGGTTCACAGGGGAGGGAGATCTAGCTTTTACCTACTCTGGGGCAGTCACAATGCCACATCCATTTGGGCTCAAGGCCTGTCCAACCACTCTGGAGGTGGTGAGTCCTGGCTGTAGGAAGGTAGTCTTGGTTGGGCATGCATGTGGGGCTTCTGTAGTCCCTAAGTTCTCATGACTGATAAGTTCCCTGTTCCCCACCGTGTCTGCACCTCTACCTAGAGCCCCCTCCACTTGCTTCCTTGAGATGGAGATCCCTGGCCAGGATCTGCAGTGTACAGAAGTATTCTGGGAGTGTGGCAGGGGTTTGACCTGAAACTAGGCAAAAGTGATCCTAGAACCTGTTGGACCTTGTGCTGCAGCCTGGGGGTCAGGGCTGAGCCCAACATGGCAGAGCCATGTGAGGAACGAGCCTAGTTCAGGGCCTTCCTTAACTCGTATCCGGACAATGCCTTGGAGGCATAGAAATGACCCCAGAGTGGGTTAAAGGCCCCTTAGGGTAGGCTGGCATCTGTCTTTGGCCCCACTGAGCTGGGAGGATCCCAGGGCTGCCTGTTGTTCTTTGGAAATTTGGTTTCTGCCCAGTCTTTTTACTGAACCATGGTTTTGGTAGGTGCTCAATTAATGCTTGCTAGACTGCCCTGTGCCTTTCTCTTCCCTGGGGTCATTCATTTTCACCCCCTGGGGTGCCTCTTCGACACCTACCAACATGGTTGGGGTGCTGAGTATGTCCAGACGCTGGGCCTTATTGGGCAGTTCCAGCTCTGCACACGCCTGGCCTGTTTCCTTCTCAGATGTCCTGGTTTTCTTCCTCAGGACCTTGTGCTGCAGCCTGGGGGTCAGGGCTGAGCAGACGTTATTTCCCGCTTACTCTTCCTGAGGCTGCCTGGTTGCCCACCTGTCCCTTGTTCATATCTCCACTTTACAGATGAGGTCTCTGGCTGCAGAGAGGCTAAGGTCAGAGCAGGATTTGAACCCAGGCAGTCTGATCTCAAACTCTGGGTTCTTCCCCTGGCAGGGCTGTATGTTGAGGATTAGAGGCGAGGAATCTGTAAACTGGAAGGGTGTGATTAACCTTAGGAGTCCTCATCACTTGGTTATTCTGGGTGTTGACTCCTTTGTGAGGAGCATCCAATGCCCCATGTGATGCACAGATCAAGGCTTTGTGGCAGCGGGTGGAGGCGGGATAAAATTCACAGAGCAGATGTAGAAGCCCCATAGTGATGGTGCTGGGCTTACCCCTTTGGCCTGGACCTGTAGGAAGGCTGTGCTGTTCTGTGCTATGCCAAGCTCACCCACTTATAGGGCCCCAGGCTGTGGCCATGAGCTGACCCATGGAGCCACCAGCCACTGCTGTGAGATGCCCTGCAGGGATTCTGCATCAGGATCTTTCAGAGGCAAACCTGACAGGCCCCTCTGCACTCCGTGGTGGGTAGCCATCTCCACTGCCAGCCCAGAAGCAACCAAATGGGAGGTGGGAGAGAGAGCCCACAAGCATCTACCCTGAGTTCCTTGCAGAGACAGTCCATTCTCCATGGAGCACAGCATCAAAGACAGCACTTAGGGTGAGCAATGACAAGCCCAGAAACGGCCAATAAAATATTTGTGCAGCCTCACCCCAAAATGACATTGGCATGCTTAGGGTTGTACCTTGACTTGAAGTGTGGCTGTGGGTAAGTCTCTGATTCTCTCTGAGCCCCAGTTTTCTCCTCCATGGTTAATACATTTAAACAACATTCATTAAATGAATAAAGAAGCAATCTGTAAAATGAGAATTATAATATAGATCATCCCTTATCCAAAATGCCTGGGATTAGACGTGCTTTGTATTTCAGAATTTTTTTTTGAATACTCACATATACATAATAAAGATATATTGCAGAAGGAAGCCAAGGTTTATACATGAAGTTCATTTAAATTTTATATATACTTTATACACATAGCCCGAAGGTAATTTTCTACAACGTTTTTAATGTACCTGCGTTTTGACTGTGACACAAGGTCAGGTGTGAAATTTTCCATTTCTGATATTATGGCAGCACTCAAGAAGTTTTGAATTTTGAAGCATTTTGAATTTCAGATTTTTAGATTAGGGATGCTCCACGTGTAGTTCCTATCCTAGAGGCCTGTGGGGCATTGCCTGGGATGAAGGTGGCAAGTACCCGGTGTGCAGTGAGCACTCGGGAAGCGCTGGCAGTCCTTTCTGAACATGAGGTTGGAGGAGCGGGAGCCTTGCCCTCTCATGATGCCTCTTGCTTGCCCTGGCTTCCTCTCTCTCTCACCTGCCTTCCCTCTGCTCTGGGGCTGAGTCTAGAACAAAGGCTCTGTAATTTCTCTGGGGAACAATCCCCAGGAGCAAACACCATGGAAATTTTATAACTGATGTGCGAATGCCAGAGCTGAAGGCCCCAGAGACAGTGTGGCACCATGGGATAGGCATAGACCTGTGAGCCGGACAGGCCTGAGTCCCAGCTCTGCTGCCTGCCAGCTGCGTGGCTTTGGGAAGCCCACCTCCCCTCTCTGACTGAGCCCTCAACAGTTTCTTCCTCTTGTAAGGTTGAAATGAAGAGTCTTTGTAAAGTGAAAAACTGCGCCTATTTATCTATTAATAGGTACCACTGTGTGAGGAAATGCTGCACCAATTATTATCTTTCTAGTCTTGTTCTGAGGGAGCCTCCTCAGCAGAAAGGGATGGGGCTGGCCTGTTGTCCCACAGCAAGGGCAGGAGAGAGACAGGGCGTGGGTTGAGAGGCAGGCTTCTGGGGACTTTACCCTAGCATTCTCTCTGCCTCTGCCCTGGAAGCACCATGACGTAGAATGCAAAGGTGGACCCACAGCTGTTAACCGGCACCCCAAGTTTCAATGTCCCTTGCCAATGGCGACTATGTCCTACCTGAAGGACCTCGTTTGACTGAGCTGGGGCCTGTATGGAGGTCCTCTTTGGAATCTTCTAGCCTCCCTGGAGGGAAATGTGAATGCTGGCTGCTATCTTCAGGGCCAGACAGCTCAGGTGCCAGATGCGCTGTCAGGGCCCCGGGAGCCAGGCTTGGCTTGGGGAGAGAACATCACGGAAGGGCTTGTGCACTTGGGGAAAGCCAGCCCAAATGACTCCCAGATTTAGGCCTGAGCTTTGCAGGTGAAGGCAGGTAGGGAATTACAGGCACTTGAGACTTTGCTCTCCCATGGACTTGATTAAAGCTGAGGAGTGTTGGAACCTAAATAGCTGGGAAAAGTGCCCTTTGATATATTCATTTGGTTTTAATTTTGGGGGGCACAGGGCAGCCCCAGCTTGTTTTATTTCTGCTTCCTTTTAGCGGCTTTCACTTGGCTCCTATCCCCCACTACCACCCCCTCCCCTGCTGGAGTTTGTGAATTTCAAGGTCAGATGAAAGTCAAACTTTACCACGTTGGTGATGAAATGCAAGCAGATGTGGTTGCTTGGCTGATGGTGGCCACACCCTGAGAGCCCTGCTTGGTCCTGTGGGTGATGCCTGACAAAATTAACCAGGTCTGATTGCTTACAACCCTGGGTTTCCATGTCTGAGATTCAGATTTCAAAGTGAGTGCCAGTTAGTGTGTTGAGGGGGGTTGAGAGAGGTAATGTCCACTGGGGGAAGGTGTGGCCACAGCACCCCTGGTATGCTGGTGACTGATTGGACTGGGTGCCCACACTTGGGTTTGGCCTCTTTTGTGTGGCATTGGCTTTGCCAGAACATTGTGTGGTAGTCCCCCTTTGCAGGGAGAAGGCACTGGTGGATTTTCTAGTGCTGATCATATCACATGCCGGCCCAGTTGCCCTGACCCGCTCAGCAGTGGGCTAAACCATTGGTGAATGCCTGTCACGTGTCCAGAGCTGTATTGGCAGTGACCTCAGGGAGAAGGTCAATTTTCAGCTCAGCTTCCTGGCGTCACCCACACCCCTCTGTGACTCAGAAAGTGGCCTAGCCGGCTGCCTCTGGCACTCTGGTAGACCTGGTGAAGTGGTACAGAGGGAGCAGCTTTCTGATGTCCCCGCTGCTTCTGGCTCTGAGCCAGATGCTGCCCCCTCGGGCTCCATGGAGGGCCTTGAGTGCACAAGTCTCCAACTTGGGGACTTCTGATGCACCATGGCCGTTCTGTCCAAGGCATACGTGGGAATCCTGGGAATCGGCTCTCCCAGCAACATGCTGGGACTGGCTTATCAGGAAGCAGGGAGGCTAGCCTTAGCTTCTTTCTCTGTGCTCACTGGTTCTATCCAGCCCAGCATCCTGTACTTGCCCCTTCCCCAAGCCCAGCCACTGAGTGGGGCAGAAGCAGGTGACCTGAGGGATAGGCATTTGGGAGTCAACCTTCTGCTGAAACTCAGCTCCAACAGCGGTCAGCTATGGGACCGTGGCCAACTTCCTGAGCTCCTCTAAGCCTCAGTTTCTTTGTCTGTAAGAGGGGATAATGGTGCCCACCTCAGAGTTGCTGTGAGGATTAAATGAAATGGTGCATGTAAAGTGCCTGGCACGGCGCCTGGCGCATGGTGCTCGATAATGTCTGCTATTATAGCTATTGTCCAAATCCTGGGAGAGCACTTCTAGAAAGCAGTGTGGGGAGGGACCTTCCCGGACTCCTCTGTGGCCTTCAGGTTTTTATAGCTGCAGAGCCCAATTACCTGGCTGCTCCTCAGCGGAGGAGCTCAGCTCTTCCCCAGGGTGCTCTCCCAGCTCAGCTGGATGCAGAGGCATACGAGGATGGGGAGTTAGCCCCAAACCACCCTCTCCACCCTGCCTTTTTGAGTGGCAGTGTGCTGCAGAGAACTGACATTTGAAAAGTGTCCCTTAAGTCGAGGGCTGTCCACAGTAGAGCTGGTTTTTGCAGCACAGTCATATTTGGATAAGAAAGCCTGAAACGAGAAAATTCTGAACACAGAACAAAGCAGAAGAGCCTGCCACAACAGCACATGTGAGTCAACCCGCATCGCCTCGCAAACAGCCAGCCTTGTTAAAATCAGTCCCTTGGTGCGGGGGGATTAGCGCTCTGCAAACTTCCCATCCCAGGCCTGCCTGCATTTTTACTTTCCTGGCTGCACAGTTCTTGCTGATCTTCTCCCCCGACACACCCCGGGGATTTCCCTGCACATAATGGGGGCCACTCCCATTGCTAAAATGATGGAGAGGTTTTTTCTTTGCTTTGGCAGGAAAATAGTAACTTCTGCTGGGAACACAGAGAGTCAGAGATATTATACGGAACAACCCCGCCACCCCCACACCCTGCTCTGTCTCCCTGGGTGCTTTGGGAAGGACTGTGGATTGCTGTGTGAAGGCGTCTGGGTGGGAGGCGTCCTTCTAGGTAACTGGGTGGGATTCCCAAGGGCCACTCCTGTTCCTTTTTTTCCCTCCAGGAAGTCCTACCTGGTTTGCTTTGTGGCCATGTGTGAGTTGATGAGGAGAGTTGGAATCACCACTCTGGGGCTCAGAGGGCAGGGTTTTCCTACCAGACGACTCTGGGGCCACCGTTCACAGGTGGCACCCCTGGGTGGGTATGTGTGCAGTCCTGTGGAGCAGGCTGGGCTTTGGGGAAGTATCTATAAGACATGCTGACTGTCCCCTGTCCAAGTTGCCACCTGCTAGTGTGGCTTGTGGGTCATGAGGAGTAGGTCCCAAATGAAGCGGTGAGGCCACACCCAGAAGGCTCTCCTCCCAGGCTCCTGCGGCTCCACGGCACTTCGGGCTTGCAGGGGCAGGCCTGACCAGCCTGCTGGCCTGAGTTCTGAAGCCCAAGCCCTCTCCTCTGCCTGTTTGCGGAACCTCCTCAAGCTCTGGCCGCTCATTATTTCTCTACTGGCAGACAAGTGGGAGGGCCAATTACCAGGCCTCCCCGCCTCGCATTGCGTTTGGATGCATTTTCTGAAATGGTGAAGCCCTCTTTGGGGAGAGGCAATTTGTGGGGAGCTCAGGGCAGTGTAATTTATGGGCTCCCTCTCACTCAGTTAGGAGTGAGGTGGTGGTGACTTAATTTAATTAGCTGGGTATAAGCAGAGCAGATCACCAGAAATTCTGGTGAACCAGGCATATTTGTCCTCTGAGCAAAGCTCGGCCCAAGAGGAAAAGGTCTAAAGTTACTTCATTCATTTGGTTCCTTTGGTTAGAGATGTCTTCCAGTTTGAAATAGAAACCCACTTATTTTCCTTAACAAGAATCCGGCCCACCAGCTACAGGATTCTGCTCATGCGTTTAATAGGAATAATTGAACAGAGCTCAAATTATCATAACCTAATGCTCCCTAAGTCAGATCCAACTGCGTCACATTTTTTCCTACGGGAAAGTGAGTGTGCTCTCAGGGTGGAGAGAAGTCGCCGGCCTTGCACACTCTTGTTGGTTGACTTTCGGTGGTGCAGGCCACGAGGCTCGGGCACTAAGGGGCTCTGAGAAGAAGGGGGCCAGGGCAGCTGGTGCCCTAGCTTTCACCTGGGCATGGTGCTTTGTATTTTAAAAGAATGATCAGAGTAGGAGCAAAAGCTAAGCTGGAAGGGATCAAGAAGTGCCAATACTTTGATAATAGTGACACTGGTGATAATTAGGGCAGCCCTCTTTGTTTACAGTTGAGGGAACTGAGCTCCTAAGAAGCCGTGTGATATGCTGCTCATGACAGACCCTGGATTCAGTTTTTCAGACTTCCCAGAGCACAGAGAAGGTTCTGGTGACGCAGTTCATAGACCCAGATTTGCAGGGGGCCATGAGGAGACCTTTCAGGTCACCAGGCACCTGATCCTGGGGAAACCTCTCTAAGCCTTAGTTTTCACTTCTGTGAAATGGGGATCCTTATACCTGCCCTGACTCCTGTACAGACTCAGTTGGTGACACCCCCATAGAGTCCTTACCCCTGGATAAGTAGAGTGCTACTTGTTGTCTGAATTGTCACCCCAGAGTTTCTCACCTGTGAGGGAAGCCACTTGGCTCAACTCTGGCAGCATGTTGAACTCCTCAAAATGACCAGGCTGATCAGAATTTCCAGAATGGGGTGGACTGCTGACTGGGTGGCCTGGGTTGAGCCCTGGGGCTTTCCCCAGATACATGGCCATCACATGGATCGTGTGTGGCAGAGCAGAATGTGTTGTGTCTCTGAGCTGCTCCCTGGCAGTTCCTGCATTTGTGAGGCTGCCCTGCGAGGTGTGCTTTGGGTGAGCCACCTGTGAGAGGGACGCATAGGAGTGTAAAGAAGAAAACCAACACTTTTCTAGCCAATGTGCCCCAAATAGGGATGGGAGAGGGGATTTATCCCCCGGATCTTCGATCTTTCTCTCTTTCTTCCTTTCTCTTTCTAGAGCTCCCTGAAAAGTCACCAGGAAACCCACACTGGGTTTGGTGATGCTGCTGGGGCTTCAATTGTACCTCGTTGGGGTTAGTGATGCCAGGTGCTGGGCACTCAGGGGTCACTGCCATCTTCACAGGGCCAGAAGCTGTGTCTAGACTTTGGTTTGCAGATAAAGCAATGACAAAGTAGTGAAAGTGTTCTGGGAGGCCATTTCGATCTGTTTCCCCCAAAGGGGTTGCTTGGTTATCCTTTTGTTATTTAACAAAGCAAATGGTGCCTTAGCTCTTCAATCACAAATTGTGATGTTGACTACTTCAAAAAAGCGGAGTGAATATTATTCCAATATTTATTTTAGCACAAAACTAACATTTCAGGGCTTGTGCCCATAATTCAAATGTTGATGGGGAACACATTGTGTGAATATGGTGCAAATATATACAAGGGGGAAGTTGCTTATATTTAATAGGGAAACATGAAGTAAACATTTTTGAATAAAATGGCAAAGACTTGGGTTCTACTAGTTGTAGTTTCTCAGTTTAACATATTTAACTGGCACTTATTTAGCTGGGTATAAGCAGAGCAGTATCATGTGGTCAGAGAGTTCTGCAAGGGTAAGGTCAAGTTCGAGGATGCCTCTTAGAGTCTGAACCATGCTTTTACTTTCCTGGTATGCTCGGCTGTCACTGATCTAGAAGCTGTCTGTGGCTCTGGGGAGTTTGATGTAGTTCCTTTCTCTCTTTCTCCATATTTGCTGCCATTTGAATATTTACGAGTGGCAGAAGCCCTTATGAAGGCACATGGGAAGGAGAAAGAGTCCCCTTGTTAAGGGCAGTATCCAGCTCAAAGACTGTGTCACTCCCTGGAGCACCCGTTAGAGAGGAGAGACATGGGCCCCTGTGGTCTAGTCCTAGAAATTCCTATGCAATGGAAACCTGGGCTGGTATTGCATCTTGCATCACGTAAGAAGCTCGCAGGCCTTGTGTAAACACTCAGGTGCCTGCCTGTACAAATGTGGGGCCTCGACACTGACAGGCTGTTACTACTGCAGGGTGTGGACATGTGGGCACTCGCAGTTCCTCCTGGCATTCTCCAGCCTGTGTGTCTCTGATTGGGGCAGCCATTCTTGGGGAGGCCCCTGCATAGCCCATAGCTCCATGCCCCTGGCATGATTTGTCAGGTGATAGGTCTGTAGAGGGGGAGGGGTTGAATGATGCTGCAGGCTGGTGCTTTGGTTTTACTTCCTAAATATGTCTCTCGTTCAAGGAGACAGCCCTCATGACTTTTCTAAGTGAAGAAAAGATACTTTAGATTTGTCCCCATGGCTCTTTCCATGACCACCATCCTATTTCTCAAAATTTTATTTCCTCATTGACTCTGTTTAGTATTTCTGAGGTGTTCTGAAATAGGGGAACCATATAAACCTGGTGCTCCATTTTCTAGGGGACAGAGATAAAGCAACACCTACCCAGGAAGTTCTTGGGTTTGGGGATGGGGCAGGGCAGGACTCTCATTGGTTTAATTCAGCAAACACTGACTGGCATCAGTTGAGTGCACAGAGCTGTGTTGAAGGGCTGTCATGGAGGCAAGAGGAAGGCGATAGGATGGGCAGGGCAGAGAGAGGGGAAGTCAGGTCAACTGTGGTTCCTAAGAGGATGGAAGTTAGGAAATTAAGAGACTGTTGTGTTATAAGCTCTTCTTTAGGGACTAGTGGCAATAATAATTCACATGAAAATTAAACTCTAAAGTTAACATAGTGTGTATAAATAGGACAAACTGTTTCGGGTACTTTACAATATTAACTCATTCAACCCTCACAAGGGTTAAAGCATGAGGTACAGGTAATTGCATCTTGTCCAGGCAGGGTGGTGGGGTTGGTTGGGACCCCAGGCAATCCAGCTTCAGGGCATGGGCCTACATCAGTGTAAAGAAGTGGGCACCGATGTTGGACCTATTTCTTTTGTAGTCTTTTCCCCAGAGATTAGGGATTTGCTGAAGAATCTACCATGGACATTTTCCTTCTGTGCCCAGGGATGGACAGGCTGGGTTTTGGTGGTGAGAGGAGACCAAATCAGAACATGACCTCCCACTGTCCAAATCCAGGGCTGAGCAGACCTTCCTCTCAGGCCAAAGCTGGGGTACAGAACATCTGAGAAAAATGTAATGTTGACTTCTCCCTGCCAAAGCTAGGAGCCCTATCCCTAGATGGCAGGTAAAGCCAGAGCAAGAGAGAAGCAGCTGAATCGTCACTCTAAGCCAGTCCTCCTGGCTCTTCTAGGGTCCCTCACCAGGAAGTAGACAGCATATTCTCCTCAGCCTGCTGACTCTGCTTCCCCGAGGTAGGCATTCAAACCATGCCAGGTTCTTAACTTGCACCCCATGCCTGACTGGTATCGTATATTCTTGTCTCGTAAGCAGACACCACTTTGGCTGACTTGTGCCTGCGATGCAGCTGGTTGGAAGTCTTTCGGCCATGCTAGGGTTGTTACCCAATGTGTGGTGCTTAACCAGTGAGGAGTAGCAGGCTGCAGAGCGGCATGAGGAGAAAGTTGTGGTATGGGGGAGATTGGGATAAGACACCATTTTTGAGCATTTTCTAACTTGAGACATCACCCAGAAAATCTCCAGATCTTTAGAAAGAGTTGGTTTGGGTATATTTGACCAAAGCAGATAGATTCTTCCCCTAGATAAGTAGTTGGATAACATTCAATCTGGAGTCTGAAGCTGCTGGAAGAGTTGTTGGGGTACAGAGTCTTCCAGAGAACTGTGGCATGGAGAGCCCCTATCCCTTGCCAGCACAGGGAGACAAAGCAGTTGTTGAATATCAAGAATAAAGCAACACACAGGGACATTGGTATGTCTGGGAATGACAAGACACGTAGAGCTTTATGTGTATGTGATATCTCTGCCTCTACAAGCAGCAGTTCCTCCTCCT
>NW_026000221.1:2289454-2552358 GCF_001458135.2 Marmota marmota marmota
TCTACTCATCACAGCACTCTCCTCCTCCTCCTCCTCCTCCTCCTCCTCCTCCTCCTCCTCCTCCTCCTCCTCCTCCTCCTAAATCCCAACTTAAGTGTATCTTCCACTTTGTAGCAGGGTTTTGGTCTTCTCCAGGGACAGCCTAGCTATGTGTCATGTGCCTGAGAGTAATCTGCCACACAAGGAATGTCTCGAGGGGCCGCTTGGTATGACTTCAGAGCCAGAAAACAGTGGAGGAGGGAAAAAAAAAGCAGGGCATTTGGTGAAGTCTCATTTCTTGCTTCCATGAAACGGAGCCACGGGTGCTGCCCTGTTGGTGCTGGACCCAGCGGGGGGCCTCTGGTGTGTGAGGCGATGCTCACTTCTCTCAGATGTGGAGGTGGACACATCTTCTTGGGTAACTGGGTGACTGGCCTTCAAGGTTTGAAAACTACCAGGACAAAAAGACAGGCAGGGGTGGCTCATTTTAGGTGACCTTTGAGAGAAAGAAAAACAGTTTTTGATTTACCAGTAGAATCCTCTCCTGTTGCCATGGAGACAGCCAGAGGGAGGGGGAAGTGGCAGGAGGGGAGGCGTGTGGTGGAAAGACCTCCTCCAAGGGAGGTAGGGCAGGGGTGGTCCTGTAGCCTCTGTCTCCTCTCTCTCTTTCCTGGACTGGGCTTCTGCATGGCTAACCTCCCCCAGGGCCCAGCATAGGTCAAACCTGGCTGCATGTGGAGCTGGAGCCCACAGTTCTTGCTCTGCTGAGCTGCTGGGCCAAGCCTTCATTGTCTCTGCTCCTCACTTCTTTGCCCTCTTCCAAGCTGCCCTGGATACCCAAGCCTCAGGCTGTCGGCCACCCGGTGCCAGGGTGACGAGGGCTGTAATGGCTCCTCAGAGCCTCCTTTTCTTACTGGGCCTTTCTTCCCAACACAGGACTTCCTGGAGTAGGCTCCCACAGGGGCCCTGGGAGGCCCCCTTGGGGAGTTATTTTTTTAACCCCCAGTGAATGCCTGAAACTGGGCAACCTTTTTTGAAGTTAATAGTCATGGCATATTTTATGTGCGTTAGAAGATATGAATGAACATGAGAGACCCGTGTGAACGTGAGACCCTGTGCTGTGTGGCAGCAGAGCCTGCCACCAAGAGCAGGGTTCTGGTGCCAGACTGCTGGTTCAAATGTTGGCTCTGCCACCCTGAATTGTGAGACCTTGGTCTTGTTGCTTATTCTTCCTGTCTAATTTGAGGATAATAGAGCCTACCTCCTAGGGTTCTTTTAAGAATTAAGTGAGTTAATGCACGGGAAGCATTTAGAAAGTACTTGGCATGTAGTAATGCTCCATTGGTATTAGCTGTTATTATTACAGTCGTTAAAAGTATTTAAAGAAAAAATGTTGAGCAAACAATAGTGCAAACGGCTAATCCCAAAGCCACTGTTCTTCCTGCATAAACAATCCCGGATTCATATATCAGCTCTGCCACTTGCCGTCTATCTATTTCTTGGGGACGATATCTTAGCTGACTCCTCTGTTTATTCATCTATTTCATGAGGAGTGTAAGGCTTACCTTGTGCAGTTGCAAGGTTAAAAAATGAGACCCCACCAGCACAGTGACTGGCACATAGGAGGCCTTGGTGGCAGCTATGTGATGCTATTGGCATTGTTAGTGCTGCTATAAACTGCAAGAAGGGCCTGGGCCACAGGTCATCCTATGGTGCTGGCTGTGCTCAGCATGGAGATGCTAAACAGACTCAACAGAGACCTGTTCTGAGCTGGAACCCATCCCTGCAAGGAACAGAGACCTTCCGGTGAGGTAAAAGGGAGTTGAGGGCTCCTGCCCAAGGAGCTTAGGTTGCCTTAGGAGAGACCCCTGAGATAGGCCCAGGAGAAGGGTGGGAAGAGCAACTGTTCTGAGAAAGTGTGAGAAAATAGGAGGCAGTGTGGGTATCTGAGGCCTTACTGGGCCACCAACTCTCTGACCTGCCCTCAGGGTCCAGTGACAGGTGCCTTAAGTTGAGGTTAATGACTGCAGAGCCTGCTCTCGTCCCACAGCTGAGCTCTTTGTTCCCAGAGGGAACCAGGCTGACCTGAGCCTTCCCTCCTCCAGCCAGTGGAGTCACCTGGCTGTGACAGCCCTCCAGAGGAGGGCCCTGTGAGGCTGGCACCATGGCAGCCAGGCCTGCTTTTGAGAAGACCAAAGAAAGAAGTGCTTTCTGAAGGTTTATGTGGGAAACCCGCGGAGTCTGTGACGTGGTGGAGGGTGGGTTGCAGGTTTGGAAACATTTGAGGGACATTTGAGCTTTATCATGGTGTCCTGTGGCTGTGGGGCATGAGGCTCTGATGTTCTGAGAGTGTTATGAGGCCCCCAAAAGGGGGCCTGGAGCCTGCTCACAGGCAGAAAAGATTAGGGTTTTGAGCTCTTGCTGTGTGGCTCTTGGCAAGAGTGGTCCTCACTTGGCTGTGTATGGTCAGTTAGGGGCTCTAGAAGGGTGGGGCAGGCTGAGGCTGCTTTTGTACAGTTACACTTTTTGCCTTCATATTTTGCTTTTGTGGGAGAGCATCGTTCTAGACCCCAGGCTCTTGCTCTCATCTTTAGTGGGTCCTCAGTTTATTCTGTGACTGTGGCTAGGAATAGGCGGGGAGTGGCCATCTCTATGTCAGAATAGTAGCAATAATCAAAAGATACTGCTATTTATCTACCCCCTCTATTACTAACTCAACATTCACTCCGTGCCTCTCTGAGCTCCCTGCAAGCCCTAGGAGGTGGGTAGTATGTCTATTTTACGGATGTGAAAATGAGTTTTGGAAGCCCTGAGTGGCTATTCTCATTTGTCATTGTTACTATTATTTAAAGGTGTGTGTTATACGCTTAGTAAATGCATTGAGATCAGTCCTGTCTGAGTCCATGTTCTTAATCATTTTAAAGTGCTTTTATTTTCTCTGCTTTTTCATCATACCATGGTACAAAAATGTCTGATGGGGTTTCACCCAGCCATCTCCTGGTCCTCTTTCCCCTCAGAGTGAGGATTATGCTTGGGTGTTCCTCCTCCCCCTCTTCCCCTTTTCCCAGTGATGCAGGGAAAAGCAGAGATGAAGCCCCACCTGGGAGCCTGGCCTGGGCCTGTGATGCGTCCTAAAGGGCTGCTGTGGTGGTGGTGGGCACAGGGGCTCCTGTCTCAGGCCAGTGGGAGTGTGGACTGCCTCTGACTCCCTGTCGTACCTCCCTGAGCAATCCCAGACATCTGGGGACAGGTAGCTGGTCTTGGTCTTTTTGATGCCACCTTTGGGTCCTCGATAGTCATCAGGTCTGAAAGGGGGTTGTGATGAGATGGGATAGGGTGACATTTGTGGGAATTGCTTCCCCTCCTTTCCTGCTTAGCCCCACCCCCTTTTTTTTGGGTTGTGCCAGAGATAGAACCCAAGGCCTTGAATAGGCTAGGCAAGCACTGTCCCATTAAGCTGCACCTTAGCCCCATTTTGCTATGTGAGCTTGGACTCTTGGGTCTCTGCCTTTGTCCGTAGAGCAGGGATGGCAATCAGTGTGGGGCCTCTCCTACAGGGTTACTTTGCGGCCTGCTGAGATGAGTAGGTGAAAGGTTTGTCAGAGCTAAATCTAGGAGGCATCGTTCTTGCCTTTCAAGACCTTCTTGATCCCCTTCCTTACTGGGTTGAAGCTGTGTGTCCTTGGCACCCCCCATACTGTTACAGTTGTCATTACACTGCCACAAAACTGCCAATATATGAGTTTGTCTCCCTACTCTGAGAGCCTTGATCAGCCCTGACAGCATGAGCTAGATACTCATGTAAATACTTGTTGAATTGATAGATGGTTGGAAGAATCCATCTCCAGCCCAGAGAATTAGCTGGATGTGCTAGTGGGTCTGTTCTGACCATCAGTGAATGAAGGTCTCCTTTAAAGTGAGGATCAGATGTGATGTTTCTTTAATGTTCTTTATTTGAATAGTGCATGGGATCAGGTGTGGCAAGATCCAGCACCCAAGCTTTTTCCTTATCCCTTGGTCTCCCTGCTTTGGTACCTGGGCTTGAACCCAGGAATGGGGTGAGCCACATCCCCAGCCGTTTTTATTTTTTATTTTGAGATAGGGTCTTGCTAAGTTGCTTAGGGCCTCACTAAGTTGCTGAGGCTGGTTTTGAACCTCAGCCTCTTGAACTGCTGGGATTACAGGCGTGCGCCACCATGCTTGGCCCTTGGTTCCTTTTAAGCACAGTTCTATTCTTACTCCCTTCCTTACAACCTTTCTGCATGGTTGAAAGATGGCTGTAGCAGATTCATCCCTACATCTTATCTTACTTGGTCCAGTGGGGGTAGATTGAGACTCTCCATTCCCATATTCCTAGCAAAGATCCTGTGGCCCATTCTGACTGGCCTGATTTTCATCACATGCCCTCTTCTGAACTAATTGCTTGGCTAGGGGAATGCCATGTGCTGATTGCTTAGATGTGGGTCTTGTGTCCATCCTACATGGATGGAGAGTATGGGAGGAATGGATGGATTCTCCAGCAAAATTAAGAGCTATTGCTGGAAGAAGTAGAGATGTATATGGGAAAAATATAAGATATATTAGTCTTACTTAGCAACTTATATTTTAAAATGTCTGTGCATCAGTAGTGGTTCTGGGTTCTTCAGACTGGAAAGACTTTTTTTTTTTTCCTTCTTCAGTTGTCTGCAGGGCTCCTGCAGTCCACCTGTGCAGCCTCACACAGTACGTAGCTAGCTGCAGCCCAGTCAAGCCAGCTGGCACCTGTTGTCACTGGGCTGTGCGTTACTCTCTGGCTTAAACATCTCTGTATCTCCATGTGGCACTCAGGGGATGTCAACTGACTGGAGGTCATTCATGCTAAGAGGTCATTCATTCCAAATGTCTAGAGGAGGAAACCAAAGCCCAGGGACATAAAGCAGCTCCCTGAAGGTACAGACAGTAGGTGTCAGAGCTGGAACCAGAAACATGTCCTGGCTGCTGCCTGAGCTCTCGTTCTTACATTTTCCCCATTCCCTGGTGCCATTTCTTCTTTGAGAAGAGACTTAGAGCCATAAACAAAGACAGAGAGACCCATGCAGGAGGCTAGAGGACTCATGGGAGCTCTAGCCAGCAGAATGACACCACGTGGGACAATCTAGTCTGCAGATGCAACCCTGAGCCATCCTGCCCTGGTGCCCCGCCCACAGTCTGAGGCAGGCCTCTCAGAAAGTCTGTGGTTATGTTGACCAGCCTGGGCATTTCTCTTCCCTGAGCTGAGTGATTAGGGTCTCTAAGAGAAACCATTATCTGCACTTCTTGGGAATGCACATTTTTTTCACACATGCAGCCCTTCCAGAAAGATTGAGCCTGGGGATGAAGCAGACGGGCTCTACACTGAGGGCAGATACCAATCATTTTTACAATTGTTTGCAACAGGAGAGGAAACATGAGCTTAACAGTTCTGTTGTGGATGGATTTGGGGGAGAAACACGAATGAATTGTCAACAGGATGGCTTCTGCTTTTATCCTGGGATTTGCTGTCGTTCCCTGCAATCCTGCTGCCCTGCGCAGAGCCCCAGGATTTACAGACATTCTTTGCAGGTGGGGGCTCATTGTGTAGCACAGCCTGGGGCTGGGCTGGTCCCTGTGGAGGAGAACCTGTCAGGTGTGGCCGGGAGGGGAGCATCCAGCATACTCCCCACAGGGGAATTTAGAGAGGCCCATGTGCTTTCTCCAATTGGGGGAGGTCCCTAAGTGAGGGGCTCCAACCTTAGTGGGCACCATGGGCCTCCTAAGTTGGTCTAAGCCTCCCTAATGTTTTCAAAAGCCTGAGACAGCAGTTACCAAGAGGAGCAGTCTTTCAGCCTCCCGCCAGGGGGAAAAAAAAAGATCTTGCGCAGAAATCCATTTGTGGGAAGTTTGAAGTTTGAAGCCCTCCAGCTGCAGGCTGGCGGCCTGGGTGGTCGGGCGGGTGGGGCGGGTGTCCCTGGATGGAAGGAGAGTGGAGCATGGGGCAGCAGGGAGGGGGGGCAGCTGTTGTATTTAATAACAGCAATGGAGGTGGCATCTGATGGACCTGGGTGCTAGTTTTGGTTGTCTGAAGCCAGCTACAGAATCTTGGGCAAGTTACTTAGCCTCTCTGAACCTCAGTTTGCTTATCTGTAAAATGGAGAGAATAATCATTGGTTAATAAGAATTATGAGACTATGCATGTAAAGTCCTTGGCACGGTGCTTGGTACAATTAGCAGAGGTGGTTGTTGCTCTGATTATTATCCTAAAGATATCCCAAATAAATGTATCCTTGCCAAAACAATGTGTTCTCTATGCAAATGCAGCTTCCATACAGGCTCCTAGTCTCCTTTATTTCCTTGGCATCTTTTTATTTTTTGATTTTTAATTGACACGTAATATTTGTCTATATTTAGAGGGTACAACATAATAATTCAATGACGTAGAAACAATATGTAATGATCAAAATCATGGTCACTGGCATTTTCATCTCCTTCAACATTTATCATTTCTATGTGTTGAGAACCTTCAGACTTTTCCAGTTATTTTGAAATATATCATAAATCACAGACTGTAGACTGTCGTCACCCTATTGTGCCATAGAACTAGGCCTTATTTCTCCTATCTGTGTTTTGGTACCCAATAACTCCTCCTCTCTGTCCTCCCATGCCCTTCCCAGCCTCTAGGAACCAGTGTTCCACTCTCTTCCATGAGATCAACTTTTTAAATGACCACAAATGAGTGAGAACATCTTTCTGTGTCTGGTGTATTTCGCTTAACGTAATGCCTTCTGGTTCCACCCATGTTGCCACAGATGACAGGGTTTCACTCATTGTTTTGGCTTAATGATATTTCGTATATAAATGCCCTTTTCTTTACCCATCCATCCATTGATGGACACCTTGGTTCATTCCATGTTTTCTTAGTCCCATTTTAAGCAGATGGCTACCTTCAAGCGTGTTTGTAGAAATTATGCAGCCATCATTCATTAATATTGGTAGAGATAATAACATTTCAAAATAATTTACCACTTTCCAAATGTTAGGCAGCTCTGAGTGGGAATGACCCTGAATGCAGGATCTGTTATTCTGGGTTCAGGGAGGAGACAGGTAGGATCTAATCTCACACACACCTGGGCTGTAAAAGGTGGCCCTGGTGGGAAGATCTATAGGAAGAGGCAGAAATTGGGACCCAGAATGGGACCCAAACCTAGCCCAATAATAATTACAAAGAAAGCCAAGGGAATGGAAGCCATCAGTGGAGAGTCTTAAAGTTTTGTGTGTGCCTTGATTTTTTTGTATATGTAACATGGTCACTGCTCCACAGATGACCATTTTACTGCCATATTACAAAAAGGGACAGCTAAATAATTTCTTCCAGGTCTCACTCTGGGAAGGAATGGAGCTGAGATAAATCCGGACCTGTGTTCCACCCTCTCCAAATTCATTCTTTTGGAAACACTCCTATTTCTGGGAGTGCCTGGCAAGTGGCTGGGTGTCCCATCTATAGCTCCAGAGACCTCAGCTGGGAATGGTGACCCTGGTGTTCTCAGAATGTTACCCGGACCTGGCTATAAGGAAAGCACCTGATGATCTGAGGTCCTGTATGGTCTGGGTGTTGCTGGGCCCTGTGTGTCTCTCATGCCTGTGGCCCCACTGCAGCAGGGCAGGGCCCCAGAGGCCCAATATCTCCAGGAAATATTCTCCAGACAACCCTATCCTTACATTCCCCAGGCCACACCCTTCCCCACCTGGTGGGCTGTGAGGCCAACAAGACCACAAGGTGGTCTTCTGTGGTGAGGGTGTGGGAGTCCAGGGACATGGAATTGGACCAGCTGGGGTGGGGGCAATCTCCACTCAGTTTCTGGGTCCCTGGCCTCCCCCATCAGGGAGGTGCCCACTGCGGTCACTCTTGCCTCGTGGGCCCCCTCTTTATGGTATTGATCATGGTGTGGTATTGCTTTCAAAGTTTGGTCATTTGGCTAACACCAATCCCTGCTCTAGTGTGTAGGCACCCTGAGGCCAGAGCTGGTGTTGGGTTTGTTTGGTACAGTATCCTCAGGCCTACAGCTATGCTCGGTACTCATTGTTTTGTTCATACTTTCCTTGGTGCATGTTTATCGAGAACCTTCTGTTTTTGTCTTCCGTGGGCCCTGTGCTGGGCCTGGATATAGCAGGAGCCCTACAGCTGTATCCCTGTTCTCCTGGAACTGACTCTAGGGCATATCTGGGGAGCTCCACACAATCTGATGGAATGAGTGATGGTGATTCCATGCATGGGCCAGGAGGCCTCAGGGTCAGGACATGCCCCTGGCCCTCAGCCTTTGTTGGCTCCTCTCGGGAGTGGGCAGCAGAACTCCAGGGCTCCCCCTTCCCAAAGGTGGTCAGGACCAGAGCTCTGCTATCCTCTGATGAAAAGGGCTGGCAGGGAGCCCAGGGCTCGCTCACCCGACCTGTTAGGGTTTCAGATTTGTTCCATCTGAGCAGTCAATTAATTAGTAACTGGAGCTACCCATCATCCCTGGCTCTTGCACGAATTGCCAGGTGCCCCCCCTTTCCTCCTTTCCATTCGCTCAAATTGAGCAGCCCAATTCTGTGATATCATTTGAAATGTGGCCAAGAAGCAATTAATGTGCTGTTTGCTGACAAGGATTTGCTGCTGCTGCAGGAGCAGGGGCAGGGGATAGGAAGGCCCACGCCCGGGAGAGGAGATGGAGAGCAAACAAAGGTGCGGATGGAGGTGCTGCTACTGGTCTTTGCAGAGCACCAAGGCCAGGCAGGAGCAGCCTTTCCTTGGACCTTACTTACCCCTCCTGACCCTGGGAGGCAGAATGGGTGGCCTTTGATGATGATGATTCAGATGGCAGCTATTGGACCCTTAGAGTATTCCAAGTTCATGATCCCACCCATCCTCACAGCAACCCTGAGGAAGAGGAGTCAGGGGCCTACTTTACAGAAAAGGAAGCTGAGGTAGCAGAAATGCCAGTACTGGCGTCAGGTCACCCAGACAGTATGTGTGGGGTGGGAGCTGAGCGGCTGAGAAAGCCTGCGTGCTCAGGCAGATGCCTGGCAGAGTGGGAAGGGTCAGCCCCTGCATCCACTGCCACTGAGTGGGACATGGGGTTTATAAATGGCGGCATTGTGTAATCAGTGGCTGCCCTAGGAGGGTGGTTAGGAAGATTCAGGGAGTGGACTGACCCAGTCCAGCTGATGGAGCAGAGGCCCTTGAGGGATCGAGGGGCTACCCAGCAGTGCTGCCGAGAGCAGGGCCCCTTCCACACCCCACGTGGCTGACCGAAAGGCTTGGGGATTCTCACAGAAGCCTGTGCAGGAGGAGGTGGCCTGATCCAAGGGCGCCCACCCAGGGCCCTCAGTAGCTACGGCACTCTGTGCTCTGCCTTCTTAGCCCTTTCAATAGCTTTTTGGGTCCAGCCTGTGAGAAGTCCTATCCGCCTTGACTGTGGACCTATCCTGGATGTAATTATGTACAGAATTTAGTTAACAGAGGCCATTCCTAGGACCATAGGCAGCCACCGTGGGCACTGCATCGGCACCACACCTGCTCTGAGCATCTTTCTAGACATAGAGCCCTGGCTTTCAGGGACATTTGCTGCTCATGGTAGAGAATATAGTTGGTCCACTGCCCTGTGGTCTTTGCTCATGGACTCTGGGGATGGGGCAGCAAGCTCTGGCCTCTGCCCAGCTTGCTGGGGAGAATGGAGACCCTTGGACTGAAGTGTCGGCCCCTCCCTACCAGCCCCTTTACCTGAGGTGCTAGCACCATGTGAGGATTCAGGGAAAATGGCACAAGGGCAGAGTTGTCAGGGATCTGAGGGGTGGAAAGAGCCTGCCATGAGGGGGTTCACTTGATCTCCTCTAGGAAATACAGACATATGGTGGAACTGTCACAGGAAGACTAGTACAGAAGGTGGACCAGGACAATGGAGTCCTTTCACTTGTTACCAGTGCATCCTCCCAGAGAGGTGCTGTTCAAGTGTATAGCGGTGAGTGCTTATGTGTGTATCTGCTACGCCTAGACTTTGTTTGCATGAATGAATGGCAGTGAATTCTACCTGCTGAGCGGTCTCACTGCTTTTCCTTGGTAACCCTTGGCATGTCTTGGCACTCGTGCTACATCAGCTCCTACAGAGGCATCTCATTCTTTTTAGTAGCTGCCTCTTCTCCCGTTACATCTTTTGACCAGTGCCCTATTGCTGGGCTTTGCAGTTGCTTTGTATCTTTTTCTATAATAGGCAATGCTGTTGCAGTGAATGTTGTAGTGAACCTAGGAGAAATTTCTAGAAGTAGAAATGCAGATCACAGTGTATATATGTTTTTAAATTTGATTGATTCTGTTTTATTGTCTTGTTGGGGTTGTTGGACCAATTTCCTTTCTCCCCAACAAGGTGACTCAATTCCCCATATAAACTACCTACACAAAACACTATCAAACTTGTTGATCTTCGCCAATCTGATAGGTGAAAAATGGCATCTCATTGTGGTTTTGTTTTGCTTTGATTCTGTTGTGCGTGGTGAAGTGCTTCTCTGTATGGCAGAGCCATATGGCTTCCTGAGGAGCATTCAGAAGGAGCATGGTGTTGAGTGGCAGGCCTGGCCTTCCCTTCAAGACAGGTGAGCCCTCTCGGGGGACTCACTCTGGTGCACCCCAGGTTATACATCCCAGATGAGCAAGAAGGGACAGAGGAGGCCAAGTGCCAGGTGAGGGGTGGTGCTGACTGAGGTGCTGGGGAGGCCGTGGCTGTGAGGATGGCCTCACAGGCCGGATATCCTTGCAGCCCAGAGCTTTCAGTGCTGGGGCCCTCCAAGGCAGTGGGCCTCTCAGGGTCAGTCTTGATGCCTTGTGAGCATTAAGGCCTGTCTTCATGTTCTAGCTCCCTTCCTTCCCCCACCCCCAATGCCAGGGCAGCCTCCCAGCACATCACCCAAGCCTCCCTTCTGACCTCCCTGACTGAGTCTCCCAGATCATCTATCTTGATCACTGTGGCTGCCTTTGCTCATTCTGTGCTCCTCTATCACAGCTCTGGGTATTGTGCCTCCTGCCTGGAAGCCTCCATGGATGAAGACCAAAAGCCAGTGAGAGTCACTTTTGTGACTGGCCCCTGACTCCTGCTCTGGTCTCCAAATTCAGTCTCCATCCAAGTCGGCCTGCTCCCCCTCCCCCCAGGTTGACTCTGCCTTTGGCCTTGGTTCAACCCACTCTCCTAGCCTAGGATCCTTCTTCCTTTTTTTCAGCAATCACATCATTTAAGATTGAGGTCAAGGCACAGCCAAGGAGCTGTTCTCATCATATGGATTTACTCTCTTTGCCCAAGGGTCACCCTGGGGTGAAGGTCCAGGTTCCAGTGACTAGCAGTAGAAGATCTAAGCTTCCTGAGGAGTGCAAAACTTGCCTCTCCACCCAGCTCGCGAGCTTTGTCTGTGAGGCTGCCAGGGCAGCAGCATCTTGTGGGCACTCAGTGACTACTGAGTCGGTGGAGGAGGGGATAATGATGAGGGCTTTGGAGCAAGAGGGTGACACCTTTAAGGAGTCATCTGCCATGAGTCAGGAGGGACTGGGCATGAGGAGGGGACATGACCTTGCTGGAGGAGGGGACCACTCTGATGCTTCCTGGGGCTCTCTGTCTCTGTTGCAGGTACACACACATCTGCCCACTGTCTGGGCTCTTTTGAGAGCAGAGACTGTGGATTCCTGCTAGTACGTCTCCTCTAAACACCTTGCCCAGGCCAGCACACAGTAGGTGTTCATGGGAGAGGGGCTGGCTCAGAATGGGACTTGGGCTCTGGAATCCTATTGTAAACTGGGTGGAAAGCCATGCCCAATGGGTTCTTTGCCCCTCTTCCCTCTTTCCAACCACAGACGAGACGCAGGCAGAGCAAGATATGGAGGCGGAGCAGCCTGGGTGCTCCAGATGGTACCCACGGCAAGTTGTTCAGCCTGTTCATATGATGAAGATGAGGGTTACCATGAGGGTCACCTGTAAACAGATTGACCCTTGTGATGAGGATGGTAGGAGTCATGCTGAGAGAAGACTTATGACTCAGAACCCAGCAGGTGTCAGATCAGAGAGCTGATGATGCTCCAGACAGGTCACCTCTGAGGACACCTCTTCTAGTCCCGCAGAGTACACCTCTGCATGTCAGCAGAAGGCCAGCTCTGCTGCTGTTACTTTAGCCTATGAGTGGACGGGGTTGGCGGGACATGGTCAGGATGATTATTCTGTGCCCTCCCAGCCTGTCCAAATATGTGACTGTGCCACTGACTTACCTGCCCCTCAAGCCTGTCCCAATGGCCAGCCGCCCTGGCTGTTGGCGCGAGGGGGAGGAGGGCAAAGCTGGCAGGTCGAGTGTGAAGGCCGTCTTGGAACCTGGTGTTTGGCCAGGCCCTGTACTAAGGACCATGCCAAGCTGATGTCACGGGGTGTGAGTCCTGTCACCAGGGAAAGGAAGGTCTTGGGAGGCCAGGCAGCCATTGTTGGCTGGCTTATCTGGATTAAGCTTTTCGTGTGAAGGGAAGGAAGGAATCTGCTTTGTTGTGCCTGGGCGCCAGGCTGGCAACACAGTTGGTGCTGCCGGCAACCCCCGGCGCTCTCCAAGGCTTATTTGTTGCTTTTCTGAGACGCTTCCAGGTGCTCTCTGTTATGATAGCAAGTGGTGACACAGAGTTAGCTTGAAATGGGATACACAAACAGACTAAAAATAACTGGATTCAGGGCGGCTTGGCACTAAGTCCCGTGAGCAGGCTGTCACTGCTCAGCCCATGGGTGAGGGTAGGCACCATCAAAGGCCCTGCCCCTGGGCCGAGGCAGGCTGGGCAAGGCGAGGCAGCAGCCCTCTCTCCAGGGCCTGCTTCCCACCACCATGTGGCTGTGGGCTGCCCCAGGGTGGAGGTGCCAGATGGTGCCTGAAGCCCAGGGGAGGGGTGTGGTGGGCCCGGATGTGAGTGAGGCGGTTTATGTCTGTTTGGAGGAAGCTGGGCCAATGTTTGGACATCTTTATGGTTTGGGAAGTTTCTTGGCCTCGCCCAGAGGAGCTATGGTTGCATCAGAGTTTGAGGTCCTCTCCTTGGTGGCCCATGTGGAGGGAGAGAAGAGCTGAGGGAGCAAATCCTGTGTTTGAGGAAGGATGGAGAAAAATGGGACACTGTTCTGATCCCATGCAAGAGAGAATTTAGATAGTCATTTGGAGGCCAGTCCAGGCAAGGGAGAGAGGCTGGAGAACCCAAGTTAGATGCGCGTGGGGCCCTGTTGGTGGGGTGTTCATGACTGGGTGCATAGCATAGTAAAGGACTGTGTAAGGGATGTGCTTGCAGTGGGAAGAGAGCAGAGCTGCGTGGTGTAGAATCCACCTACAACTGCCATGGCTGGGGGAAGTCTTTGCTTTCATCAGAGGCTGAGGACACATCTACAAGTCACAGCCCACCTCACCATTCCTCACCCCATGAGGCCACCAGCAAACATGCATTTCTGTGGTGTCCTGGCTACCAAATGTGACTGGTTTCCTCCTGGCCATGAGGTAGGGATTCACTTTTCTGTCCCCTTGAACTTAAGTGTGTTTAAGCCAACAAATTTAGGCCAACAAAATGTGAGCAGACATAATATGTGGGGTTTCCAGGTAGAAGTTTAAACTCCAGTGTATGATTAGTTTCCTTCTTTCTTTTTGCTTGACATAATGTTCTAGATTGTGGCTGTGATCCTTATCAGAGTGAGGACAAAGTAGGGCATATAGGCCAATGAGGTTTTGGGGTTGATTGCTATTGCAGCAAAACCTAGCCCATCCTGATGGTGCTAGAAGAGGAACATATGGGATCATCCCCATGCCTGGCCTCGAGCCAAAGCCTGAGAACTTATAGAGGCAGCTAGTGGCTTTTCCATAGAGCCTTCTCATTTACAGAGCACCAACTGTGCTGGTCTTTCTGTTTCTTGAACAAAATATACTTGCTCCTGTCTCAGGTCCTTTGTACTTCCTCTAACAGTAGCACTCTTCCCTCAGATATTTGTGTGACAAACTCCTTCCTGTCATTCAGGTGTCAGCTAAAATGTCACTTTTCAGAGAACCTGATCCTAAATACCCAATCTAAAGTGTACCCTGCCCCACTATTTCTCTATTGCATTACCATATTTTACTTATATTTATGTTTGTGTACTTATTTATTGTCCCTCTCTCCTTTAGAAAGTTAGCTCTGTGATGGCCAATCAGCATAACCAGTGTGTCCAATAGTGCTGGCCGGTGATGGGAGGCCCATAAATATTCACTGAGTACATAGATTGGCACAGGGAGACTGTATGGCATGATGGAAACCTAAATATGCTTGTTCGGTGCTGACAACAGAGTAGGAATTTAATAAATGTTTGAGTGAACAAGCTCTGGCAGGGAGGGGTGGTGGTACCATTTCAGTATCTGGGAGGAGACCAGGAGCTCCCCAAGGTGGGCACCATGGTACCTCTGACTTCTCTCTGCTGCCAATCAACTTTGTATATTCAAGAGAGGTGCCAGCTTGGTGGCTTGGGCCATCCCCTGCTACCCTATCCCAAGTCACCTGGCCCCAGGGTGCAGAGAGCTGGGAGAGCATGCCAGGCTGGGCAGACCTCCCTGGTGGCCAGGCACGAGGCCTGCGAGAGAGCTCCATCAGGTGAGACAGACCCACCTCGCGTGGGGTTTGCCTGTGTATGAGTGGATGAGCGAGAAAGTGGACGAGTGAGTGAGGGATGAATGCTGGGCAGGACCAGGATGAGCTCTCCAGCCCAGGAGGGTCCTTTGCTGACCAGGAGACTGTGGAAGCCAGAAGCCCTGGAGAAAGGCCAGAGGACCAGAGCAGGTGTCTTGTGGTGTGGAGGCGATGGTGTCAGGAGGGAGGAAGAGGCTCCCAGGCCTCTTGTCTGGCCCTGGTCTGTCCTTCTCAGAACTCACCATCCCTGTCCCTGCAGGACACCTGCTCTTCCCTCTGCCACATGGTGACTTGCTCCTCTTACTTCAGGCCCATCTGAGCATGACCTCCCCTGACCCCACCTTTGATCCCTGAAAGTCAGGAGCACCCTCCTCTGGTCCTGCAGTCCTTGGTCACTGTCTGTGGGAGTGCTTATCTGGCTGACCCAAGTTATGTCCTTGCACAGTCCTACCAGCCTGTCAGACAGGCCCCTCATCTACCTTCTTCTTTTTTCCTTACTCACCGCCCAGCCTGTGGCCTCTATCAGTGATTTTGGAGTGGGACAGGGCTATGGCATCTTCTCCAAGGAGCTAAAGGGCTCTCAGCTGGAATAGGAAGACTGCTAGGGCTGTCCCTTGAGACTACCTTCCATCTCTGAGGAGTGTGAGCAGAGGTAGCACGGTCCCCACACCCCTTCCATTCCAGAATGGAGTTGAAGCCTTAGATTTTCCAGCTCACTGTGAAAGGGTTTTGGAGACTGGGGCCTGGAGAAACTCACAAAAACTAGCTTCCAAGGGTGTAAATGGTAGGCTTCAGGTGTTTGCAGAAGACAAGGTGTGGTCCAAGGGTCCCAGCCTTCAGGGGTGCCCATGCCCTGACCCAGCCCACATTGAAAGTTGGGATAGTGCAATTTTGTCAAACTGCCTAGAGCCCTGGAGATTGGAGAAGGGTACCCAACACCTGCTGAGCAATAACATTTTTTCCCTGTCCTCTACAGCAGGTAGGGCAATAGGCAGGGCCATGCCATGCCCTGGCCCTGTGTCTTTGGGACTCTCCACTATCCTGGGCCCTGGTGGGGCTTCCTGTGGAAAGGGCCACCCTGTTCTCCCAAAACTCCAGGTTCCCCAGGGAAATAGATGACCCCTTCTTTAGTCATATACCTGGCTCTGGGCTTCTGAGTGGTTCCTAGACAGAAGGAGGAAAAGGCACCCCAAAATGGCAGTTTTTGGGTACATAATGGCATTCTTTTGGTTCAATGTCTCCACAAGCCACATGCCCCAGGGTCCATGAGAAGGCTGCTATTCTTGATTCTTGGGACACAATTCATCTGCCGATGGCTTCAGGAAAGGCCCAGACCTCTCACTGGGTTCCCTCTAGTTAGCTGTCAAATGCTAGATCTTGGCCCTCTGTACCCAGCTCAGTCCCCATGAGTGTTAGTGGCCTATCACCTGCTTTAACTCTGGCTACTTCTCCCCCAGCCTTTTGTCCACCTGCAGGGTCTTGCTTTCTTGAAGCCTGCTTGCTGCAAACCCTTGCCTTGCTTGACTCCTTGCAGAGGGGGACTGTGTGATCTTGATCAGGGATTTGTGCTACAGGCATTTGCAGAATGAAGGCACAAGTTACCATCTCTCCCCAACCCTCCAGTGGCAGAGGCAGTGCTGCTTTGTCCCCACACCAGTTTTGCTACTCAGCCTAGGGAAAAAAGTGCAGTGGAAGGCCAGTCAGTACCCTTGGTCCTAGAGGGACCAGCCTGGCCATGCAGGAAGTGAAATACAATGGGCCAAGCCTTCTCCCTTGGGACACACTGTACATGGCTGTGACCCCTCAGTGACATGGCTCTCCCTCCGTTGCATCAGCTGCCTGATTAGGGTCAGTGGGTCTGGCCCACTGACCTGGTTGCTGGGCGTGGTGTGTAGTGAGCTGTGTTGGGGTGGGTGACACAGTTCTAACAGAGCAGAAAATAGGGAGGCATGGTCGTTGGTGGGGTGAGGGGAGGTGGCACTTGTCAGAAGCAACATGGTTTATTGAAGGGGGAGGCTGAAGGGACAAGGCAGGAGTCTCTTGTCCAGTCTGGGCATTGGTGTTAATCTGGACAAAATGGCACTTCTTTCCTTTTGCTCCTGTATTTGGGTGGCTGTCTTTAGGGAACAGGTCTGGGATACACTTGCAGCATCTCCTGAGTCCTGCTAGTTCTCTCACTCATTCAGAACACCTACTGTGTGCTGAATGGCCCACAGTGGTGCAAGACAGACATGGGCCTGGCCTTCTTGGATCACCTGGGTTTGGGATGGGCTAGACACATGGGGGTCATGCAGACTCACCCTGAGGAGGGGCAGAAGGACTTGGGTAGCAGCAGTAGAAATGGGGTGGGAATAACTGAGCCCCCCAGAAATCACCTCAGGTTATAAAGTGGCAGCAACAAAGCCCTAGATTCCAATAGCTCCCATGAAACTGCCCCAGCTTTGGGGTCCTATTGAAGCCCAGCTCTGCAGGGATGCAGGCTAAGCTCTCTTCATATACATGTGAATATCCTATCACAGCAGTTCTCTTTTCTAGTTCTGTTGTGCTCACTTATGGGGACTTGTCCCACCCTCAGTTGGATGCAGCCCTCCCGGCATTACCATGGCTCCTGTCTTCACTGTGCTCATGTTTATATGAAATGTAAGTTTTCTCATTTATTACCTGTTTCTTGTCTGCTTTCTCCCTGCTAGAATGGAAGCACAGAGAGGGAATGGGTCTTGTCAAGGTTATATCTCATTTGTTTGCTCAACAATTGAATGAATGACAAAAATGCAAAGTGGAGTCTCCCTATGGTCTGGTAAATTAGGTAGTGGTGTTATCTTGTGATCCAGAGAAGGAAAATAGGGCTCAACAAGATGAGAAGGCTGGTAGATGCCAGGGCTGGGAATGAAATCACCAGGTCTACATATGTCAGGTGGGTACAGTGTCACCTGGTTGCAGTGCGTGTGGGGAGACCTTGGCACGTGCAAGAGCCATATGTGAGCTGTAGTCATTTTATTGCATGTGGCATGTTGAGATGGAAAGGCTTTGCAGGAATTTTGCTTTATAGGCACATAAAGGCCTTTATTACCCATAATGTGGACATGGGTCCAAAGAGGATTCGATTCTTCTTTCTACCAAGAGGTTTGTTGGAGGCCCCCATGGAGGTTGGAGCTCTAAGCCTGGTTCTGAGGAGGTTAGACCCCAGGGAGGAGGAAGTATTGGCTGTAGGCAAGACCTAGAGCAGCTTGGGATAGGGCAGGATGGGGTGGCAGCATCCCTGGGGTGAAATGCAGGTTTTAGCAGCCTCAGTGGGAAATGTGACGTTATGTAGCTCATTAAACCCCACAGAAGCCAGGAGGAGAGCTGCTTCCAATTATCAGGATGAAAATTAATAGAATAAAACTTCTAGCTTTGCTGCCCATTGGTGGGGCAGAGTGGGCTTTTCCTCATGGTCAGGATTGGCCAGGAAGTGTTTGGGGCAGTCAGTCTGCAGATGAATGGGCCAGGACTGGGGGAGGGGGTCCTTGCTAATTCCACTGCTTACCTCCCTTGGCCCAGAAAAGAAAGGGAAATGTGTTGAGCCAGAAGCTACAAGGCCTAGTCTGCAGAGACTTGAGACAGAAAGAGGCCCCTCTGGTGCCCTGGTCAGCTTCCAGGACTGACAGGAATGTTGGCTTTGACCTTCTGCAGGAGTAAATATGGAGCTTTGGGCTGCAAGTGAGCATTAGACCTGGGGAAAAGCTGAGATGGAACTTGAAGGACTCACTTCTGAGCATTTGCCTGAAAGCCTTATCCTCAGATGACTTGGTGAAGCTCAGGAGCCATGACTGTGAACGGGCCTGGCTCCTGTTTCCATCATGAGTCCCGAGGACAGGCATGGGGTACCTTGGTCAGTACAACCATCCCTTGCTCATACTCCTGGCAGAAGGAGTGGTGAAGCCCTGGAGCTGACAGCCACACAGTCTGAGTGGCCTGGCCTGCCAGTGGGTCAGAGCCCTTTACTTGAGCATGGGAGTGGCTCTGGCTCACTTCTGCCTTCCTTCCAGCCCAGTTGTGCACAGCAGCCTCTCATGTTGGAACTCAGGTGCTTCAATGCTACCTAAGCACTGAGTGCCACCATCTAGTCAGTGTGCATCCATGGGAGAGGATCATTTGGCAGGGTAGGCAATCCAGTCTCTGGTGATCCTACTTGGCTGCCCCTCAGATTAGAATGATAAATATTCAGTAGATGTTAATTACTGTTAACAACCTAGAAGACTGATGCCATATCACCTTCATCTTCTCAATAAAGGAACAGAGGCTCAGAGAGGTAAGGTGACTTGCTCAAGGACACCGAGCCTGGAGGTGGTAGACTGGACCCTGGGCAGTAACTCACTTCAGAACCAGATTTCCAAGGTGCTACATCCTGCTGCCTTCTTAGATGGGTGAAGCAGCCTCCCTTCTAAACCTCTCTCTGCAGCATTTCTCGACTTCTCACATCATTCTTTGGAGGAGGAGAAGATCAGACATTCTTAGCTTCACATGACCAGTAAGAATATGAAAAGGCCAAGTGGCTTATAGGACTCACACTGTGCCCTAATGGGTAATTGTCTATAGAAAATGGCGCCAGAATGACGAGTGCATTTTAGTTGCCAGTGGTTTATCACAGGGGCTCTACCCCTGCTCTGGAGAAGCTGGTTGTCCAGTGTCTGAAACCCAAGGAGACCTTAATGGTTCCTTAGACTCATGGCTCCGACAGTGGAAACTCTCTTTTCTGGGGAATTGCTGTCTCTGATGGACCACCCAGGGTGGATGGCAGAGTCGCCATTCTCACGCAGCTCTGGACACATTGGGTAGTAGGGTGCTTAGGGCTTAGTTAACCAAATTGGACTATTTTCTTGGATTGTTGTGTGATATTTATTTCCACTAATCTACTCCTTTTGCCTGTTTATACAATGCAAAGATCTAATAAAATGCATTGGAGGCCAGAACAAATGAGGAACGTTTTTGGAAAGAAGTATAAAAGGGAAGAGATCTTGGAATACCTAGCTAATCTGAGTTGCTCTTTCTACTCTGAGGCCCTGCCTTTGGAAGCTCCACTTCTCCTCTCATTCTCTGTAAAGCCAGATGAGGCTTCTTGACATTAAGCAAATGCTGGTGTCCTGCTTTCAGTGCGGGGGTTTGTACACGTGCCGGCTGAGAGCAGGACTCTTCCCGGCAGTGGATGCTGGCACTGGGGCTCTTCCATCTAAGGATCCTTGAGGAAAAGCGGCCGATTCCATCACTGACGTGCCAGGACCCCGGATGCCGGGGCAGGGGAATGCTGCAATCTAAACATTTACATTCTAAAAAATGGGAAATCATCCGCTTAGATATAAATTAGCCAGGGCCTGACGGGTTTATTACATCCTGGAATGCTTTCATGAGGCTTTCAGAGGGGTCCGTGGTGCAGGCCCAGGTCTCCAGCTGGGGTAGCCTGTGGCGGGCTCCCGAGGGGAGACATGGGCAGGGTGGCTTCCTCGTGTTCCCACGTACCCGCAGGGGTTGGTGTAACACCCGGGGGGACAAAGAAACACAACGTGGCACCCTGGAGTAGAGAAGCACCCTGGACGACCAGCATCTTGACGCTGATGGCAGAGGGTTGGTCAGGGAAATAAGGGGGAGGAGCCAGACCCGGAGGCCCAATCAGAAGCTGCGGATGCATGAAAGTCGGAAGAGAAGGACGAGCTGGGATTTCACAGGTGCAAGATATGACTCTTATTGAGCAGGAGAAGGGAAAAGCATTGCAGCCAGAGGTGTCCAGGAGAGAAGGAGAGAAGAATTGTGTATCCTTCTGTTCTCTGGGGGCGTTTTCAGAGGAGGCTTGGAGTGTAACCCCAGGATAGGGGCTGGTTGTGAATGCAGCTGGGATGGGGACCGGCTTAGCTCCCTCGAGTGGGCAGAAATACCCTCCATGCAGGGTCCCTGGAGGTGGGTGGGAGGCTGACTGAGTCTCCTGCTTAGGGAGTGTATGAGGTCTAGGGAGTTGGTGGGGCAAAACACAAACACAGGCATGCACATGTGATTGTAATAATTTGTGGACTAACTTACTTTCCCTCCCTTTATTGTATTTCATCTACATTCACTTGTGTAGGTAGATGTAGATTTATGTGGAACAGGATGCCTGATAGGGGAATTTGGTTGGATGTTAATGATGAGTAATTTGTGACATTAGCTATTTTTTTTTTTTTTTTCTGGTTTGGAGGAAGAAACCTGCTTTGTACCAGGGGTGTTATTTTGGGGAATTTTATTCAGAGCAGTGGTTTTCAAGCTAGAATTTGCATTAGACTCATCTGCAGGGCATGTTAAAACAGGATTGCTGGTCCCCACCCACCTTTGGAGTTTCTGATTCATTAGGTTTGCATTTCTCACAAATTCTCAGTTGACGCTGCTGCTGTTGGTCCAAGGACCACCCTTTGAAGACCACTTACTGATCTAGAGAGAGAAGTGTGGGAGCTTGATGAGTGATCCAGAACTTTCTTGGTCTGAAAACTTACCATTCATGCCTTTGGTGGAATGAAGGAAGATTACTGGGTGTCCATGGAATCACTTCCTTGTTTTGAGAAAGACTACAGAGCCTCCTATGATATGGGCAGAGCCAGCTTTCTGCCACACAGAATGATGACTGGCTTTGTGGTTCACAGATTCATTTATCAGGCATTCCAGGGTCTACTCTGTGCCCTGCCCTGGGCATGACGTTTCTTCAGCATCAGGAAAGACTCTCAGGCACAATGGTTCCAGTACCACTTAATCTAACAAATGATGGGGACGCTTACTGGTGGCAGCAGAATGGGGGCTTGGGAAAGGAGAAATGATGTCATACTTGCTATGGGGATACTGGTCATCTCTGCCTGTGCCAGGCCCCTGGCCCCACTTCAGTTCCCAGGAACAGCTCCAAACCCCTCCGGGACGCCAGGTGCTTTCCTTGAAGGTTGTGAGTCACAGCAGAATCCCTAGGCTGGATGTCTTGGCCACTGGACTTTAGCCCTATCCACTGGGGACAAGTCCTAAAGGAGCCTACCCCTGCGCATATCTCATTGCCATCATTTTCACCGAAGAGCAACTCAAAGCTGGACTTTGAGAACCTGTTGGTGGTTCCTCTTCTGTAGAAGTAGACTAACCCCACAGCTTATGTGAGGGCTGGGAGGGGGCCTACCTGGGGTGAGTCAGGCCACCTAGGTTCCTGCTGTGTGGTTTCAGACAAGTTCCTTCTTCTCTCTGATCTCATCTTCCTCCTCTGTCAAATGACGTATGATGATGCCTGTCATGCCCCTCCCCCCATCCCTACATTGCAGAGGCTCCAGTGGGACCTTGTCCTCAAATTTCTCCCTAACCACATATAAATTATTGAGGGTATTTGGAAGAGGAGCAGCACCTGGGAACTGTGCTGAGGTGGCCTTGGAGGAAGGAGGTGAGAGCCTCATAGGGGAGGGGCGAGTTTAGCTCTACAGTGGAGCTTGGGATTTGAGAGACAGACTGAGCACACATTCAGATACCCACTCTGCAAACTCACCAACCTGGGAGTAGGCCATGCTGTTCACCTCCCCGAGCATGGGTCTCACCTGGAAAAGGAAGACAAACATGGTGCTTAGCTCACTGGGTGACAATGCTCACAGGTACTTAACGCGCACCCTCTTAACAGTTAGTAAATGGTGCTGCTGACGACAGTGCTTATTCAAGGAGCTTCAAATGTCTGTCACAGGTGGCAGCACATGTAGATGAGGGACCTGGACTTCCTGAACTTCCAATCATGCCATGCTTCCTACTCAGAACTGCTGGCCCTATGGTTATGGGGTGGAGGTGGGTAAAAATCTAGAGAATGAATCAGGGCTGGGTTGTGAGGAGGGGAGTTTAGCTTTCCTTGTGCCTTGGTGGTTTTTAACTTAGTTTATATTTTTATCAAAGGAATACATTTTCATAGCCAAGCAGCATTCAGCTTATAGCAACAAGCTTAATCATCTCCCTGTGCCTCTCCCGGGCTTCTGCTTTCTAGAGGTGATTGTTTTTATTTCTTTCAGTGGTTTCTTTTGGTATTTACCTCATTCTTAATTGGCATATGTCTTTTTTCTTGATTTTTCATTTTAATTATTATCTATTGACTTTTACTTGTGGAAATAGGGAGTGAGTTTTCCTATACCAGTTTTCTTCTGATCAGTGAGATGGCCGTACATTTGCCCTTTCCCAGTCCTTCCAAAGCAAGGAAGGACTATCCACTGTATTGCTTTGCAGATATCCACAGGAGAGCCATGTAGTGTACTAGAATCATGAGTTTTATTTATTTTTTCCTTATAGACTTTTTTTTTTTTTTGAATTACGAATATAGCACCTGACTTGCCTTTTCACTTTGTGTGTGTCTATATTCTTGAATTGGTTTAAATATTTTTTTAGAAATTGACATAATATTGGTACATATTTATGGGACCTAGTAATATAATTTAATACATGAATACAATTGTGCAATGATCAAATCAGGTAATTAGCATTTCTGTCTCCTCAAATATTATTGTTTCTATGTGATGGGAATTATTAAACTCTTTTGTAGTTAATTTGAAATCTATAATTAATTGTTATAGACTACAGTTGCCCTACTGTGCCATAAAGCATTAAAACTTGTCTCCTCTATGTTTTGGTGCTCATTATCCACAGTTTCACCATCCCTTCCTTCTCCCCTTCCTAACTTCCAGTGGCCTCTATTCTACTTTGTATTTCTATGTGATTTATTTTTTCAGCTTCCACAATTGAATGAGAACATGCAATATTTGTCTGTCTGTACCTGGCTTAACACAGTCCCCTCCAGTCCCATCCATGTTGTTACAAATGGAAGGATCTCAGGATCTCAATTTTTATGGCTGAATAATAGTCCTGTGTGTGTATCTATCACATTTTAAAAAATCTACTCATCTACTGAGAAGCATCTTGGTTGATTCCATGTTTTAGCTGTCATGGATACTGCTGCAATAAACATGGGTATGCAGGCATGTCTTTGATATGATGGTCTCATTTCCCTTGGATATATACCCCACAGTGGAGTTGTTGGATCATATGGTGATTCTGTTTTCAGTTTTTTGAGAAGCCTCCATACTGTTTTCCATAATGGATGTGTTAATTTACAGTCCCTCTGACAGTGTATACATGTTCCCCTTTTTATGCATCCTCATCAGAATTTATAATTATCTTTTTGATAGTAGCCCTTCTAACTGGGGTGAAATGATACTTCACTGTGGTTTTGATTCCCATTTCCCTGATGATCAGTGCTGTTGGACATATTTTTTCTTTATACTTATTGGCCACTTGTGTATTTTCTTTTGAGAAATGTCTGTTCAGATTCGTCTCCCATTTAAAAATTGGGTTATTTATTTACTTATTGTTGGATTGTTTTAGTTCCTTATATATTCTGGAGAGTAGCCCCTCTGTCAGATGAATAGTTTGCAAAAAGTTTCTCCCATTCTGTGGTTGGGTCTCCACTCTGTTGATTGCTTCCCTTGCTAAGCAGAGGCTTCTTAGTTTGGTTGCATCCCATTGGTCTAGTTTTGCTTTTGTTGCCTGTGCTTTTAGGGCTTATCCAAAAAGTCTGCCTATCCCAATGTCTTGAAGGGTTTCCCCTGTGTTTTCTTCTAGTAGTCTCATTGTTTTTATTCTTACAGTTTGATACTTGATTGATTTTCAGCTGATTTCTTTTTCTGTAGTACTGGTGCTTGAACCCAGTGAAACTGTACCACTAAGCTACCTCTTTATTTTAACATTTTGATCAGGGGCTCTCAAAAGTTGCAGAGGCTGGCCTTGAACTTGCAATCCTCATGCGTCAGCCCCCTGAGTTATGCAGATTGCAAGCTGATTTTTGTATAAAGTGAGAGGTAGAGGTTCATTCTTCTGCATGTGGGTATCCAGTTTTCCCAGCACCATTTGTTGAAGAGACTGTCCTTTCTCTCATGCATGTCTTTGGCATCTTATTTGCTTGTTTGTTTGTTTTTAACCTTTTTATTCTCCAATGCTGACTAGACCAGAAGATTTTCCCAAATGTGTTCAATGGCATCTGATAATTGTTCCCCTTTCCCTTCTATGGAGAGATTGCTCTCTGGGAAGTAGCTGATCTCCTGAGCCCTTGCTTTACCACCCTGCTGGTCATCACTTCCTGAGTTCAGTGCTGCCCTCTTTCTCCTTGTGCTCCCTTACTTCAAGGAGCACAGCCTTAGGTGTCTTCCAAAACACACAAAAAGGTACGTGGGAGACAATTAGACTTTTCTCTTAATTTCATCTTTTTGTCATTTTACTTTCCATGCTAGCAGTTCTCAAATCTTTTGGTTTCAGGTCCCCCTTTGTCTTGAGACTTCTTTATACTCATACAAACCATCAAAAATCCCAATGAATTTATGTTTATGTGGAGTCTGTCCATTGAGATTTGCCATATCAGAAATTAATACTGAGAATATTTAAAATATCTATTAATTTAAAATAAGCTAAGTACATGTTAGCATAATACAGTTTTATGAAAATATAAATGTACTTTCCCAAATAAAAACATTTTATGAAAAGAAATTTTATTTACAGTTCTTTCTAAAGAGATGTGTTCTCAGTTCTCTCTGAGTACGGTCTGTTATGATATGTCATTTTGACCTGAAGTATTTGAAGTCTGGTTTCATTCACATGCGTGGTTGGAAAGGGAACAGCTTTTCAGGTAATTGTGGATGTCCTTCAGAATTCTACAATGGCACGTTTTTTCAAAGGTTAGTTGTCATGTTGAATTTTGCCTGTGACTATGTTAGTACCATTCACCATTTGGAAAATATTGGTTCATTGACTTACACAGGTCTTTCAAATGTTGACACATCACTCTATATGATATCAAACAATCAGATTTGTAAATACTGCCACTGATCTCAACAGAAGAGTACACATTTGAAAGCTTTCAAGCTTATAGTGGTAGATAAGTTTCCCAAAACACTAATTTTACTTGGGATCTTGAATTTTATCTTTAGTAACAAATACTATCAGTTATGTTCCTTGAATTGACCAGCTTATACTGTTCATTTTTGAGAAAATTATCTGCCAAATTACCAAGTCTAAGTAACCATAATTCGACTATGGGTTGTTTTCTCTGGTAGAAAATGGCATTCTGTGACCAAAATCGCTGGTTATCTTGCAACTTAGCCAGTCACACCTATGTTTTCGGTTGAGGCAGTCACTGATTGTATTTTGATCTGCCTTGTACATACATCAGCTGTATATATACTTCCTATTTTGTCACATAAAGTGGCAAAAAGACATGTACTCAAAGTTGGAGATTTAGTAGAATTGATGACTTCGACTGGTTCATCAAGTACATCATTCAACGTGACTCAGCTTTACTGAGTGTGGTAGTGAGGACATGTGACTGCCGTACAGTTTGCTGCCACTGCCTTGATTTCTGTTAAGGATCCAGTAGTTTTAACCCAATAACTCTGCACCACCCTGCAAACGCCAGTGCAGTGAGAGGCAGTTGCCCCCCACTGTTGATATGGACTTAATTTTGAATAAATGGACCTTCTGAAAGGGTTTTGGGGCTCTTTAGGGGTCTGAGGAGACCCCCTCTTGGAATTTGTTCTATACTGTTTTCCATTTGTGCAAACTTCTTTTACATTTCTTTCATGTCTGTTCTCATATTTTTTTAATTTTTAGAGTTCTTTCTTTTTTGTTCTTTGTAACTTTCAATACTCATTTTATAATTGCTTTATGTTTGTTTTCTTACTTTTCTAAAGATATTAATGATCATTTTGTCCAGTCTTCCTTTGCTTCCTTTGTTCCCTATGTGTATATTTTCTTTCTTTCTTTCTTTCTTTCTTTCTTTCTTTCTTTCTTTCTTTCTTTCTTTCTCTCTCTCTCTCTCTCTCTCTCTCTCTCTCTCTCTTTCTTTCTGTACTGGGCATTGAACCCAGGGGTGCTTCACCACTGAGCCACATCCCCAGCCCCTTTTATTTAGTTTGAGACAGGGTCTCACTAAGTTGCTTGGGGCCTCGCTAAGTTGCTAAGGCTGATCTTGAACTTGCGACCTTCTTGCCTTAGCCTCCTGAGTCACTGGGATTACAGGCGTGTGCCGCTGCTCCTCCTGTATAGGTATCTTTTCTTTGGATTCTTTTTATTTCCTCTTGGTTTTAGTTCTGTGTTTTGGTGTTGGACTCTTCTTAATGTCTGGTGATTCTTTGTTCATGTTTGAGAAAAGTCACCAAAATGCCTGTTGGAAGGCCTGTGGGCTTTACTATATAATACGATCAGATAGGGAAAACACACAAATAATAGTACCTTTTAGGAGTTTTTTATGGACTGGTTAGTTTCAAAGAGAAGTCATCCATTCTTCTGCCTGACATGTATAACTCTTAGAGCCAAAATGAGAAAAATGGTAGTTGCAGGATTTTGCTGTTCAGTGGTTAAGTGCTCTCACTGGGTTTTCTTTGGTACAAAAAAAAAAAAAAAAAAAGGGGAACAGAAGAGCCACCTACCCTCTATGGAAACTGGCAACAGATAGGCTGTTCAGTCCTCAAAGCTTTGAGGTCCAGACAGTGTACTGGATGCTAATTTTCATGGAATCCTGTTTTAAGAATGGCCTCTCACCACATTCCTCAGTTTGGCTTTGAATCCCTGGGTCTGAAGGAGAAACCTGCTGTCTCCTGCAAGTTTGAGAGGGAAATGGTTACCTGGCTGCTGGGAATCAGGGAACCCTCTCTGGGGATCTAACTACTCTTAACCAGTCTGTTTTATGCTCCAGTTGCACATCTGCCTATAGAGGGACTGTTGTTACCTGTCATCCTGTCGCCTCCCAAGGTTCTCCGCACAGAGCAGCTTGCTTCTTGAAGGTTTGGCCCAGTGCAGGCTTCACAGGCTGCTGAGTGCTGGAAGATAAGTCAGTATCTCTCATCCATTTACTTAATTTTACTTCCAAAATAACATTGACATCTCTAACCTACTGTTGTCTGCTTTTCCTTTCTCTTGGTGCTTTTGGATTTGCGCAGTGAACAGATTCTTTGCCTTTGACAGTGCAGTGGACACCCTAAGATGACCCCTATGAACACCTCTGGGTGCTTATGCCCTCGTGTGGGGGCAGGACCTGTGATTTCTTTCTAGCCAATAGAAATTGACAATGGCAACAGAATGTTGTTTCTGTGATAACATTACACAGGACTACGATACCGTCCTTACTGGGGGACTCTCTTGCTGGCTTGAATGAATCAGGCAGTGAGCGATAGGAGAGGCCACGTGTCAAAGAGCTGAGGGCAGTCTCCAGCCAGCCACCAGCTAGGATCAGAGGGTGGCCTCTAGAGGAAGTCAACAAGAAACCCCCAGTCCAACTGGCTACAAGGAGCCTAATTATGCCAACAACCACAGGAGACTGGAAGAGTTCAGTCTTTCCCCATTTTGAGACTTCAGATGAGGTCACAGCCTGGCTGACAGCTTTTGTGTAGCTTTCACATGAGACCCGGAAGCAGAGGACTCAGTAAAACCCAGACTCCTGATCCTTAAAAACTGTGAGATAATAAGTGTATATTATTTGAAGCTGCCAAGATTGTGGTTGATATTATTAGGCATCAAAGGATGACTGACTTAAAATTTAGCCCCTGTGCTTTGGCCTTTTAGGCTGGAAGCCATGTAAAGTGGTGTATCCACCCCGGTGGACTATGCCACAGGAGCTCCGGGTCGGGATTCTGTTGTGTAAAGCTTCCCTTTACATTTCCTCTTTTGGTTACAGAATTTGGAAGACTGGATAAAAAGGGAGTCATCTTCACTGAGGGGTCACTGAGGTCTTTAAACTTTTGTGTTCCACTCATGGATTATGCATCCCCAGTTGTCACATTTGCAAGGGTCAGTAGCCCGGCTATCATTTGCAGGGTGAATTGGGGGATGCTTTGCAAAACTTAACTTGAAACATTAGAATTTAAACTCAGATAGTGGCTAAGAAAGAATTATAGAATGAAAGGAGAGTTCTTTCCAGGAATATTGTGGACTGGGGTGGAGGGAGGTGACATGGTACTGTGGCAGGTGTGCTGGGCCAGGATCCAGGATGGGCTGCTCCTTTCTGCTCTGTACCCACCAGCTGGGTCACCTGGCACAGGTGGTCCAACCTTTCTGCTCTCCTTTTGCTATCATCCACTCACTCACTATTACTCACTTACTCAGTGGGTCGTGAGTCCCCGCTGTGTGCCAGACCCCGTGGTAGGTGCCAGGACTGCAGAGGTGAACACGATGTGGTTTTTGCTTTTGAAGCACTTGGTCTGAGGTGAGGGGAGGAGGGCCACAAATTCAGATCAGCAGAGTTTGTAAACCGAGGACCTGTGCACACATCTGTTAGACCCATTCAGTATTTTAAATTATTAGAATTAATAGCTTGTTTAAATGTTGGAAGATTTTACCTAAAAATTTGGATTTCTGACTTCTCTAGAGACATAGGTTTGTCAGCAGATCACCAGGAGCTACCCTGTTTAAGTGGGAGTGGACTGTATCTCTATTGAAAGAGAATACGGTGGAGACCTGTCTGTTTTAAAGGAAATGGGCCACTATACATACAGGACTGTCTTTTCCTGTTGGGAGGGGAAGTACACTTGGGCTGGTTTTGTTTCTGGATGTTGCCATTGGGTCCAGGAGTTCTGGGTTGAGACCCCTGTCTTTCCAGATCCAAGTGCTGAATTGTGGATCATGGGGTCCAGAAGACAAGGGGCATTTCATATGTCTTGGGGTTGTTATAGAGAACAGAGGGGCAAGGTGTTGTGGTGCACATCTGTAATCCCAGTGGTTCAGGAGGCTGAGACAGGAGGATCACAAGTTCAAAGCTAGCCTCAGCAACTTAGTAAGGCCCTAAGCAACTTTGTGAGACCCTGTCTCAAAATAAAAACAAAATAAAAAAGGGTTGGTGATGTGGCTCAGTGGTTAAGTGCTCTGGGTTCAATCTTTGGTGTATACACACACACACACACACACACACACTCACCCCAAAAATGAGGGGCCACCTACCTTCTATGGAAACTGGCAACAGATAGGCCGTTCGGTCCTCAAAGCTTTGAGGGCCAGGCAGTGTACTGATGAATCATTCTATACCACAAGTCTCATCCAGTGCCCAGTTCCTATTTTCCTTTCTTTTTTTGTGGCTCCAGGGATAGAATCCAGGGCCTCACGCATGCGAGGCAAGTGCTCTACCACTGAGCTACACCCCGAGCCTTTTAAAAAAATTTTTTTATTTGTTCTTTTTAGATATATGTGACCTAGAGTGTATTTTGACATATTATACATACACAGAGTATAAGTTCCCATTCTTGCCCCCCCACCCCGCACAGTATTTTTATTTTGTTTGTTTATTTTTATGTGGTGATGAGGATGGAACCCAGTGCCTCATATATGTGAGGCAAGCATTCTGCCTCTGAGCCACAACCCCAGCCCATCTTGCCCCCAGCCCCTTTTTAAATTTTATTTTGAGACTGGCTCTCCCTAAGTTGCCCAGGCTGTCCTCAAATTTGTGATCCTCCTGCCTTAGTCTCCTGAATAGCTGTAATGACAGGTGTGTACCACTGTGACCCGCTAGTGCACTGCCCCTTGAGTTTAGGAATTATGCTTGAATGTGACCAGACCTGGTTATAGGAATGGCTCTTGGGTCCAGGTGGTATGAGCCTTGCTTGCCCAGGTCCCTCTGGGGTCTGGAATCTTCCACCTCCTCTACCTCTAGTGTTGTCACCATCTTATAGCCCTAGGGACCTCATTGTGGTGGTGGTGGGTGGTGGGTGGTGGGGGGACTGTCTCTTCGTGGAGGGTCCTGTCAAAGGATCCTTTTAGCAATGGCATCCTGGTGGGCTTGTGCTGACTGAGTGCCCCCACCCTAGACTGCCTGAGGCGGCTCTGGGGAGGGCTGGGGAGTCTGGCTACTTACCTCACACCATTAGGCTTATGGCAGTGCTGCTAACAGACAAAGGCTGAAGGGGATTAGGGGCAATTACCAGGCCAGCTCTTTATTCCCAAGGTTTAATGGGCCCAGCCACTGTAATTGTACCTGCTGGTGTCAGGCTGCTCCCTCCCACCCAAAGGCTGGGCCTGGGCTGGGGTGTGGGAGCACAGGTCCTCTTGCTCCCCACCTGCCCACCTGCCTACCTATGCTGGGTGGCAACTGGAGTGTCCAGGGCCTTAGGTGAGTGCACTGTGGCCAGGCAGCCTGGCAAGGGCTGATGGCAGGGATCATCATGGAGAAAATGGGGAGATGGTTGTGTGTTGAGGACCTGCTAATGGGGCAGAGGAGTCTCCTCACTTTCTCAGGGGCTGAGCTGCTCACCACATCTCAGTCCTTGTTGTGGGTTTATCTCTGGGACCTGTGGGACCCGTGATTGTGTCCTGAAGGCTGGGTGTGCTGGGGTCAGGGCTGTGGAATATCATTCTTGGCCTTGTGAGGTAGGACCCACCTCAGGAATGAAGATGGCATGGGCTCTGTGAAGATAGGGAGCACCGACCTGGGTGCCCTGGTCCTTTAAGGGAGCACAGGCGAAGGTTGGAGGGCCCCAGGATTGCAGCTGATGGAGCTCACCCCTGATCCACCGAGGAGAGTCCTCTTCTCCAGGGAGTCCCCACTTGGTCCCTCTCCCTCTGAGAAGCCTTCATATCAACAAGGCGCAAGGAGAGTTCAGCAGAGGGCATTTGACAATTCAAGGTATGCATCCTTTTAATCCTTTCAGGGAGTCTGTAAGGTGATATTGATGGTGATGTTTTTATTTCTTAGAATTATTTTTCTAGTCATTCACGTGAACTCAGAGCACCATATCAGTTTTCCACCTTAAGTAAGAGGATTAAAAACGTTGCATAATGCAGGCCCCTAGTTAAGTGCTCCGGCCCCAGCTCCTTGTCACATCGTGTAATTAGGAGTAATTGCCAGTGCAGGGTTTGAGCAAGGTGCCCAGTGGGGTGGTGGGGGGTGGTGAAGCCTCCTTGGAGCCCTGGTTACCTGGGGAGGGCAGGTGGAGCTGAGCACTCGGCCAGCTGAGTGCAGTGCTGAGGTGTGCTCCCTGCCTCACCTGGCCTTGAGCATCTCTTCCTGGGTGTCATCTGAGGGCAACATGGGTTGCGTGGAGATGTGGCATGTGTGTGTGTGTGGTGGGGAGATGGGGACCAAGTGGCTTCTCTGGGGGCAGCTAGGCCTGTTCTGCTACTTGGCTGCTGCCGCTTCACTTTGAGGACAGGAATGGTGCAGGTACCTGTTGGGTCTGACCCAAGACCCTCAGTCACTGAACCGACCCCTTTCATAGCTTCAGTCAGGTAAGGTCCAGGTGATTTCCTGGGGGCACTGGAGCAGAGGTGGGGTGGGAGGGCTCACCTTCCTAAAGGGATGTTGTTCTTCCGACATGGCATTTCTTGATTTCAAACCAAACCCGAGCTCCGGATCTTGTGCAATGCAGCAGCCTTGTCAGGATTGTGTCGATGCCCCTTGGGGTTAGAGATGGGCCTGCTGATGGGGCCCGTGGTGGAGGAAGTGACTGAGGCATGTGGAAGTGATGTTGGTTTTGGAATAGCCTGCTCTGGTTAGGCCATATTGTGGCCATCAAGCCATCAAAACATCTATGTCTGTTTCCTTTGTAGTTACCAGTCAGCCACCTGTGTCACGTGTCTCCTCAGGTTTTGGTGCCTCCTTCCTGGAGTGGGCAGTCTGAGATAGGAAAGCATGAAGGAACTTGACCATTCCTCAGCGGTTCCTGGCCGAGAGGTTTGTGGCAGCTTCCTGGGCAGAAGGAGGGTCCGGCAAGGGAATGAGGAGAGGAGGCTCAGTTACCTACCTAGCTGTGTGTGAAGTTTCCTAGAAGCTGCCCACGAGGCTCCAGGATTCTCTGTGCCCCCAGCAGACTGGGACACCAGAGGATATCTTGACTGCATTTCCTTGGTCTGATCTTGCTCCTGTCCTATGCAGTTATCCTGTCCCAGGAAAGGAAAGAACAGATCAGGGTACACCACAGCCATGACCACAGAGTGCACCCAGACTCAGATGAGGATCCTCTTGGGGACAGAGGCAGTTGTTGACAGTGATGGACATGAAATATGAGTCTGAGGACATTGCCAATCTGCTGCCCTTCAAAGTGGATCTTGAGCACTTGGCTCCAAGTACCCCTGGCTCTAGTCCCTCTGTGTCTCCTTCACTCAGGGCCAGTTTCTAGAGGTGACTGTGTGCAGCCTAGCCATACGTTTGCCCAGCAGATGTTCCTCTCCAGGGAGTCAGAGATGAGTAAGACTCTGCTCTCTAGGAGCTTGTGGTCAGTGGGGACAGTATAGGACAGAGTGAAATGGCTGCAGACCCCCCAAATGCTTGCTTCCTTTACAGATGAGGTGCTTGTAGCACAGAGAAGAGAGGCAAAGTGCCACAGGACTCAGCTGCTGAGACAGTCTGGCAATGATCCTGGGCTCATGGCTCCCAGGTGGATGTTTCAGGATGCTCTGGTATAAGGGTGTGTGTGCTGGACCAGGGTCCAAAGACCACTCCCAGGTTATGCACCTGAGTCCACTACGGAGGCTGAGCTAGCATGGAGAGTGTGTGTTGGTGGGATGGGCAGGAGGAGTTGGCTCCTCAATTTACCAGTTACATCCCTGGACCTTATGATCATGTTCTTTTTATTGTGGGGCGGGGGCGGGGTGGTGTTAGGGAAGAAGGAGACCCTTGGTTTCCAAGGTCCTGAGTTCAATGGATACTGAAGTCTTCCAAGTTCTTCTTGGCAACCTCCCTTATGTCTCATCCTCCAAATTAGAAGACTCCTTAGGAATTAAATTAGCTCAAGTGTGAGCTGGGAATTGCTTAAAGAAGAGAATTTCAGAACTGATTCTGGTGGTAGGATCCATTTTTATAATTGGATTGATGTTAAAAATCTAGTTAGAAATTGGATGGTCACTTTTTAAGAATTGAGATTCTGAAAGTCTCTAGCATCCACAGAAATTCACTCTGATGATGAGAATTGAAGCCATGGCAGGTATTGGAGAGAATTTTTAAGGTGGAGAGAGGAGAGTTGCATCCTTCAAACTCTCGGGGTTACCGCCAGGTCAGATCTGCCCTGGTCTTGTGGGCAGTGACCTTGTTTGTAGGTGAGTCACAGTGAAGACCTACTTGCTTCCCCAGCTCTGAGAGAGCTCTGAAGTTGAGCGGGATTAATGAGGGTGTTGAGTTGTGTCATCCTCCTGACTCTGCCTGGGGCAGAAGGAGTGATTGGCTTTTGGTTTGGGCTGTGGCACAGCTCTGGTGAGGGGAGGGTAGTGGCCAGCCAGGAGACCTGTTTAGATGGCTGTGGTCAGGACATAAGGACAGATTTAAGAACTTTTTCTAAGGAAAAGATCCTCTTATTTCTGTCCCCTGACCCTCTGCAAGAGCAACTGAAAAATAATGTTCATGACACTGGTATTTAGGCTCCCCTCCTATTATCCCAGGACAACTCCTTTTATCCCCACCAATCTCCATCATAGAGATGGAATAGCTGAGTCAAGGTCTTCTTCAGGTTGGCCTCAGAGGAGGTTGTGGCCATAATGGAGAGTGGCACTGTAGGACTGGAGGGAGACACACACATTGACTCTTCCCCAGTGGAAAGGTGACCACCTGTCCCCACTGGCCTGGGGCTTCCCTAGTTCTGTGACAGATGCTCAGGAGTTTACTGAACAAGTGAACAGTGTTTGGAGATATTTCTCAAACATGATCAAACTGCCCAGTGTACATAGAACTTGAATCCTGACTTACATTGTAGAGAATGTAGAGTGGTATATTCTGCTGCAGTGTAAAGTGATAATGTTTCCATCAAGTTAGAAAATACAGACGAAGAACTCTCAATGAGGCATCTTATGGTGGGACTTACCACTGCTACGTCAAGTAAACTGTACTGTCCCTAAACGATCTGGCCCACTTCGCCCATCTGCACTAGCATCTTGCCTTTCTTGATCCCTCTGTCCTAAAGAACAAATTCTGACTTAGAAGATAAGTTGGCCTTCTAGAATGTTCTTCACTGCAATTGCTGCCCTACCCTGGGAACTGTTCTTGGTGTCAGCTTGATAGTCAAGGTATGATAGGGGGTGGGGTGGGGAGATGTGCTCTCTGAAGAACCTTCTAGATGAAAGAATCAGTGGCCTGAGCTCTATAGCTTTCTTTATACTCCCTCTGACTGTGTTTTGCTGGTGGAACTGAGAGACTGTGTGCTCCCTACAGTGAACAAAAATCCCCTTAGCTTCTTTGGGCCCAGGTCCCCTCACAGACTTGTTTTATACATGTAGACCTGGGTTGTAGGTCAAGGCTGTGGTCTGAGGAGCTGAGAGGTCTTGCCTAGGAATGTCTTTGTTCATCTGGTGGAGATTTTCAGGAGGAAATCATGGGCAGACTTCCTTTGATAGGTAAACTGTGGCACTAGGCACTTGATGATTTCTTAGAACTATAGAGTCGGGACTCCAAGGGCAACACATCTTCACTGGATTCTCTGATGTGCCAGATGCCTCACTGGACACAGGGACCGAAGGCTGGAGCTCTGAAGAGGAAGCTGATGTGCCTTGGCTCTTACGCCACACACGCTGCCTCTTGCCAGCAGTATTTTCCCAGGGCAAAGCCCTTGCTGTGCCAATTCCTGTCCTGCTGACAGGCTACAGAATAGGGGTAGTGGAACTGGCCCCCAGGGTCATGAGGACAGGGGAGATTGTTTGCCACATACTAGGCCAATGCTCAAGGTATCAACCCATCAAAACCAGATTTGGTTTTATCTTGAAGAATTTCAAACTTGAGCAAGATTTCAAAATAGTTATTTCACAGATATTTCAAAACTGAAAGACCCAAAACCCTATCCTGTCAACCTATCCTGGCCTGGGTCCTTACCCCTGTCCTCTGGCCCTTACCTCTTGCTATAACTCTGTGGGATTGGCCTCCAGGTACAGAATCTTGCCTCTGGTTTGGGGAAGGAATTGTTCGCTGTCAATGACAGCATGGGGCCCAGGACATCATCCTCTGCCCTGTACAGCATCTCATATGGCGGCAGGGGCACGAGCCTCAGAACCAATCCTGGAGCACTGTCCTTACTTGGCTGATCTTGGAAAAGTCCCTTTCCCTGCAGACCTTGGTTTGCTACCTGAACAATAGTGGTGATGGTGGGCTACGGGCAAGAAGCCTCAGCCAGTCTGTGGTTCCGGCTCAATTTCCTCATGCAGCCAGTCTGTGGTTCCAGCTCAATTTCCTATGTTTCTTCTCACTTTCTCCCCAATTTTGTAAGTCACTGCTCTTCCTAGATTGCACCTGGCAAAACTGGAACAAATCCCACTTCACTGGGAAGCCTGCCTGCCTTGTGTACTCTGGCATTCAGAGCTTTGCCTGCCTTAGGATTTCCACTGACCTGTTGAATGGGCATACATCCTACCTTGTGCCACAATCCATGGTGTATGCGTGTGTGCGTGTATTTTTCCCACCTAGACTGAGAGTCCAACTGTTTTCCTCCTAACTCTCCTGAAACTCTGGCCATGGTCTGTGGACATTTTAGGAGATCAAAATATGACAGACAACTCAACAGAATCATGGTGGTTTACGGAGTAAGGTATTCCATGGATTTTTTTTTCCTTGAATCCTAACAGACTCAAGAATTGGGACCCAGAATTAAGTGAACTTGGAAATTTTTCTCCTGCTCTGATACGTGTGATCTTTTTTCTTATGGGTTGCTATGGTGTAGCCATCATCTACCCTGAGGTACACTGAGACTAGTAAAGGACAGGTATCAATGGGGACCCATTGCATAGATTCCCATTGTGTCTGCTGCTCCTTGGGCAGATTTGGGGTGGACTTAAAGGGGACATGGGTAGCTCAGCTGATGCTATTTTTAGCCTGCTGACTTGGTCTACATATGCACAAATTGTGGAGATGGGGCCTCTTTCTTCCCATCCTGGAAATGGGCCCCAGGAAGCAGGCACCTGCCACTTCTGTTGGGAGGGCGGGAGGAGGCTTGTGCTGCAGATACTGTGAAGTCTGCAGGTTTCACTCAGTTGGGATTTGTCATCTGGCAAACAGTCAAGTATCTGCCATACCTGTCCGTGTCAGCTGCAGCCTTCACGGCCAATCCACATGATGAAGTATCCAGTCAAGTTTTGGCAATTCCGAAGGTGTGGCAATCTTGGTTCTCGCAAGGGGCCAGTGGGGAGCATTGCGACAGAGGCCCTTGTGCTGGGCCTGCAGGATGCCCCAGGAGGGAGGGGGAGGGCGGAGGGCACCCTTGACAGTTGACATCTGTGTCAACAGCACCCAGTGACACACCGGGGGAGGACGAGCCTGCGCTTGGCAGGCCAACAATAGGCTGATTGACAAAACGAACTTTCCCCTTAAAGGCTTCACCATTGCCAGGGGAGGCAGGCTGATGGTGGTCTGCCTGCTGCCCCCCTGGGGCTCCCCTGAGGGCTCAGAGCAAGGGTTGGGGTGGATATTGGCTCTTGATGGGGTCACGGCCTGACCATGATCCTCTGGGAGGCTGCTGTAGGGTGAGGGCCAGGCTGGCAGCTCCATGGCATGCAGGGACAAAGGCCTGGCAGCCCCAGGGTGATGAATGCCATGCAGGTGTGAGTGGCTGGGCCCTATTGGGTGATGTGTCCGGAGTCTGTCCCACCCAGCATAAGGTGGGAGGAACTTCATAAGCTGCTGGGAGATATGCTTGCCCTCCCATGAGACATGGCCCACTCTGTGGGGGTTGCAAGGGTTCACCTGAAACCATAGCCACACTGTACTGCCAAGCTCAGGTACACGCTGGGATGAAAACCTTGGCCTCTTTCTTGGGCCCTGCCCCACCCCTCTTTCTACATATATGTGCTGGCACACACAGGCTGCCTTGCCCACTGAGGCCTCATGACTCATGTCAGTTGGGAGCTCAGATTGCCCAAGGCTGTGGTGCTGGGAGTCTCTGTCTCCAGGAGGGGAATGTTGAAGCCTAACAGGCCTCAGGTGATGGAACCCTCTAGGTAACAGTGACAACAGAGACTTCCTCGCCTACTTTTATTTCTGTGCTGCATCCCCAGATTAAATGAGCCCAAACAGACTTAAGTTACTCAACAGAGCCCTTAGGACAGGCTGCTGCCCTCTCAGGGTCTCAGTGTTACCATCTACTCAGCAGGGGCAATCGCGTCAGCTCATTGTGCACCTTGGATTATTGTGCAAGGACAAGGGAGAAAAGGTTCTTTCAGAGCTGAGCAGAAGACTAAAATGATCTAAAAGTCAAATTTGTGTAGCTCAACTCTGGTTTAAAATCTTTCAGGTCTTTTTCAGTGGTAACTTTCAGTTTCTTAGGGTAGACACCAGAATATGTAATGGAGTTCAGCCTCTATTCGTTTTGGTTCTTTATTGCCACACCATGCCACGAGACTCCAACCTATTTGTTTTCAAAAATAACCAGGCACACAGGTAAATAAGACATCGCGAACCAAACAAGTGAAGCAGATTCACAACACTGCAAGATAAGCACTTGCTCTGTGGTGACCTTTTGCAAAATAGCTGACATATAGAGGTCTTGTGGTGATAAAGAATATGGAGTTTATTGAATCCTTTGCCTCTTCCACTCTAAAGGGAAATGAGGGTCAGAACATCAAGATCTGGAAGTAAAACTTGATTAGTGGTGCCACAGCCCAGAGGGACAGCTCCCACACTCTGAGCCCTGAGCACAGCAGGGCTCATTTTACACATAAGTTTTAGGTACATCAAGGCAAGGGAGTTGGTGCAATTCTACTGGAGGTTGTACTCTTCGTTCCTTATATGGGTATAAGCTTGTCAACAATCTAGGGACTCTTAGCTCATAAGGCTTAGGGACTCTTACTGCACTAAGCCTAAAGGGGGATTGTTTGTCCTTGTTGCTTTGTTTCCTGCTTATGCCACTGTGGTTATCTGTAAGGTAGCTGTTACTACTGCAAGCCTCTATGGATAAATGTCAGTAAGCAGAGCTACCACATGGAGGTCTTAAACGGCTAAAATTCCCATTTTGCTCTATTACACTACATCTCCTGTCTATTTCCTTTTCCTTTGTAACTCCTATTAATCCTTTACTTCTTATAGCACTTGTTCCTATGGGTACTTTCCATTTTAGTTATTTGTTTACATATTATATACATAATTGTTTTATAGACTGTAAAAGAATTCTCTTATCTGCAGTGTTGTGAATCTGTTTCACTTGCTTGGTTCGTGATGTCTTATTTAGCTGTGTGCCTGGTTATTTTTGACTGTGGGCTAGTCATTAATGTTAAACAGTTATTTCAAGAATAGTTCTTTGAGAGAGGATTTTCATTTGCTTTTGCTGAGCTTTGAAGGTACTACCAGTTAATTCAAACTTGAGATTACTTAAACTCCCAGGTTGCTTGAAGATCAGCTGCAGGTCCACAACAGGACTAGTTTATTTCTGGGTCACCGTCAGTCTGAGGGCAAAGCCCTTCATGGGCTCATCTTACATGAGTGAGACCTAGGCTTTGATTTGTGTCTCCTGCATCCTAGGAGGTCACTATAAACTTGCACTCTTCTGGATCAAAAAATTTCATGGCTTATGTTTTTAATGACCTTGCCTTTTTGTAGCTTCTAGCATGGTAATTTCTTGTCATCCTAATGAGCTTTTTGATTCTTTTGAGACAATATTTTATTCAGGGTTTTTAAGGTATCCTCTGTAGAAGGCTAGTTCAGGCTAAGAAGCTTTTCTTAAGGGAACAGAAGTTTCTTGGTATAACTGTAGCCAAGACCATCTTCTCTGACTTTCTACGTGGATCTAGACACAATTGAGGCTCTCTCCTTACTAGTCCCCACAATAGTTGTACTTGTTAGTTCATTTGTGTGGCAATTCGTTAACACCTCTTTCTATTCTGGGCTTCAGTCCATGAAGGTAGGGGCAAGGCCATAGTCTTTTGTTCACCATTGTTCTCAGCACCTAGAGCAGAGCTGACACAGAGTGTGTATTTAAGGACTATTTATGATTGGAATGATCCCTACTTCCTTTACTTGGTACAGGAAGTTTGTTTTCTTGTGTCACTTTTTGTCATCAATTTGAATACACAGCTCATTTTGTCCTCTACCGTATATTTTGTATCCCTCAAGGACCACAAGGGCCCATCTCACCAAGATGACTCTCATGTGCCTGCTGTGGTTAAGAACATGAGCTTTAAATTTAGAGAAAGCTGGGTTTAAGCTTTGCTTCTTAGCTGTATGATCTTATGTGAGTCCCTTAACCTCTCTGAAATTTGGTTTTCTTGTCTGTAAACTAGGAAAATATTGATGTTTATTTATTTATTTTAAAAAACATTTTTAGTTGTATATGGACACAATACCTTTATTTTGTTTATTTGGTTTTTTATGTGGTGCTGGAGATCGAACCTAGTGCCTTGTGTGTGCTAGGCAAATGCTCTACCATTCGACCCCAGCCCTGATATTTATTTTATTTTTTTTTTTAATTTATTTTTTTTATTGGTTGTTCAAAACATTACAAAACTCTTGACATATCATATTTCATACATTAGATTCAAGTGGGTTATGAACTCCCATTTTTACCCCAAATACAGATTGCAGAATCACATCGGTTACACATCCACATTTTTACATAATGCCATATTAGTAACTATTGTATTCTACTACCTTTCCTATCCTCTACTATCCCCCCTCCCCTCCCCTCCCATCTTCTCTCTCTACCCCATCTACTGATATTTATTTTAATAGGTTACTTTGAGAACTAAAGAAATGATACTTATGTAATGGGTGCTTGTGATGAGTGAATTGGCATTCAGCATAATATCTGCTCCCCATCATGGATTTTCTTGTATGCAAATATTAAAAACTATATCTCTCATATTTCCTGTAGCTAAAGTTTAGATGTAAATAGGTCCAGTTAATCTATTTGTGCAAGATTTGGAAGGCAGAAATGAAGTGGAGTCTTCTTGTTGTCCTGGCAACAAGCATGGTAACAGTAAACATGGCCATGAGGATGTCAAAATTTCCATGTTAACTTCTGGTCACCAGTTTTGTGGTTCTTAAGACACGGTTGTGGTAGTGATAGCATTTATATCCATGGATTGCTGCTCTGGTAGTGTGTTCTCAATATCAGTAGTTCATTGCAGTTTCTTGATTCCTTACTGAATCAGTTATGGGTGAGTCTCTGAGTATAATCCGCTCTGGGGCACAATTCCCCTTCATTCGTGAACCTGTAAATTTCAACAGTTTTTTGTTTTCCTCCAAAAGACAATAGTGCCACAAAGAAAGTGCCACACAGTTCAAGACGTTTATGTTTCAAAAAGGAAGAAAAAGGAATTTCTGGACCAAATCAATTTTGAAATTCAGTCATGCAAATTACATATGGTTGCTTCAAGGCCTCCTCTGTGATTCCTGGTTCAACCATCTGGGTTCAAGTGCCCACTCTCTGAGTCATACTTTTTTTTCCCTTCTTTTTCTTCTCCCCCCCCCACCCCTTCTTCTTTTCTTTTAATCCCCAGGACTGGGGATTGAACCCAGGGGGTGCTTTATCACTGAGCTACATCTATATCTCCTGCCCATTTTTATTTTGAGATAAGATCTTGCTAAGTTGCTGAGGCTAGCCTCAAATTTACAATCCTCCTCCCTCAGCCTCCTGAGGGGCTAGGATTATAGTTGTGTGCAGCTGCATCCTTTATTTGTTTAAGGTAGTCTGTGTTTGCAGCTGGAGAGTTTTATCAGCCTGTTTATTGCCTGGAGCATCTTGGAGGTCCTTTTTATTCTCTCCCTGCCCCCTTCACTACAAATTGGCAGTGTTTCTCTTAGTGTAATGTTATTAATAAATTTGTAGGTCTCCTCCACAGGTCTTTCCTATGTAACCTCATCTGACTTCCTATGTAATCTTATTTGGCTTCTGCTGAGTTGGCTGAAGGGATATAGTAGTCATACACTCAGTCTTTTCAGAGAGCCTTTTGTGTGACTGAATGCTCTGACCTTTTCATCCTTTTGAGATGCTAGCAAAAGGTTGTCCAGTCACACCTCAGTTTTTTTCTCCTAGAATATACTTCTTTTTAAAAACAACAACAAAAAATCTCTAAATTTTGGTGTTTTTACAATCTATAGACTTAGAATTTCCCCAAATCATCGAGTCATGATTCCTTTTTACTTAACAATTCTTCTCACAATTTATATCTTCTCATTTGCATTTTACTATTTGCAACAAAGATGGAGGGCTGGGAACGTAGCTCAGTGGCAGAGCACTTGCTTAGTAAGCTGGAGGGCCTAATTGCCAGTGCCACAAACAAGCAAATGAAAAGACAAAAGCAACAAAAACCCCAGTATAAACATGGCTACATCTTTTTGGTTTGGGGATTGAACCCAGGGGTGCTTAACTACTGAGCCACATCTCCACCTTTTTATTATATTTTATCTAGAGACAGGGTCTCACTAAGTTGCTCAGTACCTTGTTAAGTTGCTGAGCCTGGCTTTGAACACGTGATCTTCTTGCTTTATCCTCCCAAGATGGTAGGATTCTAGCCCACCTCTCAAATGATTTTCTTGAATTACTATGTGGCTAAATATCCTAGTTTATTACTTGTAAGTTTTTTACTTTCAGAAGTGACCCCTGCGTAACTACAGGGTACAGTTCCATTGAGTTTTCTGTCATTACATAATAAGGGTCCTGTTTCTTCCAATTTCCAATAACATTTCCTTATTTTCCTCTGAGCCCTTATCAGCATACCTTGAACATCCACATTTCTACTAACATTTCCTCCACAATAATTTAAAACATCTCCAAAGTAATTTAGGTTTTCTCTACCATGTTCCTCATTCCTTACTTGTAGAAAGTTCTTACTTGTAGAGTTTTGAAGTACATATTTCTACTAACAGTAAGTTCCAGGAAATCCACGTTTTTCTATCATGCTCTTAAAATTCTTCTGGGCTATACTACTTGATTACAAAGCCACTCCCACACTTTTAGGTGTTTGTTACATCAGCACCCCACTTCTGGTAGTAAAGTATATTAATTTTCTATGGCTGATGTAATAAATGATCACAGTGCAAACTTATTGTTTTAGAGGTCATAGGTCCAAAACGGGCTAAAATTAAGGCATCAGCAGGGCAGCATTCTTTCCCAGAAGTCCTAGGACAGAGTCTGTTTTCTTAACTCTTCCAGCTTCTAGAGGCTTCCCTCATTCCTTGGTTCATAGACCCTTCCATCTTCCAAGTTAGTGAAGTAATAACTGGCTATGTCTTTCTCACCTTGCATTACTCTGACACTGAATCTTTCATCTTCCACATGGAGAATCCTTGTGGTTATATTGGGTCCACCCAGATAATCCAGGATAATCTCCCTACCTTAAAGTCAGCCAATTTGCAACCTTAATTTCATTTATACTGTAATTTCCCTTTAGGGAAATTTTTCCTTTAGGGAAATTAGGTTCTGGGATTTAGGACATGGGTGTCTTTGGGATGCCATTGTTCTGCCTGTGGTATCTACCTTCCAGATTGGCAATGCAGCTCAATAGCAATAAAACCCCAAGTATAAACATGGCTACATCTGAAAGTCATTCAATGGTTTTGTAAGCATCTAATTTCTTGACCAGGAGCATGTTTCTTATTTTTTTCGTGCTACCTTTTCTCTTATCTGTGTAATGGGGTGACAGCATCAGTATTGTGAAGTGGCAGCAGACAGCAAGGAGATTGCTGATGTGTCTATCAAACCCAAAGCAGGCATGTTGTGCCGACTGAGTAGCTGCTAACCAAGAGGGCTTCAAAGAGAAGGTGAAAGCACTGAGGGGTCCTGGGAGTCTCTGGAGCTTAGGGAAGAATAGAGGATATTGAATACCTACTATGTGCTAGGCATGGTTGGGCTTTTATTTTCCCTACTGCAGTTATATTATTTTAACTTCATCTATGATGAAAGAAATATCCTGTCCTGTTCTGTCCAATATGGTAGCCACAAGTCTTGTGACCACTTGAAATGGGGGACAGTGTGCCTGAAGAACTACATGCTTAATTTTATCTTATTTTAACTAATGTGCATTTAAATGTAAATGGCTAATGTAGCTAAGGGTTGCCCTGTTAGCACAGCTCTGATAGGTCAAGTCTTATTTAGCATGTGGCAATTAGGAATGTAAAGGGCACAGGTGGAGTTGGGCAGTCCTGGCTATGTGCCTGCTTCTCCCTGACCCCAGCCTCAACCTTGAAAATTTCAGTTCCATCTGCTGTTTGGTCATCAGCGAACATCACTCCCTGAGGCTGCCTTTGTGACTGCTCTGCAGCCAGCCCCCTGGATCTAGGGTCTTCTGCGGTCCCTGCAGGGTCATAAAGAACCAGCAGGGGATTAGGGCATGTATGGCACAGCAGAAGTATCCATGCTGGAGGCTGGCTCTAGGTGCTGGCACATGCCTTGAAGTACCTTTGCCCCACATGGGGTGTGGCATAGTCCCAGTGCCTGCTTCCCCAGGTGCCACCGCATGTCACTTGTCAGTTCAGATCCACTGGTGTTTGCCCTCTTGGGGTCTCCTTTTCTACTGTGTGCACATAAATCACTTTCTTGGCACAGAGAAGAGCAGGTGGTGTTATGGAGGTTAGCAGGGCTGTGCAGTGGGGACTCATGGCACTGGGGACACCAGGGCCTCCTGGAGCAGACTGCTCTTCTCCAAGACCCCAGCTGCACCCCCACCCGTGGCTTGGCAGAGCCAAGAGTTGCACGTGATGGAGAAGCACCTGTGGTTGGTGAGGGTAGGGATCCTGGCAGAGGCCATCCAAACATTTGCCCAGGTAGAGGTTTCAAGCGTATGGTTTAGGGGATGTGCCTGAACTAATCCTGTTATTAGCTGGATTATCGCTTCAAACTGAGAACCAGCTTCTGTGGGTCCCCGGTGAAACACTCAGTCGGGAGCCAGGGTGACGGGCCCCACCCATGCGTGTGCTCTGTGTCAGTGAGCCTGCCACCTGCATGGCAGCCGAGCTGGCTTCTGCTTCTGCTTTGGCCACTAGTTCATTCACTGGCTCATTTATCCATCAGACACTTCCTGTCCCTACCTGAGCACCAGGTCTGAGCTGGATGTTGGGGACTTGAAGGTGAACAGAGCCAGATGGAGCCTACTCATGGACGTCACAGCCTGGGGGTGATAGAGACAAGTGGAAGACTATAAAATGGTAAAACAGAGGTAGGTGTAGAGAGAGGGATGTTCAGGATAAGAGGTTAAGGAGGGGTTGGGGTGATGAACAGGGACCAGCATGTGTGGGGGGTCTTGAGGGTCCTGCTTGGGAAGTCCACCTCCATTTTGGAGGTGATGGAGGCCCCTGATGAGGAGAGGAGTGATGGAATCAGTTGTGGATTCAAGGAAGATGGATTAGAGGTGTAGTGTCCAGGTGAGACCACCGAGGAGGCTGTTTGTTCATCCTTTATTCTTCATTTAGCAAATATTTGAGTTGCTACTATCGTCCAGGCCCTGTTCTAGGATCTAGGGACAAATCACTGAACATATAGGAAAAAATCCATGTTCCTGAAGAGCTGACATTCTCAGAGAAAGAAGGGTTGAGAGATTGGGGGAGAGAGAAGAGGGGCAGAGGAGAAAAAGGAGAGGAGGGAACGAGAGCACAGCTGATAACCAGGTAGGTGGTACGTTGTGTTAGAAGGTAATGAAGACTGCAGGTAGGGGACAGAGCAGCCCAGAGGCTCAGGAGATGCTGGGGTGTTTGGGGCACATCTCAGGGGAGGGTGAGGTTTGAACAAATCTTGGAGGTGAAGGGTTTTCCATGGAGATAGGGCAGGGTCTTTCCAGACAATGGGAAGGGCAGAAACAACCCTAAAGGAAGGAAGTGGCTGGAGTGTTGAGGGTACAGCCAGGAGGCCAGAGTTCCTGTAGGGCATGGTCACAGAAGAGAGGGGTTGGGGGGTGGACCACATAGCACCCCATGGGGTTTGTGTGTGGATTCATGGGGTCTCTGATCATGGATGGAAAAAAAAATTACATCTTTGTTTTCATTAGCACAAGTGAAATTTAGCACCACTTTGGATTGTGAATGTAGCAAACAAACTAAAACAAACAAAAACCCCACAGAAGTATGGAGAGAAGCATGGAGACATCTGTGACTTGTCAACAGCAGAAATTAACAAAATTTTTTAAAATGGTGCTGGGGATGGAACCCATGGTCTGGCACATGCTAGGCAAGTACTCTACCACTGAGCTGTACTGCCAAGCCCCAGAATTTTTTTTTTTATTGTACATAAAACTGTCACAGATATCTTGAAATATTTCTGTTTGTCTTACTTTGAAATTATAGTACCACAAGATTTTACCACTTAATGCATGCATATTACTATATCACACATTTTAAAAATAAAAGCTATCTCCCTGTAATTTGGTTTCGCCTGTAATGCTCGGTAATTTTTTTGCATGTAAAACATTCCTGTTGACCTTGGGTCCAGACTGCTGAGGGAGTGGGACATGGCACAAAGACAGGAACCCTGGATGTAGAGTCTGATACTCCACCTCAGGAACTCAGATGGCCCTGGCTGCTCCATTGCACCGTGACTGGAGTGGTTGGGGAGGAGGCTGTGGTGGTGATCTAGGTCACAGATGACTGCGGCAGTGCGGGTGATGAGAAGGGGGTGAATTCTGGTCCGTGAACTTGGAAACGAGTGTCCGCAGGAACTGTTGGTGATTGGTGTGGGTGTGAGGAAGAGGCATCAAGAATGATTGACAACAGTGGTCTGTCTGTCCTGTGAGGTGGATGAGTGGGTCCTGCTCAAGGAGGTTTCCCACAGGATGTGACATTTGGGCTGGTCTTAGAAGGTGGGTGATTGGCTGTGTTGACTGTGAGTTCTGCAGGGACTATGTACCCAGTCTTCCCTCCTTGGTGGCCTCAGAAGCTTGCCTAGGACTTGTCACAGGACCTCTTCGTAGCTGAGGGCAATGCTGGCGTGAAGGGGAGGGTGAAGGGGCTTCTCAGGTTGCTGGTATGGGGATCAGGAGGAATGGCTTTGCCATCAGTCCTGCCATTCAGTAGAGAAAAGTGGGCAGAAGGTGTTTGGTGATATTTAACCTCGGCGAGAAGGGCTTCAGCCTGTGCCGTGGGGAGGGAGCTTCCCTTGGCGGCTCAGTTCTCTTTAGCTGGGAGACTGATTGATGGCAGTGGTTTTAATAACTCTGTAAACCGGGGCTACTCCATGCAGGATGAATTTGGTTGAGATGTAAATATTTTATATCAGAGTATTAACTGCTTATTAAAAGTGTATTGAGATTTATATGTTATGTGGATATAATTATAGACATCACAGTGGGTCACGGGCTTGCTGGAAACATCTCTAACAGAGCTGTTAATCCAGATATGTGTGTCCTGCAGTCAGCTGGCCTTTAGGTAGAGCGTTTTACTTGTCTTATTAAGCAGAAATTAAACACAGGTATAAATGCTGCTGGAAACGCAGCTCCATTTTCTGGACCTACCACATGCAGGTCACGTGGGACTGCCAAGCCCTGACGCAGATCCTCTGAGATAAAAGAAGCTACTCTGTGGCTGCAAGGGATGGGGGTCCTCTGGGGAAGGCTCAGGGGAAGGTCCTCAGGGGAAGAGCTCCTCTGGAAGGGCAGAGCCTGACTGCTGGGTATGGGAGGAGGGGTCCTGCTGCCGACATCCACACACCTGTGCTTAGGGCTGGGTGAGTATCTGCTCTGTGGATCTCTTCTTTTTGTGACTTGGTGAGAGAGTCTCCACACTGGGGACAGTGTGGAGCCTATTGCAGGCAAATGGTCAATAGATAGTTGAGTTGGATGGATATCTAGAACTTTCTCTGTATTAAAAAATGTGATTCGTACAAAACTTGGGGCAGACACGCGTGGGAAAACAGATATTTCTTGAATGATGAAAGGGTGTTGGATTTAGGGAGCAGTTTGTGTAATCCCTCCATTAGCTTGTTTTTTGGTGCATGCATCCTTCCCCTGTATGGAGTACCAGGCACTGTTGCTAGGACCTGGGGTGCAGCAGGAAGTGAAAGAAAACCACTGTGAGCGTGGCTCTTCTATTCCACTGGGGAAGACGCATATGGTGCAAACTTAGGTAATGTGTCCAGAGATCAAGCTGCACATAAGATTAGCTGAGTCAACAAAATTTAGATGACTGCTGTATCTTTTTTGTTGTTTGAAATTTTTTGTTGTTATTTGTTTTAAATACACACATAGATGCCTCTCAGTGCCTGTATGGCCACCTCTTGGTTTTCTGCAGAACGGGCGGCTGCCAGTCCTCTGGATGGCTCACCAGCTTCTTTGCCGGCTCCTGCGTGGAAATCTTTCCATAATGTTTTATTGCATTCCATATTTCCTGTCTCAGAGAGTGTGTGGCACACTTTTGTGGGAACTCCAGGTTGTCATCGTGTTTATTCTGGGCTGTGATTAGGGCCACCCTGTGAGAGTCAGGCTAAGCCTTTTGGGTCCTGGGTCTGTTCTTTATGGTTTCCCCTGCCTCCCTGCTGGCAGGTGGTCCCTCCTGGCTTGTGCCCTTTCTTCCTCTTTCCATATCCAGATACTTCTGGCATGAACACACTGGTTTATGTCTTCAAAGGAGAAGCCAGTTAGCTAGTTGATAAGCATCGTCATCAGTTTCGCCTTGATGTTCCCACACTTGTTTGTGAGCAAAGCCTGGGGCTGTGAACAGAGGCACTCTTCCACATACAGTGCTGAGGGGACCTCTCCTGGTCAAGGCAGCTGTGAAGTTGGCACAGTGGGTGACTTGGGGCATTTCTGTGATAGAGCTGGGGAACAGGAGGTGCTGTGTGAGTGGAGGCCTGCAGGAGCCCTGGGAGGCATTACCTGCCTCTGATGGCTCTCTAGAAGGAGCACTTTTGTGCTGTGACAGGGTCCCTGAACACCTGGGCCTCCCAAAGCTTTGGTTTGCATCCTGGGGCATCTAAACCTGCAGGTCCAGGATGGTAACCACTGACCACGCCAGGTTTTGAGCACTTAAATTTTGACTAGTGGTACTGAGAACTTGAATTTTAATTTTGAAAAATTTTACTGAATTTAGATTTTAGAAAATTGTTACACCCTGCCAGCAACGGAGGAGAGAAAAAAAAATACCATAAAAAGCAGTCCCAAGAATTCAGAAAGTTATTGGGAAACTTTTAAGTGTGTTTGGAATAACTTGGGTATATGAATTTACTTTTACAACTGTAAATTTTATGATATTTAGATACTGATTAGGTATTTGGGGAAAGTCTGGCATCTGAATTGAGATGTGCTATAAAGGTAAAAAATATACTAGAGTTTAGAGAAAAAGAATATAAAAATCTTATTAACGTTTATTATACATTAAAAATAATACTATTTGGATATATTTAGTTAAACAAAACATATTATTAAGGTTAACTTCACTGTTTTGTTTAGGGTTAGAATAATAATATTTGGATATATTGGGTTAAATAAAATATATTTAGTTTCACCTATTTACTTTTTAAAATGTAGCTTCTAAAAAACTTAAAGTTATATATGTGACTTGCATTACATTCCACGGGACAGTGGAGATCTAGACCGATCCCTGATCCTTGCTTAGGTCCAAGGCTGTTCTGTGATTTTATGTGTTGCATTTACCATTTGTTGGACTCTTCTGTGTTCCATTGTCTGTGCTAAGACTTGGCATGTTTTCAGTCCTCCCAGGAGCTCTAGGAGGTAGGTGCTATGATTCCCATCTTAAATACACACTGAATCTCAGTGTGGAACAGTGCATTCAAGGTAACTCAGTCAGCGGGGAGCATCTGGGACCCCAGATGTGGATAGGCCTGGCTTAAAGCCTTCCATGTGACTGCTACATCACAGTGCCCCACTCCAGCCCCAAGAGCACATGTGTATCCCTGAGCACAATGTGGCCAAGGGGAGCTTGAGGACCATGGGCATCTTGAGGAGATCATGCTGTTGGGTTTGCTGTGCACACACCTGTGCTTCTCCCTGGGGGACACTTTGGAAAGAAGTCCCCGTGGAGTGTCACTGCCCTGCTCTGATGGGTGAGAGGGCATCTGAGAACACAGTCTCCAATTCCAGCTGCAGCCTCATCCTGTTTTGTAGCAGAGTGTTGTCACCAATGTCATGAGCTGGCAAGGCCAATGGGATTATCATCTCCATTTCACTTAGGAACAAACTGAGCCTCAGAGGGGTGAAATGACTTCCTGAGATCACAGCCAGCAGCAGGACTAGAACATGGGGTTCTGGCTGTGAATTCAGAGTTCTTTCTACTAACTAAATCTGGTTCCAAAGGAGAAGACCAAGATCCTAGGACTTGTAGTTTGGGAGGAAGTCCCAGAATATCACCTTCATGGTGCCAGAAATGCCTCCATTAGGCATATCATTTCCTATGGGTCAGTTGACCTCTGATATCTCCTGAATGAGATAAGAGCAATGGTGACATAGCAAGAAGGGGCCCCAGGCAGGGTGGCAAGTGGGTGAGGGAGGACTGTCCAGAATGAGAAAGGAGAGGGCCACCTGCAGATCCATGTTTGGCCTTTGTTGTTACCATCCTGAGGCTAGAATGCTCTTTCCCAGCACCCTTGATTTTCTCCTGTAGCCTGAGAACAGAGGGCAGCCTGGTAGCCCTTCCTGGGAGAAGGCAGGTCTGGGGCTTGCTTGGATCTTGTGTCTGGACTTGAGTAGTTTTGGAGCCCTGGGCCATGACCTCGAATTCCCATGTGCTACCTACATTATCTGGGGCTATTGCTTTACTGCTCTGAACTTCAGTTTCCTCATCTGTAAAATGGGAGGGTTATCTCAGAGCATGGCATCTGGCACCCAACCTGGCACCTGGTAGAACCATAAACACTGGTGCTTAGACACCTGAGAATTCTCTGAGCTCTCCCTGTCTCTATCACGGGAAGTTGGCATCCCAGGAAAAAAGCTGCCACCTGGGGTCCTAAGTCTGGAATGCAGGAAAGTAGGCAGTGGAATTTTCTCTGGGTATACATCACATGCCCAGTCTGGGTGCTTGAGCTTCCTCTCCAAAAATTCCATAGTACTACCCGTATGCCAGGAAGGGGTGAACAAAGCTGCAAAAATCCAGAGGATTCAGAGATTGCTCCTGATATATTGGAGGGAAGACACTTGGTCCTCTTGTGAAAATGCCTGCCTGCTGCAAAGCGAGTTTCTCAAGGGGCTGGCTTGCTATACTGGACATTTCCTTGAAAGTATCCATCAAGAAGGAGACAAAGGGGATTCTTCCCCCCACTCCCGGTCTACTCAAAGTCCCCAAATGCAACCTTGTCTCCCAAAATAAATGACAACTTCTGGATTGTGTGAACATTCTCTATCTGGGAAGCTTCTATGGCAATCTTCCTTATTCTAGCCAGCTTGCCTTTGAGGTGGCTCCACCAGGGACGGCCTCCAAGGCTTGGAGTGGCTGAACCTTTAACCAGCCTTGCAGGAGGAGGCTGCCACCCTCCATATCCCTTTCTCCAAGCCACCAGACATCCCAAGTCTCCTCTTGGTAGCAAGCAGGTGTCAGCTTAAGCAGAAGGCACATCCTCCCTCATTCCCCTCACCCATCCCCAGCTGCTGCTCAAGTTAGGACTCCTCCTGCGAGTGGCTGCCCCCAACAACTGAGGAGAAAGGCCCTTTTCCCTTTGCCCCTGGGCCCGGATAAGGGGGACAGTGAGCAGACTGACAGCTAATTCCAGGAGACCCTTTTAGATGTCAGTCTCTCTGGCTGGCCTGGATTCATTAGGCTTAGGCAGCTCCTGGACTCTGCCGATGGTCACCTGGCGATAAGCAGTCGCGCCTGGCCCTCCTGCCTTTGAACTGTGTGCTCTGGCTCTCCTGCCTGGGAGCCGTTTTGAACTGTCAGTTCCCAGGGATTAGATGCATGTTTAAGCTGGATGAACTCATGAATGAAAATATTTTTCCTTCTTGGTTTCGGCAACAGAGACCTACTAAGGTGGGGTCCCGCTTTTACCTTCTCTTTCTCCCCCAGCACCACCCACCTAGGCCCACCGGAATAACAGGGGTCAAGAACCTTCTAGCAGCACTCAAGCTGCCCATGATTGTTTGGATGGGGCCTCTGTGCTGTGATGAAACCTGGTGCTCCTGCAGCCTCTGGGTTATGTGAGGGTTTTCTTGATGCTTTCCCGGTTCACAGATCTTCAGTACAGAATGACAGAGTTTCCTGTGTGTTATGGGCAAGGGAAGGCTGGGGAAGAGGACCGGCGCTGGGTGCTGCAGCTGACTGTGATTCCAGTACCATGGGCTTCATGAACATTGAGGGCTGCGGGTCATGTGGCTAGAACACTGTCAGTGCTGTCACCCTTGGAAGTCTGGGTTCATCAGAGTCTGAATCTCAGCTCTGCCTCCTCTTAGTTGTATGCCCGAGAAAGTTTACAGATGAGGTCGGGGTCCTACATCTTTCTTGCCAAGCTGTGTGGAGGGCTGTTGCCCTGGGGGGTGATGACCATAGTACTTGGCATGGAGTCAGCATCGTGCCGCTGTCCTTTCCCTGCCTTGTTCTGGGGCTTGGCTGTGCCAGCAGCCTGGGCCAACACCCACTCCATGCCCCTGTGCCCCATGCCCAGAGAATGAGGAAGGCCCAGGGGTGCTTCCGGGCTCAGTGTGATGAAGTCATCGGCTCCTAAGAGAATTAGTGCTGTAATAAATAGGTTGGTGCCATCACCAACTGGTTACACCTGTGGCTGGCTCACATGGCTCTGGTACTCAGGAGTCTGAGGTCGATGACTACTCTCTAGAGGTCAATTGTCACTTCTTTCCCCCATAGGAAGTTGCCGGGGACTTCTGAGGTGCAATGGGTTACCTTGCTTAGTGGTTAATGCATTCAGATGAGGATCAAAACAAGCCTTGGGCTGGTGGCTGGTGGCCTGGCTTGGCTGGGTGTGCAAGTGTGTGCATATCCTAGGCATACACCTCTGTGCCAGCACCTGTGAGTGTGGGTGGGGGGCTGGGATTATTATGGGCACTTCCCATCTTAGCTCCTGGTCCATGGCTTTATCAGTGAACAGTTGTTTTAAAAGTCTCATTCCATGCAAGTGCTGTCTATTAACTTTAGAAAAACTAGGAAAATAGAACAGAGATCATCACTGTTAACATCTTAGAGTCTTCTAGAATTTTCTCCCCTAGAAAAGTGTTTTCTTACAAAAGTTTGTTCTTCTCACTTAGTGACACATGGTAGCCTTTTACATTTGACACCATCTTTTGTGAGAGCTATATGGTGTGAAGAACGGTGGCCCATGGAAAAATGGATGCATTATAGTTTTTAAAATTACTCTCTAATATCTAATCAGATATGTCGGTTATGCTGTGTCAGCCCTGATGGACACTATGATGAATGTCCTTGAGCAATCATTTTAGTGAATCATGCAACTATTTCTCTATGAGAAAAGCTTGGAAACTGACTTTCTGGCACAAAGGGCATCTGTGTTTTTCAGGCTTTGGATGCCTTTTGCTAACTCACCTTATAGAAAGTTTGTGTTGAGCCAAGTTGAAGGAACATTGTCCCTTTTGCCTTCTGTATAGGTTCATTGGACCTAGAAGTTTCTAAAGAGGCAGAAGAGGGCCCTCAGGTCCTATGAGGTCTGTGAGGGTGCCGAGTCCATTGTGCAGATGGGGCACTGAGGCGAGGGAGGGAAAGAAAGAGTGTGTGGGCCTGAGGAGAGCTTGAGAGCTGCGGCTTGGGAAGGCCACAGGCATCTCAGTGTGGAGGGTCCTGACTGCCAGACCCTGTGTCTTGCGGTGAGTTGGGAGGCAAAGGGAGAGTGGGGTGGGAAGAGCCAGGCAGCCAGGGCACCCTCTGCAAATTCAGGACAAGGAGCTCTGGGCCTCCAGCCCTTGCTTGGCTTCTTCCTCAGAGGCAGACTCCCTCTCAGAGATACCAGTCAGAGGGGAGTGGGCAGGGGTATTGAGGTAACGTGCACACTCAGCGTGGGGAAACCTACTTCCAGGCTTTGTGGGTGCCCATTGTGTGGGTGTCTACTGTGTGCATAGCACTTTGCTAGGCCAAGGAAGGTGCTGGAGAAGCAGGGGCCGATGTCTAGGTGGAAAGTGAGTGGGACCTGTGTCCAGAGGTAGGGAAGGAGGGTGGTGGGATCATTCTCTCTGCTGGTGTTTCTTAAGTACTGACTGGGGCCAGGGCCTAGCCTGGGAGCTGGGGATATAGCCTGGGTGCAGAGGATAACCAGCTTCTACCTTTAGGCAGTCAGAGTCCTGTGAAGATGGGCAGTGGGGACAGGGAGTAATGACCGATGATGACTGCACTGTGGGCTGCATTGGTAGGAAGGGTCGATGTCAGAGTTCAGTGTATGGGTGGCCTCCAGCAGGCCTGGCAGGCTTCCCAGGGAAAGCCAGGCCTTTGGAGCAGGTACAGGGGCTGGTTTGGGGAATAAGGCAAGGCAGCCCTGAGGAAGCTGGGGTTCCTCTGGGAGCTGTCAGGTCATGGAGCTGGCTGTCAGTATCAGGCCAGCTGAGGTAGTCGGGTGCTAGTGTGGGAGAACCTCATGGCCTCTCTCTCTATTCTGAAATAGGCAATCTATCTACTCCAGGATGAATCCTGGGGAAGGCTGGAAAGACCATTTGCCTTGGTTCAGAAGCTCTGTGTTCTGCACCCCCACCTTCCAGGAAGGCCTGGGGGTTCCCTGAGAGATGGGGTGAGAGGTGTCCTGGCTATGTTATCTCAGGGAGGAAGCTGGTCCCCGCCCGGCTCTGTTCATGTCACTCCCTGCTAGCCTGCTTCATGAAGGCGACTCCTACCATGCCCCTCCCTGGTGCCTCTGGAAGGCCCACCTGTCTTTCCCCTGGGCATGCAGGCCTTGAAGTCTGTCTGCTCTGAAGTTGCCAGTTGCATGCCCAGTAACTCAACCCGCACCCCTCCACCATGCCTGGGTCTCAACTGCCCACCCTCCTCCTCTGTGGTCCCTGGAGCTTCTCTGCCTTCGCACCTTGTCTTAGCTTTATCTTACTTCCTCTTCTGAGGTCCCCATCTCATTTAAGATCTGCTCATTCACCCACTCAGGCAAAGACTGCCTACTCTGAGAGGCCTCAGGAGATTTCTGGATCCTCCTGGGCAGAGCACAGCCTTCCTTGCTCAGGGCACTATCTTCGGGCCTGGTGCTTCTTACCACCCTATGGAAACCCTTGTGTTCAAGCTGATTCTGCCTGCACAGGAGCGGTGGACGGGGGGCTTCTCAGGCTCCTCTGTGTGTGTCCATGGGGTCTGGTACTGTGCACACCTTGTAGCTCAGGATCCATTTGGGGGCAGCACTTGGTCAAGAGCTGGCAGGAATTGCCTGGCATGTCCCTCTCGCCCCAGCGTTTTAAAGCCCAGCACGAAGGGAGGGAGAGGCCTGCTGCTTTTCCCAGCAGTAGAGGTGGAAGTGAGGAGCCCAGCAGAGTGGCGGGGAGGGTCGGCTTTGGCTCTTCCTGGCTGCATAACCTCGGGCAAGCTATTTCACCTTCCCTCACCTTCCAACCTCAGTTTCTTCATCTGTCTAATGGAGAAAAAAATATAACACACAGGACATATAAAGAAACAATGGGAACATAATTCTCATGGCCTCAGTGAGCCACATAGCCCAGTCTCTGCACAGTTAGGCAGATAGAAGTAATTAGAAAGCTGTCCCTTTATTGTCCTTTGAGAGATTGAAGGTTGGGATGCCTATCTTGGGCCCTGGCAGCATACTGGATCCCGGATCCTCTGGGCCAGCAGTTCCTGGCCACCCACAGCCCTCAGGGGCTCTCCCCGCACCCGATCTTTATTGTATATATATTGTTGGGCCCAGTCTTTCCATTAACCCTTTTTCCAGTTTGGTCCTCCCTCTGTCATATCTTCCAGGCCCCCAATTCTGCATCACAGAAAGAGGCAACGAGGGGCTGGCAGACATGGCGTTTTCCTTAATGCATGGGTGGGGTCCTGACCCTCGCATGGGCGAGTTCAGTCTGAGGTGTACATGGCCCTGGTCATCCTTAATGCTCAGTAACTGTGGGGCTCACAGCTGCATTCATCAGTGTCTAGGGATCTCTTTTATGTGCCAGGCGCCATGTTTGATTTTAATTTCTAGAGAACTCTGCGAGGTGGATGCTATGAGCTCTATTTTATACATGAGAAAGCCGAGGTTCAGAACAGAGCCATTACAGACGGAGACTCAGGTCGCACAACTGGTAAGAGCATTTGTTTCCCCCTGAGCTGGGTGCCAGCCCACGAGGGAGTTCTTCAGGTGGAGGAAGCCCTTCAGAGTGCCCCTGGGTCTGACAGGAAGACCATTTGGGTGAGAACAGGTGATAGGCAGATCCTAAATGTACAGAATTAAATATTTACATTAGGAGAAGATGAGGGTTAAGTGTCTCAGAGGCAGGCAAAGGGAGAGTGGAAGGACCGGTTGTTGGGATGGCCCCAAGGAGTTTCTAGAAAGTTCCAAGAGAGGTGACTAGCTCTGGGGGCTCAGAGGAGCCCGTGAGGGGTGGGGCTGAGCCAGAGCTAGGCTGTATATTTAGTGAGAAATTGCGAGTGTGGTGGCCAAGGAATGTGGGAGCCACATACCTTTGTGTAATTAGGTCGGCTCCTCTACAGCGGCTGCAATTAGCCGCAGGCGGGAGACAGGACTTCCTGTGGCCAAGGCCACTTCTGCACCTGGGGTGGCTTACCTGGGCTCCTGCTGTCCAGGCTTGGGCCCCCCGTCCAGTTTCCGGCAATGGCAGCCGGAGAGGCAGGTGGGGTTCTTGGAACTCCAGGTCACAGCAGGAGGAGAGAATTGTCCTGGTCTCTTCCTGCCACTCAGCCCCGTTTACATCTTCTTTGGGGGCCAGCTGGAGAGGGGCCTGTTGCTCCCTCTCCTCACCTGTCACAGGGCTGTTCTGAAGCTCACTCACACTGGCTGTCAGGTGGGACTGCTGGTCTCCTAGAAGTGATCAGGACTTGGTACTCTTGCATACCTCTTCCTACAGGGAGCTCAGTGGCAGGAATGTTCTGAGAAGGTGCCCTTTCCAGGATCCCAGCCTATCTGTCTTAGTGAAGAATGTCAAAAATGAGATGATCAGTGCTGCCAATCTGTTTCTCCTTATGTCAGAAAATATTACTTAATTCATCTAATTTTATCCCCCCAATAGCAGTGGCTTCTTATTCCTTACCGGTCCTGTCTATCCCTCTGTGAAAACTTGGAAGAAGCAGGGGTGGAATTATTCCCATTTTACAGACAGGAAAGACCAGAGACTGGAAAGTGAGATACTTGCTCAGAACTATCTGAGGAAGCTGACAGTGGCCCAGGGACGTGGATGTGCCAAGTGGCACCATGCTCAGTCTTCCGCAATCTGTTGGGGTGGAGCTGAGGCTGGACTTTGGGCCCTTTCCGTGGGGCAAGTTGCTGGTGACTGTGGCACTGGGAGGGAGGTGTTGTGGTGCCTGCTGCAGTCAGCAGAGGGGAAGCACTGTTCTGGAGTGGGAGGGGGCTCATCAGTGCTAGGGGTGGGGACAAGCTGGTTGCCCATCCCCCTCAGGTCACTATCAAAGCTGAGTCCCTGGTTGTTCCATCCTTCACTGTATACCCCAGAGTGGGAGAAAGGTCTAGAAGTCCTATGGTTGATAAACTTTTTCCAACCAGGCTCAGGATGCTCCCTAAGAAGCCCAGGAGAGTGAGTGCCCTGACCACTTTCTGGGAGCAGCACAAGTTCCATTGGGCATGAAGTAAAGCCCCAGGTTTCACAGGGGGCAAGAAACCTGAAGTATTAGGATATGCTTGGCTCCAAGCAAGTGTTGACTGGTATTAGTGGCTATTCTTATTATTTGAACACTGCTACTAAAGAATAAGACAGTGTTCTATGAAGTGAGCACCTGGGGCCTGATCTGGGCTGGGAAGACTGTGCTCCATGCACTATCCACAGAGCTGCCCTTAGCTGTGGGCACCATGCTCAGTCCTCCACAATCTGCTGGGGTGGAGCCAAGGCTGGACTCTGGGCCCTTTCGATGGGGCAAGTTGGTGATGTTGGCACAGCATCACCAATCCTGCATTCCCCCGGGGCCTCACTCACCATCAGTGATGTCATTCCACTAGATTCTCATCATTTACCACCATGATGTTCTACAAAGTCACCGCCAGCACGGAATCAGCCAGTACTGAACCACTGCTCGGGGTGAGGTTCCTAGGAGCCTCTGGTCACAACACTTTTTTTTCTCACTTGATTGATACATAACCTTGTCTTCTTGGTATTTCTGTTTCAAGCCCCCTAGCTAATGCACATTATTGATTCATTAGCATTGAACGTGGCCAGTGGTGTTGTAGCTCACACCCGAGCAAGCACGAATATTTCCCGCCTTACCTAACACAAGCATTCTCTCTGTAAGGCACGTCACAGCCTTCTTGGACTTAGGAACACTAGCTGGCACTTCAGCACTATGCTTGGGGACAATTTTAAACAGTGGCATCATCAACAAGTGTGGCAGAGCATCTTGCTTTGATGGACCTTTGCTGGGACTGTGCCCATCAGGTGATCTTTCACTACCCCTGTCTGCAAATGACCTTGGAAGAACCATAACTATTGATTTTGGGGGTTACAAATAAAGTTTAGTGAGTATACAGATTTGTAAAGGATGAGGACCTGTTGCCTATGGTCGATAAACCAAGTTTCTGGGCCTGGACCAGCCATTTGGGGGTTGCTCAAGGTTGGAGAGTGCTGGACAATACCTTTGAGCCACAGGGAACATGGAGAGTAGAGAGGTCCCTAAAAGGCTCCAGGGCCAGCTGCTGGCCCAGCCCTAAGCCAGTGGGGGTCTGAGTCCGGGAGACCCTAGGCTGGGCTGCACTAAGCCTGGACAGCTCTGTCCCCTGTGATCCTGATGGGTTTTCCACACACAGCACTTCAGCTGTCTACGGCAATGTGTTTATGTGGGTGGGAAGCATGTATTTCTTTTTACTCTTTGGACATATTTTGAACCCATAAACGAGAAGCAGTTCACCTTTGCAGGCTTTTCATCTGCATGCCCCTGGCAGATCTTGCCCCCATGGGTATACAGGGCAGTGGCCGAGATGGGCATGTCTTTAGAGCTGATCACATGTCCAGTTAGGAGCCCCAGCATCTGTGCAAAGGGAGGGAAGATAGGAGGGGGGATATGCATTTCCCAGCGGAGAGCCCACTCAGGCTTCCCAAGGGGGAAGAGGTGGAGGGTGGGAGGAGGGCTGGGAAGGAGGCTTCTTGGCAGACTTACCTGCTTTCCGTGAATCCTCTTGAGGCTGTTTGTGACCATTGAGGGTCCCTGAGCCTCCAGCCACTTCAGGTTCCAAGAGGTAAATGAATCCAAAGAAGGAACATCCTTCACCCCTCACCACAGACCTGTGGACTCTCAGACCTGTCTCTCTCCATATCAGCATAGTGCCACCGCCATGTCCTCTCACAGAGGAACTTTGGAGTATGGCAGGAACTTTGGAGTCAGACTGCCCAAGTTAGACACTTGGTTTAGTTGAGTATCGGCTATGTGACCTGGGGCAAGGAGCTGAACCTTTCCATGTCTCAATTTTTTTTATTAAGATGAGACTAATAATCATATCTGTTACTCAAATTTGCATTATATGATTCAGATGATATTTGAAAAACATTTAGGATATTGCCTACCATAAAATAAGAGCTGTATGGGTGTTTGTTAAATTAACAAAATTTATAAATGTGCTGTGTAATTTGAGTGTGTCTGGGGCGAGTTATCCTTATTGAGCCTCGGTTTTATCATCTGACAAATGGGATGGATAATGATATGTACCATAAAGGTTGTTGTGAGAGCTCAGTGTGACAAATAGTTTAAGACACCTGGCTCAGAGTGAGCTTTAAAAACCTGCTGATGATTTTTATTCTTGGTAGTATTATTATTAATGGGTTCCCCTCATCTCATTCAGTCTCTTGTCTGAGTTCAGATGAGGGGTTGGGAGAGAAAACACAAAGGATGGGCCAGGAGGAGGGGAGATGAGCAGGACTGCTGGTCTGCACGCAGAAGAGGCCAACAATGGGTTTGGGTTTCTCCTGGCAAAGACCCTGTGAGTGTGGTGGCAGGTCCCTACCTAGGAAGGAGTGGGAAACCGATCTCTGTTCTTCAAGCCACACCCTACAGGGAGCCTGCCTCTCCCATCCCCAGGGACTCAAAGCCTGCCCTGGTCACAGAGGTCCCTCGGGGAGCCTCCTATTCAGGCATCTGGGCAGATGTGTCATTGTAGGCATTGCCAAGCAGTGGGAATGCTACTCACAAGAGCGGGTGCTGCAGAAAATTCCCTCCTGAAGTTCCTCTGGAAGACTCAGGATATACTTCACAGGAAGCATCAGCACAATTTTCTAATCAAGTTGAAGTCCGTGGCCCGTAGTTAGAAACAATAAATGAAATGCAATTTGAGCCAGCACTTTGCCTGAGTCTCCATTTCTGGAAGTGGGTGTGGGTGAGAAGCTGGTTTTTTGCGGGAAGAACTTGACCCCTGACCCCGACCGTTTAGCCCCCAGCCCCACCATTGGCTTGCAGGGGTGGGACCCTAGGACTTTATTTTAGGTAATCATTGCAAATCCTGATTTTGATTTGTCAGGTCAAAGTCCACACTTCTCTGTAAATCAATGCACACTATTAAGCCGACTCTTTGTTTTTTCTCCTTCCAGCGCCTTCTACCTACCATGCTTAGAGTTTAGTCTTGGAGATCATTGTTTAATCAATATTAAACCATTCACATAGTTTAAGTGTTTACTTATGTGCTTTGAATCATTGCTTGCAGTAAGAACAAGTGATGCCCCTAATCTGCCTTCCCTACACTCCCCAATACCCTAATTATGTAATTTAGAAAAGAACATTTCCTGACAGCAGTTTCTCAGTGCGCAGCAACAAATGCCGACTGGGGACGAGCCCAAACAACCCGGTAATAGCTAGCACATGGAGCCCGCTGCCTTGGTCCAGGCGGCCCTGGCTTGGGGCGGGCGCCCGTCCATTTGGGTTAAGGCTTTCAAATGATGGCGTATTAGTGCCAGTAGAAGTAATTCCACATGAAAGGGGCTGAAGCTAATAGCCCATCTCCAGTCTCTCTGAGTTTGCAGAATAGGCCCTCACTGCAAATTGTTACCGACCCAGACAGTCAGGAACAGATATCTCACCCAGCCTGTGAGATTGACGCAGCCAAAGACGTGTCCAAGAGGCCAAGGTTTAGACCAAGCTGTTCCTTGTGGCCCTGCCAACCCCAACATCCATGGTCCCGAGGTTGGGCCTGAGTGTCCCCAATATTTCCTTAATGCTTTTGGGGGGAGTTTAGAAACAAATGTGCCTGTTGGATATTTGAGAGGCCGTTGGGTGACAGGTTGTATGGTGGGCAGACTCCATGGTTTAGGAACAACTACACCGAAGCACCATCTAGCTAGTGTGGCTAAGTGCCCTTCTCCTCACCAGCCTGCCAATGGCACTTGCTGAGCATCTCAAAACTGCTGCCCCTGCCTGCAGAGCCCAGCCTGGCCTTCTCTGGCCAAGTGAGGCCTACATGCTCCCTGACAGCGCTGCTTCTATACAGAAGCAGAAGGCTACCTTTCCTGCTTCCCCTCCCCACCAGATACCTCAACACTGAGGCAACAACAAATATTCTGTTGCCATAGAAATCCAGGGGGAAGCCTTTGGGGGCTCACCTGTCTCGGGGGTGGTCAGTCTACTCGTGAACCTCACCATGCAGCCACTCCTCACGGGCAGAATCCTGCTGCTGTGGCCTGTGTTTGCATGTAGTCATCTAGCCGCCCAGTGCCTGAGCTCTCAAGGTCCCAGGGGAAGGGCAGGGGACCAGTGTGGAGCAAACTGAGCTGCGGAAATTTTAATTTGGCTGTGAATCTCAAACCAGTGCGTTGGCCTTTCTAGAAGCGCCCGTTGCTATGGTGATGGAAGCGGTGCCAATCGTGAGAGTTGTTTTTGTGGTTAGAGTGCCTGTCTTAGACAAAGAGAGTGAGGCCAGCCCGACAGCCTCAGACCTCATTCTCTTCCAAGGATTGGATGTTGTCAAGCCCTGGGCTCCGGAGAAGAGGTGACAGCCTTCCAGAATGGCCATATTACCCTAGCCTTATTCTGGGGGTGGCTTGATTGGAAAGGAATGGTCACCTGGCATTCCAAGAAAGAACCGCAGGTGGGCTTACCCACAGAGAAAGGGCCGCTCAGTTAGGCAGAAATTGGAGTTTAAAAATTCCACTCTTTCGGGGCAAACTTACGATAGAGCATTCTTTATGGAGCCTTCTGCCACCCGGAGTCTGGCCATGGGCCCATAGGGGTCTGCTCTTTCATGCCACATTGTGACTTGGGCCTCAAGTATCAGCTCTCCCCCTCCCCAAATTTCCTAAGTGACGGAATGGAGGCCTTCTCTGTAGCCGGGGTGCTTGTGTAGCTCGTTAAGTCTCAAAGTGTTTTACAAATATTTATCCACCTTAGGTCATTTGCAAACCTAACCCCTGTCATCCCACCCCAAGGTTGTCCCCTCCAGCCTCGTTGCCCAAAATGAAGTCAGAAGCCTTGGACTGGGAATTCTATATTGGTGGATTTTGAAAAGCTGTCCCGAATGGTTTGTTTATTTCTCTAGTCTGCCCTTCTTAGAGTTCCAGAATGTGTCAGGACTGCCCAGTTCAGACATGCAAAGCCCTTTGCCCTCCCTGCTGGAGGTGAGAGTATTTTATTTATGAATTCATCTTAAATCACTTTTCAAATCACTTTTTAATCAAATTAAGACTCTTTCTCCAGGCTGATGTCAAAACATCAGAATAAAGAGGCCATTAGTAGGAGCAAGGTATTTGGGGACAGGTAAGCAGTTCCCTTTGCCTTGCTTTCCCATCTGGCACAGACAAGTTGAGAGAGCCTATTTCCTGTTGCTCTGTGAGATCCCTAAAGTGTATCTATTTCCTTGTCAAGAGGAAGGTCCCTGGGAATTGGAGGCCTGGGTCCTTCCCAGGGGTGACTCTGCGTGGTGGATGTTATTGATATCTCCCCCAAGACCTACCCAGATGATTCCTGGGCTCCTGCCCTTCCCCATCTTCCCAGCAACCAACTACTCCGAGTTGCATCAGGGTTACTGGTTTGGGTGGAAGTGGCCGAACCTGAATTTGCTTCAGCTGCTGGTCTCACAGCTTCTGACTAATGAAGACTGACCCCTGGTGAATTTTCAGAAGCCACCACTTGCCTGCACTGACCTGTTCTGTTGATAAGATAGGCTTTTTGTGTGGAGCAGACAGGAGGGGAGCAGTTCCAATAAGGTCCCGATCAAGGTGATACCAATCATTCAGGCTAATGTTTGCCAAATAAATAGCCTCATTAGGAAGGGCTATAAAAGTCCGATAAGATTCTTCTAATTATCCCCCAAAGCACAAATTCTTGGAGTTTCAGTTCGGCATACTAGGAGAAACATGGAGAAACGAGGAACCAGTGTGTATGATTGAATATTTTTAACAACAGCTTCAACACTACCAGCAACACATCTAGCATTACATATTTTGCCTTTGCAAAAGCACCAAATTGCTGAACAGAAGGGAAAAAAAAAAGACAATGACATATTTTAGGTTACTATTTCACCTTTGCAAATCAATATACAAGCCATTAAAACTACATTTTTCCATGAATGATAAGTGTAATTACCTCTCTCTTGCCATAAAAACTTGTCCTTATTAAATGTAAATATTTAAAAATGATTGAAATATATTTGAAGGGTACTTTATAGCTTGATTTTATATGCTGACATCTGGGTTGCCTTTCCTAAAACACTCTATTTCTTGCAGAGTTATTAAATTAGTATTTTGAAAGGACTAACACTAGACTTGTTCCTTGTTTCAATTTTAATTTCGTACATATTTAGATTTACTGGGAACTCAGAGTTTTTACGTTGAGCTAATGCATCGCTATGTTTGTGGGGCTTGTACACATAGAAGCCATGATGTTATTTGCAGAGGGAATCTTTAAACAATTGGAAACTCCATCTCCACATTTATTGTGTACCCCTGCAAAGTAGAGAGTATAGGAATCAAGATTCCAAGATTCCTGCCTGTAAATGTTTAATTTTCCAATTCTTCTTTAGAGCAGGAAGATTGTTTTAAATATTTACTTTTCTTTTAATTGTGCATCATTTCAGATAACAAGTATCCAATTCTTTTTTTCTTTTCTTTTCTTTTTTTTTTGGTAGATCTGTCAAAGGTTATTTAGTTTAACTCTGAGAAGGATATAGAATGTGATAATTTTTTTCAGGTTCCCTTTTTGGGAGAGATTTTTTTTTTTAATTCTTATTTTTAGTTGCTTAACAACACCTCTGTTTGTGGAAAGGTAAGATTGTTCAGTTCTATGCTTTGAGAGAATTTCAGACAATGACAGAAAATCTAATATTTGAAAATACAATCTTTGCTAACATACCTAATTCCAGATGGCAAAAAAGACCTTGCCCAAAAATGTGCAAGAATTCAATATAAGTTGCTCAAATATTTTTCATGATAAACAAATATTTCTAGGATGGAAGTATTCCTGAGCTCTGCATAGGAAAGCAACCATCCATGCAAGCCGTGCTAGGCTAACCTTCAAACCCTCTTTACTCTTTTCCTTTCACTATGTTAAATCCTTGAGATGTGTAAAGATGTTATCATAGGCAGTGGGTCAAGTAATCTGCACATGTAGCTTTTTATAAATTTTTCTTTGCAAAGGAAAATTTTTCTTTAAATAAATCCCCCCAAATAAATGGTTTATAAAAACAAAAGTCTATTTGTTTTGAAATTGCACACAAGAAGCCATATTATAACAATATCTCCTTTTATTTGAGTTCCGCTTGAGAAAAGAAATTTACCTATAGTCAGCGATTTCCCTCATGATAAGCCTTTAAAAAATAAAGTTGTCTCTGGGGAGAAAATAAACATCGACCAAGTGTAGATATTTGTAATTAAGTGCCTTTATTCGCTTGTCCAGTGAAATTGTTTAATCTTTTTTTTTTTTTTAATTTCCTTTATTTTTTCTTTCTTTAGAGTTTGGTTCATGCAAATTCCTGAATCTGAAGCATCTTAGAAATTTGTTGCTTTTAATTACCTAGGTACCTCTTGAATGAGCAAACCTGATTTTTTTTTCCCCCAGATGAAGTAGAAATTTTAAATGTCTTGAAATTCTTTTTTTTTGCCAGAACTCTTGGCAAAATGTCCGGGGCTTGGGGGCATGTTCACAGTGCCACTGAAATGAACACACGAGGTGGAACGCGCACCGATCACCAGCCAGTGACTTGGGAATTTTTCAAGAGGCATATTTTCTTACGTTAATGCCTTTGTAGATTCCATCGACGTTCAGACATCAAAGGGTGTGCAATTAATAATGGACATCTGGAGGGCCGATCACATGCTTCCGATGTTAAAGTGGTGAACGACAGGAAAATCAGCCGTGGTCAGGTATTAGCTGTAATCATTTTTAAACAACAGCATCGAAGGCTCCTCTTTTGTGCCTTTGCTCTCAGAGATGCAGAGGCACACATACCAAAGGTTCCCGTGGACACCTTCCTTCTGATGGATGAGTGAGTAATAATTGATCTGTAGAACTACGTCGTCAGTGTTGATTCGGATAACCTTAATTTCTCCAATAAATGCAAATTCCATTTTGTGTAAACTTTTTCCTGGAAGCCCCACGTGGACACATGGCAAAAAAACCCAGTTGTTGTATTATTTGAGTCTTTGGTGAATTCGTGAAGGTTTGCCCTGTATTTGTTTGCATTTTCAAAAATACATGAATATCGTCTAGCAGTAGGATAATAGTAACTTTCTGCTGGCTGGAATTGAAGGTGTCCTTACGAGTTATTTATTTCCTTTCTTTTATAGTAGCCTGTTTATCTTTCCCAAAGTGATATATGTTACCCAACCCCAAGTAATATAAGATAGGCAGGTAAGACTGTGATTAAGCTCAGCAAAAATGTTCCAGAGAAATATGGTGCTTTGGGCTCTAAACACTCCTACAGGTATAAAAACCTGCAACTTTTTAACAATAATTCTCATTTCAGTAGGTCACAGATAATAAAGGAACGCTTGTTTCTGGGAAATTAAAAAAATGACATGGGGGGAAAATATTTATTTGCTTTCTACATTGGTCAAATGACTAGTGGATATTAAAAACCTGTAAATAGACAGATGCAACCAATTCTCTTTCATTAACAAATATTGCAATTTCACAATAAAGAAAAAGCATTTCAAATACGTCTCCACTACTGAGAAACTGAAATTATGGGAGCTCCTGCTTGCTTTAAATTTTAAGAAATTAATATGCTAATGGGTTGAGGAGAAAAAAAATATTATAAATCTTTAAAGAACCAACTTGAATTTTAAAGTCTTTTTCAGCCGTTCAGGTAGCAAAAACTCCAATTCACTTTGTGCACGTTTCTGTACCTTTGCCTCTTGACTTAAGTCCACCCAGCCGCCAGTTTGTTTTCCTTCTAAGCATAAGCAGGATCGGCAGCACACTTTAAAGTTAATTTGAAGCAGGGTCTATATTGCCGTCAGCAAATATGTTATAAGCTTATTATTTAATAGTGATTCCGGGGTAAGGCCATCATCCCCTTCCTAAATCCAAATATAAAAGCTGAAATCGTATTTGTTAAAACTGTCATGTTGAATTTGTGGCCCAGATTGTTTTCCCGAGGCGTGCTGGGCCAAAGCTGAGCGTTGCTCCCAGCTGTAGACGCCCCGAGCCCAGCAAGGCTGCCTCTGGCCCGTGGCTGAGCCTCCAGGAGCTGCTCAGACCTCCTGCTTCCCCCAAACAGAGCTGCCTCCCAGCCCGCTCTCGGCTTTTCCACATTGTAAAATCATTTGATTTATTTGTTTGGTTTGGTTTGGTTTTTAGAAGCACTGCAGAAATTATTTCCTACTGGCAGCGAGGGCACTTGGTGTTACACTACATTAGTTTCACATCATTAGTTTAGGGTTCTCAAACTTAAAATTGGAAAGTATATGGGAGGCTTCTAGAGACCTCAGTTCTGACCAGAGCAGAACAAATTAAACCTGATGGATTCCTTTCGCTGTCTGTAACGTGTGGGGCCATACATCATAAAGTGCTGTGGCATGGCTGAGGGGTTCCCTCTGTCAGCTTTGGAATTTGGTGGTAGGAAATGTTAGTTATTTATAAAGAGGAAAAATTCCACTGTTACCATTCCGGTTTTCCAAAAAACCGTAATTTTATCGTCACTGCTTGTAGCAAGAAGCCAAGAAGGGGTGCCGATGACAGCCACGACCCCATATCTCTGGGCTGTCTGTCTCACCTCCATCAGCCACTTCCCGCTCGGACTCTGGTTCTTTACAAGTAATTCAAAACCCGCCCGCGGACAGACGACAAGACCAGAGCGCGCGGCCCTGGCCTGGGGACTCCTGGGGGAGGAGGTTGGGGTGCCAGCCCGCGTGGGGCCGGTCCCCGGAGCGTCTGCGCAGCCGAGGAGGCCGAGGGGCCGCTGTGCGGCTGGCTGCCCCGAGCGCCGGCTGCGCGCCGCGAAGGGAGAGGCCGGCCGGCTCGCTCCCACACCCCGGCTCTGCGCCTCTCTCGGTCTCTTCCTGTCCCCAGTGGCTCTGTCTTCCCCCTCGTGCTCAGCCAGAGCCAGACCTCGGCCTCTGCGGGCTGCGGCGTCTGCACCCGGCGCGGCCCTCAGGTGAGCGCTCCCCGAAGCTCTCCTGCCACCTGTTGGCCGCCGGCGGTGCTGACGCCGCTGGAGCCGCGCTTCCAAACCCTTCCTTGAATTTTTAATGACTTCTCTGTGGCTGCGCTCAGCCTTCTGGCCAAGGCCTGCAGGATGGCAGACCCGCAGCTGTCTCCTGAAGCCCCTCAGGCTGGGTTTCCCAGGCCCCTATCTGGTGAGGCCACTGCAACTGAGTTTGGAGTCGTCCTAGTCAACCTGCCCAGCAATAAGATGTCCAGGGTCCTGCCTATGACTGCAGAGGTCAGACCATCTTGGTCTTCCAGAGCAGTGTCTGGGGAGGGCTTGGTGTGTGCTCTGTAAGATCCACTGATGGAGACTTGGTGAGCCATCCCTTCCTTTGGACTAAGTCCTTCTGACATCTGCCCCTGCTTGGCCACTACACAGTTCTGCTCTGGTCAGAACTGAGAAGCACAAAATAGCTTGACCATCTTGGATTTTCTTGCTCCTGGGTACTGGTTCTTCCCAGGCCCTCTCCCTTTCCTTTCTTTGTAAGAATCTTGTAGGATTTGAATGGAAGGGCAGCACAGGGGACTTCAGCCAGAGTCAGAAAGAAAGGTATAGGACCTTGAAAATGAAGATGGGTGCTGTATCTTCTCCCCATAGGAAGGCATGGACCACTCCCAAATATCACACACGAGCAGTCCTGTTCTGAGGGGCTGGACGCTGGGTACTCACCAGAAATAGGCCTGGATTCATCCATACAAAGCCGTTAGCAAAGTGGAGCTCTTGGTGGCCTTTTGGCACAAGACAGGGCAGCAGCCACATTTCTAAAACCATCTGGGGGCAAAATGAAACATACTTCCAGGTTCTGAGTGGACTGAGACTGGAGGAGGGATTTGGCCTAATTTTGGGAATGTCTCACATGGCTCAGCCACACTGAGGTAGAGGCTATTGGTGTGCTTGCACTCCTATTTTGGGGAGAGGGATTCTGGAGCCTTGGATTTTCCCCAGTCACTGTTGGAAGAGGCTGAAAATCCCAGCTGTTGGCCCATGTGGTAGATGCAATGTTTCTTCATTCCGTGGTAGTTTTATACACAAAGGCTGCGTCACTCTCAGCCCCGCCCGCCTGCAGCATGCATGGACCTTAACAACAACACTGATGCTTGATGCTCCTTGTGCAGCATGGCAGACTGCTTGCACCCTCATTCTGCTAATGTGGGTCCAGGAGTTTCCACCTAGCCTTCTGCTAGTAGCAACAGGTCAGGTTATGTCTAAAGGAGATACCTTTCTCTGCCCTGAAGAAAGTAGGGATTGGCTGTGAGAGTCAAGGGAGACTGCTTGTGGGTAACTGTCTCCTGGCTTATCTGAGACCAAAATGTTCCACCTCCTGGTCTCTGAAATCATAGAGGTACTCTGGTATTTGGCCAAATGGCATTGAAAATCCAGCCCTGAAAAGTTATTTTCTTAGTCTAGGGGCTCATGCTAGTCCTGAATGAGGGGTGATTTAGTTGTGTTTTTCCAGCTCACCTCATAATTTAGTATAGAAAAAAAATCCTTTGGCATGTTTCCTCCTGGGTGCCAACTACCTTTGGAGCAGCTCTGTGCAGAGAAGTGCCCTGTATTCAGGAATCTCGTCATGCCAGGTCTGGCAAGTGGCTCACTGAACTCTCCTAGGTCCGCCGGCCAAGAAGGGAGAGAAATCCTACTCAATTTTTATGGAGAAGAAGGAATGTTAGGAAAGTCAGTAAACTTCCACCCTCCCAGCCCTATGAACATGAATAGAAGAAGAAAACCCCTAGGTGGCTGGCTAGTTACCCCTAGCACAAAACCTCCCTCCCATGGCCTCCCTTTTATATCCAGTTTGTCTGACAGAAATCAATGACCAGCGGAATACTAGTTTCCACAATACTGTCCATCACACAGGTATTGGGGGACCAAAGGTAAGATGAACTTTAAACACACCTGGCACAGCTGGCTCCCGCCTTTGTGCCTGGAATGGCTGCCTGCCACCAACTGGCTGCCCTGCCCCTTCATGTGCTCTCCAGAGCAATTCTAATTGACTCTTTTTCTTTTTTTGTGACCACATATCAGTCTAATATCAGGTCATTAGGTTGCCTTGGGAGAGTTTGGGAGCCTGTCTGGTAAATTGCCCTGTAGGACCTGTAGGTCTCGCAGAGCCTAATGCTGGTCAGCCAAGAGCATGACCTCCAAAAGGGACAGCCCTCTGGGATTCTCACTCTCTCCTCAGCAGCACACAGAAAAACTTCTCTTAGGGTTCTCAGTGGGATCCCACTAGTCCCTGTGGAATCCCTGAGAGAAGGGACAGGTGGTGGAGCTGGGAGTCATTTTCACTATCGTACACATCTGAATGGAGCATCCTTCTGCAGAATCATGGCCCCCCCAAAAGTGTGTTATTGACAGCAAGACTGTCTCTACCACAGCCCAAGCGGCCCCTCCTCTCCCTCACCCCAGGCAGCTTTAACATGCAGTTCAGTGGCTGACCTTCTCTAGGCCTGGGTAGGAAATTACCCTGTCTGGAGGGAGAATGGCCCTGGGTCATTTTCAGTCTTCCTCTCCAGCTGCTGCAAGTTCATTTGTTTTAACTTTCCCTCCCTCGAGATAACAGATTCCAGAGGCCAGTGAAGAGAGAACGTGGTGTGTTGAAGAGCCTTTTAAGTGGGGGACGTCTTTGGATGTGAGGCTGAGCTGTTCAGGAGACATGGTCACTTTGCTTGTTCACAGAGCTGAGGGGAGGGGGCTGATAAGGCTATTTTTTTTCGTAAAACACTGGAATCTTCTCTGATTATCAGTTGGGAAATTCATGGGAGTGTTTATCTGCAGAGGAAAGAGAAGACAAAATGGACTTCATGACAGTCAATTGGGTTGCTCGTTGTCAAACAATCACTTAGAGAGCCTTTGCTCTGACTGCGGAGTGTCATTGCTATTAGCCACTTAATCCCTGTGAGAGGCCATGCTCTGGGTCACCCCCATTTTAGAGATAAAATGCAGCCCTGCTTTTCTTCTCTGTGTGATATAGGCAGCAAACATGTCTTAACTCCAGTGAGTAGTCCCCTGCCAGGGCAGCCTGTGTTACGAGCTTGAAGTAAAATTGTTCCTTGACGTCAAATGAGATTCAAGCGCATAGGAAGGAATACTTTTGGAAGAACTAAAGGAGATGACAAAGCTGTCATCGCAGATGTCAGGCCCTGCTCTCTGAATTTCCACGTCCCCTTTCTCTGCCTCCTCCCTCACCCTTGCCTGCCCCACTGGAATCATTTGGTGTTCACCTGGCTGGGGGAGAGAACATTGTGAAATTCCAGAACTGCTGCAGGGACTTGAAGATGTGGAAAATGCAAACTCCTCTCTGGGTCTGTCTTCTCTCCTGCCAATGCAGTCTGACGGAGCCGTGGGCGTACCGATGCCAGATATAATCCAACTAAATAAATCTCTAAGAACATAAAATGGAAGAAAAGCACTCTTCACGTTTTCCTTTTGTTTTCTGCACAAAAGCCACTCTCGGTATGTGAATGGTATCAGATGCAATAATCCAGAATAAATCTCCAGGAAGAGAAATGCATCTGAATGGGAGTGATCATCATTTCCCATTTCCTCTCCCTTCCCCCATTTTCTATTGAATGAGTCACTGGGAGGCTGCCCACAGCTCCTGTTGGCTGGCCAGGATGGTGGGTGGTGGTCACAGGGGCTTACTGAGGCCTGGGGTTGCTGCCAGACCTACACAGGTCATTGAGCTTCAGCTGGGGAGAGTTTTTGGGTTTTTGCCTTCTGGATCATGTCCATTTTGGCTGAGGGTCAGAAGAAGACCACACCCTTTGACTTTAGGCCTCCACAATGGCCAAGTCTTCTCCTGGGGATCTTACGGGGGATGTTCTTGCCAAGTGCATCCACTGTAGAAAAGTCTGGAAGCGCTTAAGTCATATGGAAGATTAAACTTGACGATTCCGGGGTAGCCCTCTCACACTGCCCGTCTTAGAACACGTGCTTATTCCCTGCTGAGGGAAGATGTTACATGGCTGTGGGGGAAGGATATGTCGGCGCATTTGCCAAACCAAGATTTCTAGAGGCCTTTAGAATTGGAGGCCTTTTGCCATGGAATGGTTAATTTTAACCCTATGTTACTTACTCTACAGTCCACATTTCAAAATTTTCCTTTTGGTACAAGGCCATAATCACACAGTGCATCTGTGATCACATAAGGGTCACAACTGGGGATGGCTTTTCAGCCTTTGTCTTTCATGTCATGGATGTTTTGTTGAAGAACAGGCCAGAATATAGAATGCTCCTCAATTTGGGTTTGTTGATGTTCTTTCCTGGTTAGATTCAGATTATACATTGCTGGCTGGAACAATGTATCCTTCAAGATATCATATCAGGGGCACATGCTACCTATCTGCCCCTTAGCAGTGATGTGGACTTTGATTTCCAGGTCACAGGGTTTGGTTACTACACTGGTTACTGTTTTTCCTTGAACTAATGATCAGTCTGCAGGGGGGTGGGGGGTGGCGCTCAGACATGCAAATATTTGTTTTCATCAATCACTCCCCTTCCATTTAGCATCAATCTTGCCAATGGTCACAAAATGGTAGTTCCACTATTCCTCACATTTTTATCAGCATTCTGGTGAAGAACACTCCTACTCCCTCTCTATTTTCCTTCCCTTCCCGCCCTGCTGTTGCTGCTGATGATTCAGTATAGCCTCACAGATTTATAATATGTTATCACCCATTATTCAATATCAAACCCATTATTCAATGGGTTATAACTTATTTCTATAATTAGTTTGTGCTCAAATCATCCCAGATTTATCCAGTGAGGTCCCCTTCAGACTTGGCTTCTGCCTCCTTTTGACATGTCATCCTCATTATTTTCAGTACTTGTTTAGTTTCTGGCGCTACCAAGATGTTCTAGGCTCACCTGTCCCTTCCCTGTCCTAGTCCTGAGGTCAGCTGTGTTGCTGAGGGGCCCTGGTTCCTAAGCTTGAGGGGGTCCTTGCTTCTAAGCCCCTTCAAGTTTAGGATGGATGTACACACATGTCCCTACTCATCCTAGCACTTTTTTTCTTTTTTGTACCTGTGATTGAACCCAGAGGCACTTAACCCTTTTTAAATATTTTATTTAGAGACAGGGTTTCGCTGAGTTGCTTAGAGCCTTCCTAAGTTGCTGAGGCTGGCTTTGAACTTGCAATCCTCCTGCTTTGGCCTCCCGAGCCATTGGGATTATAGGATTACATCCATCCTATATTTAAAATATATAAATTACACCTACCTATACCTATACACATCTGGAGTTATATATGCATATTTGAATACATATACCCGTATTTCTATGATTTCATGCTGTTATGCCTGATTCCATCTCATCCCACAGGTTCTTTGTTGCCCTCCCTCTTCCCATATTTGAATCTCCCTTCTTCCATAGTAAGAACCCTGGCTCTCACTACCAGATACATTTACTCATATTCTGCTCCTCCTAGACTGTGCAGAAGATTGTTTCAAAATTGGCACTTCCAGGCTGCTATGAAAATAAGCTTAATTGAAAGACTTCACTATTAGTTTGCAGGGTTTTTTTTCTTCCTCTATATGGAGGGAAGACAATGTGCTTTGTTCAAAAATTCCTTGGATTAGTTCTTATTTCTTTTGCCCTTCAGTATGGTTTTTAATTTGGGTTTGAAAGATGTTTTCTCATGATTAGATTCATTTGAAATACAGTTCAGCACATTTGCTTCTGTTTGCTTTCAATTTTGGTTTTTTGTTCCTCTCATCCTTTTTGATTTAATTTTATTTTTGGTTCTGTAGAATATGAATAAACTTCCAAAAGTCAAAGCCATACAAAAGAAGTATACATGTGTTTGTAAATTTTTGCAAAAAAAAAAAAATCCATAGGAAGGAAAACCCAGAAAACCCCAAAACAAAAACAACTGGTTACCACCAGAGAGTAAGAAAGTGGTGGAAAGGTGGAATGAAAGGGATTTGAAAGAAGGGTCATTTTTCTGAGTATCCTTTTTCAGTAAGTTTTTTTTTAAAGGGGGGGGGGGAGAGAGAGAGAGAGAGAGAGAGAGAGAAAGAAAGAGAGAATTTTTTAAATATTTATTTATTTTTTTAGTTTTCGGCGGACACATCTTTGTTTGTATGTGGTGCTGAGGATCGAACCTGGGCCGCACGCATGCCAGGAGAGCACGCGATCGCTTGAGCACATCCCCAGCCCTCCATAAGTTTTGAACAAAGTGTGTTGACTGCTTTTCCTTCCTAGGTTTTGTTTTTGCAAAAATAAGTACTCAGATGTATATTTTCCTGTTTCCCCTCTTTTACAAAAATTAACATGCGTATTAATTACACCCTGCATATATATGCACCTTGCTTATATATTGCAAGGTAATACACACATACACACATACTTAGCAATATATTCTAAAAATCACTGCACATTAGTTCATAGGATTCTTTCCCATTTTTTTAAAAACAGCATATTATTTCATTGTATATATGTAACATATCCCACCAATTTCCTATATTAGTGAACTTAGGTAGCTTTCAGTATTATGCTGGAATGAATAAACTCATATGTATGTATATTCTTATTGCTAGAGGTAGTATATCATCAGGGCAATTTTTAGAAGTTAGATTGTTAGGTCAAGGTAAATAAGTAGATAATTTTGTCAGTATTGCCAATTTCTTCTTCACAGGAGTTGTATTATATGCATTTCTATCAGCGATGTATGAGCATGCTGTTTCCTTATAGCTCACCCACAGAGTTAAGATGTCAGGATTTCAAATTTTGCATGCTATTTTTTGCATAGTATCAACTTGTCTAGCTCCAGAAAAAGTTTGTTTAGAATTTTTAATGGGATCATATTAAGTTTGTAAATTAGCCAAAGGAGAACCAACATCTTAATGATCTTGACATATCCTGGCCAGGAACTAAGGTTGTCTTTTCAATTGACTCAAGTCTACTTTTATATTTTTTAGAAGTGTGATATTTTGTATATTTTTTAGAAGTTTTCTTTATAAAGGTTTTTGATATTTCTAGTTAGATTTATTCCTTAGAATTTAATCAACCATTGCTATTATAAATGTGGATTCCTCTTCTATTATATCTCGTTATTATTTGTGCCTAAAAAGGCTATTGAGTTTTGATGAACTATTTTATTGATTGTGTTAATCTGATAACTCTCAATATGTGGTTTGGGTACCCTGGTTCCTGATAGGCCAAAACTACTTTCATAATGATGCTAAGACACAATTTGCCCTTTTAACTTCTGTTCTCTTGAATGAATAGTGGAGTTTTCCAGAGGCTACATAACATATGCTATCTCAGCTGATTAAATGCAGGTGCAGATATGAAAAGCCAGTTTTTTTTTTGTAGAAAACTCAACAATAAAGAAATGTATAAAAATGGTATTATTTTTATTGGAAGTTTTTGTTTATGGCTATTTAAAAATATGCTGTTTATGTTCACACCCTCATTATTACTCTAAAATTAATAAAAATTTGAAAATTTTCCAATTTAAATGTCTAATCCAGTAAATATGAATGGAAATAAGTTACATAAAGGAAAACTCTTTGAAGTCCACAACAGTTTTTAAGAGTGGAAAGGGACTCGGAGATGAAATAATTTTTGAGAAGTTCTGAGTTTTACCTTTAATTCTTAGGTTTTTCTAGGTATCCTATCTCCTGCAGTAGAGTTAGTTTTCCTTTTCTCCTAATTCTCAAGCCTCTTCTAATACTTCCAGAACAAAGTGCATGGTGGACAGGTGGGTCCTATGCCTGGTTCATTCCTCCAGTGGGGTTGTCTCTAGGGTTTCCCAGTGAGATACTAGCTTAGGACTATGTGTGATGCTTTATTTACTGACGTATTTTCACGGTTGTCTATAAATTCTTTTGGTATGTAGAAGTGCTTGCATTTGCGATCTAGCTGCTGCCTTCGTGTTGATACCTTTTATAAGGCCTGCAGTCCCCCTTTCCTTACTTAACTTTGACCATGTGGCCTGTCAGTTTTACATGGTACCCTTCGATCTTCACTTGTCACCTCAATAACAATCAATGGTCACACTCTCTTTTACCTTACCCTGTCCTGTCCCCTTTGTTATCATTTTTAAGGTGATATTCTTTCTCCTTTGTCAGCATGTGTCACGTTCACAGACTCCTCTGACACCATGACCCTGCTTGTTTTCATCTCACTGACCACCACCAGTTCTTCTGCTGAAGCTCCCCCTCCCCAGCCCCCTGGCCCTGTTAGCTCTTGGTTGGCAGAATCCTGCCTATGAATGAAGCCCCAGGCTTGTGTTCTCTTTCCTCCAGAGCCTTGAAAATGCTGCTCTCCTCTTGCCTGCTTATAGGTGTGGTTTTCAGGAAGTTTGATGTCCGCCTACATTGCTATTCTTTAAAAAATTGTAAAATTCAAACTTTTTTGTTGGTTCTTTTTAGTTATACATAACATTAGGATTCATTTTGACATCATTATAAAAGCACAGAATATAATTTGCCTTAATTCAGTCCCTAGTGCTTCCCCTTTCCCAAATCTCCTCCCTCCCTCTGTTCCCTTCCCTTTACTCCATTAATCTTTCTGCTATTTACAGTTTTTTTCCTTTTTTTTTTTGTTAGTGTCTTGTGGACATACATAATGGTGAGATTCACTGTGATATATTCATGTATGTATTTGAGAATGTTAGGTCTACTGTTCTTCCCTTATCATGTCCCTTTTCTCTTCCCCCCTCATTCCCCTTCATCTAGTCCATGAATCTTTCTCCCTCCCCCCACTTTATTTTGGACTAGTGTCCTCCTATCAGACAAAATAATTGACCTTTGACTTTCTAGGTCTGGCTTATTTCGCTTAACATGATAGTCTCCAGTTCCATCCATTTACCAGCAAATGCCATTAAGAATTAGAGATTTTTAATTCTTCTTTATGGATCAGCCTAGATTTCTCACATGAATAAGAATTTGAAGTTTTTTCATGGAGGTACTGACAACCTTTTCTTTGTTATCAAAGTATCATAGTTTTACTAGGGTATATCTTGGACTCGATAATTCCAGATCAATTTCTCAAGGCATATGGTGGGCCTTTTTAATATATTGATTTAGGATCTATCATATTTCTAGAAAGTTCTCTTGGATCATATTTCCAAATATTATTTCTGTCCTATTGTTTTGTTTTTCTTCTTTGTGGTCTCCATTTATACATAGGTTGGACCTTCTTTGCCTGTCTTCTGTTTCAACCACTTCCTTTCTGCTGTTTTAAAAATTTTTCCTAATTAAATTTCATTATGTTTTTATTTTACTACTTTTCTTTATGTCCCTCATTAAAATTTCAATTGAATCAATTTTTTTGGATACCTTGTAATTCATTCTTCATTTCTAAGACTGTTTTGACCTTTTCTTCAATTTATTTCCTGAAATTGATCAATTCACATTGCATATATTCATGATTTTTTGAATGTCTTTTTTTATTCTTAGTTTTTATGTCTATTGTAGTTTTTTTTTTTTAAAGAAACCTTTAAATGCTTGCTTTTAAAGCATTTAAAGTAAATAGAAGTAAACCTATCTCATGGTTTACTTCTACTTCATGGTTGATTTTTGGGGGTGGGCCATTTCGTCAGGTGAAATGTTTAGTATAGAGTACACTCTCACCTTAGTATAGAGTTAGTCCAAATTCCCCCTTTACTGGGCATCTTGTGGTGAGTGCCTATTTCAAGAGTGCCCTCTCCTGTCGGTATAGGGAAGTGCAGTTTATGAAATGCATAGTGGTGATGTATGTGTGTGGCAGGGTTCTTGTCTTTGGTTTCTCTTATTTTTTTTTCCCGTAGGATATTTAATTTATTATTTTTATTTATTATCAAATCCCTAATGGGTAACATCTCTTTTCGATTTATTTTCTTCTTCCCAAAGCAGTGCTTCTCTGACATTGCTATTTCTGACCCTACTCACTCTTAATTACCTTCCTTGTAGCCAGTACTCTGAGCTACTAGAGTTCAGACTTATGTTTATTATTTTGCATTTAGCATTGGATTTTTCCTTTCTGGGGTGATCTAGTCTGTTTTACCAATGCCCTCCACTCCCTTCTCCTTTTTTCCCCATGGACTTGCTTAAGACTCCCCTTTCTTGCCCTTCACTGTCATAGGTTGGCAGTTGTACTGGGTACTCTGTTGGGCACTTGATACTCCTCAACTTACATGTAATTTAAAATTTATAATCTTATCTGGCTCCTAGTAATGCTGAAGGCATAGGTCATGTGTAGAATTCTGCCTCCCTTGTTGATCTTAGTTTTGCTTTGTTTTTAAGATCTGAGTAGAGGTTTGGATTTAGGAGCCACTGTGACCTTTCAGATTTATTGCTGTTTAAACAGTGAGAACATTGGTTTTCAAAGGAAAGTTTGTCATTTCAACAAATGCTTTTAAAATTACTTGGATTAATATATTTGGTGCTGATGAGACCTCTAAGTGTGTTAATCATGTTTGCATTTGATGTTCTCAGTGGGAGAAAGGCCCCCTGGTGGAAGTTTTAGAAACTTTTTCATACAGGACAGCAACTTCTTTGTATAGTATATTTATTCTGTGGAGCCCTTTCCATTTCAATGTTAGCATTTTTTTTTTCTTTAGGTCTTTTGGTTCAAGAATTCCTGCTTTCATCTTTGCTGAAAGGATATGCAAATGGTCATGGGCATATTGTTAAGTATTCAGTTTTTTTTTTAGTGTAAAAAGTATTCTAAGCTCTTACATTTTTCTCTGGATGGGAATAATTTCAGGCTGAGGTGCCTTCTGTTTTCACCTGTGCAAGTAAGAAGAACCTTGGCCTTACAAGTGGATTCTGACAAGGAAATCACAAAATCAGGGGTTTGTCTTTCTATTGAGGTCCACATAATAATTGCTTCTTGATGTTGTTGATTTGACATCCCTGTTAGTGGCTTCTTAAGGCTTTTATTTCCCAATTTCCAATAGGTGTTTTTATGCTAAAAAAAAAAAAGTCTTTGCAGTGTAGGCAGAAATTTCTTGAGTAAGACCCCAAAACTGTTAATCATACAAGAAAATAAATTTATAAATCAGACCATATCAAATGTTCAGACTTCTTTCTATTCAAAGGTATTATTAGAAAAAGGAAAAAGCAAGCTATAGAATAGAAGACATAGGCAAAATCTGTAACTGACAAATGTCTTCTATACAAAATTTAAAAATTGATGAGAAAATAGAATCTATTATCAACATGTGCAAAGGATTTAGCAAGGTTCTTCATAAAAGGACATGCAAATGGTCAACAAGATATGAAAAAGTTTCCAGATCTGATCGTCATCAGGTAAATGCAAATGAAGACCACAATGAGTTGGGCGCCGAGGTGCACGCCTGTACTTCCAGTGGCTCAGGAGACTGAGGGAAGAGGATTGTGAGTTCAAGGCCAGCCTCAGCAGCTTAGTGAGACTCTGTCTCAAAATAAAAAAATAAAAAGGACTGGGGATGTAGATCAGTGGTAGAGCTGATTCAATTATTCAATCTCCAGTACTACAAAACAAGCAATTGAACAACAAAAACAAAAACATAATGATACACTACACATCCACAAGAATGACTAAAATAAAACAAACCAACCCAGGGGGAAAAAAAAACAATTGTTGGCAAGGATGTTGAATACTAGAAATCTCATATACTTTGGAAAACTATCAGCATTTACTAACATTAAAAATATACCTTATTAGATCTAGCTATTCATTTCTAGGTGTATACCCAATGGAGATGCATGGTGCTTAGGAACATCAAAAGTCTTCTATTAGAATATCCATTATAGCACCATTTGTAATAGTTCCAAAATGGAAACCACTCAAATTCCCACCAAGAGTATAAGGGATAAATGCATTGTGGTATAACTTCACACAGTGGAATACTCTACTGCAAGGAAGAGGAAGAGTCTACAACCATATGTAACAATATGGAATGAAAGTCACAAAGTAAATCCTCACCTCTGCAAAGGAAGAACTAAAAAAGCTGACAAAAATAGGTAGAGCAAAGCCCATAAGCAGATGGGAGGCATTCCTGTAGCTTTGTGTCAATAATGAGATGCTCAACATCTGGGAGAAGTCCAGAGACAACCAGTGCTGGCTGCACCCAGTCCACTGGAGGGACCAGCACAATGACCTGGTCAGCCTCGGAGCCCTGGTACAAGGGCCATCTGGAGGGGAAACATTGATCTGGTCTAAACTAAACACAAAGACCTGGCTCCTCACCTTCAAAAGTGCTCGTGTTGAGAATTCCTTTACTTTTAATTGAATTTAATCACCCTGGCAACATAGAAATCTGGTTTTCTTGTACGTTTAAGGCCCACAATGTCTTGGAGTGGCTTTGACATAATCTGTGGCTGGGGAGTGGCAGGCTGTGGTTGAAAGGAGCGTGGCATGAACTCAGGACTCTTGAACCTGGGCAGTGGATAGCTGGGAACTTGCTGTGCTTTTCTGTTTTCATTTGTGCTTGAAATTTCCCACAATAAACAAAAGTAAACACCCGGCCGAGAATTACTGAAAAGGCTGAAGTCCCTATAAACTCCTGAGCTCAGGTAGCGGTGCCCGACTCTCCCTCCTCCACGGCCTACCCCGTTAACCTCTGCTGTCAGTTCAGGTTTGGTTTTAGAAGAAACCGTCAGCATCTTCCTCCCAGGATGATTCGAGGAGGTTTGACCCTGGGGACAGTCTATAAATTATATATGATAATTTACCTTATGTAAATAAATGCCAGGTACCAACATTCGACATCCCTTACCAGGCGTCCAGAAAGCGGTGCACGCCCTCCCTCCCCGGCCTGCTCCAGCAGGGGCTGTTTCTCACCTTGAACTCAAAGCACCAGACCTGGAGGAAGAGAGTGAGCACCTGGAGAGGAGCCAGCCCTTTGACCCAAGGGAGGTGATCAGTTTCCAGGCCCCGTGGCAGGAGCTGGAGCTGGGAAAACAAAGACTGCAGCCTCATCCTCTCCCTTGCTTTGCTCAGCCACGGGGCTCCCCATTGACTCCAAGGCAAGGAAGCCCAGGGATGCATTTCTCATATAGGGTGGTCCTGCAGGGGACACAGAGGGGTCCAGGGGGTGAGGAGGATCTGCAGGGCAAACGAGGCTCCCTGGTAGACCATGGGTCTCGCCTGATATTGTTCTGTGCCCTTACAGGTGTATTTGTGAGTCCAGAGGCTGTGTGTGTGTACGTGTGTGTGTGTGTGTGTGTGTGTGTGTGGCTTCCTAGATGTCCCTGGGCTCCTACAGCAGGCTCGAGCACAACCTGGGCTTTTCACTCATCAGAGGCCCCCAGCTCTTCCCCTGCTGGGCATCCAGACAGAGCAGCCTCATTTGCATTGGGGGCTGATGGCGCTCCTCTGTGGACACATCCTCTTCCTGTTCTCTCTCAACAAGAACTTAAATAGTTTCCCTCTTGAGTTCTTGTTGTCTTCACTCTGTGAATTCTCCTGCCACCTTGGAGACATTGGAGAAATTGTCCTATGCCATATATCTTTTGCTCCCGTGGAGTCTCCTGCTTGGTTGAAGTTTTGTGTGCTATATATACTTCAACTGTCCAAACAGCCTGGAGTTTTGGCAGCTGGCACTGGTGGGAAGAGAGCCAGGTGGAGAAGGGAATGGGGACAGGCTCCTGCGCAGGAAGACTTGGCTTTGCGTTTCAGATTTGCGACTGCTTTGCTGTGTGACCTTGGGCAAGTCACGGCATCCCTGGGCCTAGTCATGTCTGCACCACCTGTCCCACAGGGATGCTGTGAGGTGCCCTGAGAGGGATGGGGACCCTGCCTTTGCAGTCTGAATCCTAGTGTGGGCAGGAAAGGAAGGCTTTCTTTGGCCTGAAGCCGTTGCTTAGTCCCCTCTGAGGGTGCTCCTTGCATACACCTGTATACACCTGTACACAAAGTCTGTGTCCTGGTGCTGGGCCACGTGTCCTTGCTTCACCCTGCCATGCCTCTGTGTCTCTGCTTCTGTTTCCTGAGGTTTTCTGGTGATTTGACTCAGTGTTTCCTATCCATGTGCGTCTTATTTCCTACAAAATAGAGAAGTGTTTTCTGCTTTCTCTCCCATGCCTGGAGTGACCGGGACAGAATTGTGTATACAGCAGGAGCTCAGCAAACGCCAATTTCTTGTGAAAATCCCGCCGGGGCTGTTCTTGGCAAGCCCTGCATACCAAAAAGGCAGGCTTGGCCCTTTATGGAAGTTATCAGGAAGATGAATAAGGCCTGAAGGCAAGGCCCTGGCAGACTGACCAGGACCTCACAGAATGGCTGGCTCTGGCCTTTGAAGAGCCGAGAGCTATTTACATCCTCCTAATGGAGCTCTCTGGCTGAGCAGGCCAGAGCTGCTATATAAATACTGCAGGCTAAGGCCGCAAAGTGAGGGAGCACACAGTCCCAAGACAAGTCCCCTCCTCTTCATCCCCTCAGTTTGGGATCTGTAGGCTCATCATGGGGAGTGATGGCTGTGGTTTAGTGGGCAGTCACACACGGCTGGCAGGTGCCTGGCCAAGGATGGGTCTTAGCTGGTGATGAGGTATGTAGAAGTTTCTCCTGGCCTGAGGTTCTTTGCATAAATAAATGGCGACCAGCTGTTGGTCTTCCTATTAGTATGAACATCCATCACGGCTTGTTTCAAATACAAGTCTGGGAGGGAGAAGCTGGGACTCCCACGAAAGGCAAATATTACAACGAGGACCAGCCCCGTCTGGCAGATGTCTGCCTGGAGGAACTCACAGACTGGAGATATGGGCTGGGGTCTGTCCAGGGTGCTGGGCACAGGGTGTGAGGCTGCTTCGAGGTGGTGCCACCCAGGTTACACGGGATGAGACCAGGCTCCTGAGGGGGATCTTTTGGTTGGCCATGTGGTGCAGATGGCTCTGTCCTCTCCTGGGTGCCCTTCCCCGACCCCTGACCTTGACCTACGATAGGTCTTAACAAGGCAGGCTGGGAAGGGAGTGTTTCCTCGCTCAGGGCTCAGAACACAGCTGCATATGGTGGCCATGGACCACTGGTTGTTTGAGATGCCCTGCTTTGGGCGTAGCTGGTGACAGGCATGGCAGAATGTCACCATCAGCCTTATGGTGAGCTCTCTAGTGCTATCCTGTCTGCCCCTCCAGCCTTTGTGCAGGAGACAGAGGCCTGCCCTGCTTGGACTCCACGTCAAGTTGAAGAGGGGAAGGGAGCTCCTCGCCACTAGAAGCTTTCCAGCAAGACCTCGAGACCCCTGGCTCTGTCCCTCTCCTCATTACTTTTGGATGATGGTGATGATTGTTTTTCTCTGGCAACTCATTCATTCACTCACTCACTCACTCACTCACCCATTCCACAGATGTTTATGTTGTACCTACAGAGTGCCAGGTACTGAGAAGATGTGGGTGAGCAGGACAGACATACTTTGCACTTTACTGGATCTGACATTTCACTGGAGGGGTGGAGCATAGTTGCACAAAATACAAGAGAGACTAAAAGATAAGGGCACATTATAAAGAGTGCCATTAAAGAGATAAACAGGAGATGGAAGATACCAGGAAGGACCCAGTCTAGATAGAAGGGCTTCTCTGAGGAGGTAACTTTTGAACTAAGGCCTAAGGACAGAGAAGGAATGTGAGGAGCAGGCCAGAAGAGGGACTAGCACATGCAAAGGCCCTGAGGTGGGGCAGAGCCTGGTTTCCCTGTGTAATTAAAAACTGGCAACATGGCTAGAGTGTGGTGAGTGCAGGTGAGCTGGGAACAAACAAGTCAGGGAGGAATCACAGGCTCTGGGACAGCCTGGGATAGGCCCTGATGAAGTGGTTGGGTTTTATGGATGAGACAGGGGCAGTGCACAGAGTGTGATGCTTTTTGTGTACAGTTATGTAGACATTTATTTGGAGCTTGGTGCTTACCAGGCTGAGGGCTGAGGCAGGTTAAATTTCGTTTGGATTCTTTCTTGGAAATGAAGAAGAGACCCCAGGGATCTATTTTGGGTGACATGGCAAGCCGCGGTGGCTTTGATGAGCTCCCTGTGAGAGGGCTCCTCAGAGCTCAGACTGTCTTCTCCTTTCTAAGTCACTTTGCCCCAGGCAGCCTGGGCCTCTCTGTTCATTTGGGCTCTTGCTGCAGATGTGGCCAGTGCTCTGCCCACAGCAGGGGCATGGAGTACCCCGATTGTGCAGTGTGTGCCAAGGAGACCCCGTCCTTGGTAGGAAGATGGGGGCACAGACAAAGCACAGAGGCTTCGTCCAAACTGCAGCTGGGGAAGAACAGCCCCTTGCAGAGCCCCGTGGGGAGCACGGTGTGCTTGCTCCTCCCTGCCCACACGCAGAGAAACCGAGGCCTGGGACAGAGTCTGGGTGTCTCTGGCCAGCTGATCACCGTATTTTCACCTCAGGTCATCGCCGCCCTTTTCTGCTCAGTGCCAGTGTCTACTGTTAGGGCCGAGACGCAGGGCGTTCCAGGCAGTGCCCAGCAGCTGTGTCCTGGAGAACCCTCTGTGCCTGCCGTGTCCTTTGCTCCTCAGGAACAGTCTCTGGTCTGAGAGACTCAGAGGGACACTTTCTCTTCTCGTATCTTTGCATACAGGAGAGTGTAGAGTGCCTTATAGCTGTCACTCCAGCCTCCGTTAGCCCCGTGGAGAGCACTACCTGTACTGGTTTGGCCTTAGGATCTTAAAAGGGAAGATGGCAGGGTGGTGGGAAGGCGACGTCCTGCCGCTGGGTGGTTTGGATTTGGAGAAGTGACCCACCCCCGCCTAGTCTTGAGTCCATCGAGGGACAGGGAGGGTCAGCTGGATTCCTACCATGGTGCTCGTGGCTTACTCGCCAGATGCTTGTTCTTAATCACCTGGTCCACTACTCAGTGGTTCTCAAGCCCAGTGTGTGGGAGAAGCACCCACAGGCGTGAGAGGTCCCCACCCCTGAGCCCCACCCTCAGCGGCTCCAACTCAGTGTGTCTGAGGTGGAAAATGTGCCTTTCTCACCAGTTTCCGGGTGGTGCCGATGTGGCTGGTTCCAGGACCATACTTTGGGAATCGATGCCTGAGTTCATGTCATATAGTCACCATGACAACTTCATAAACGTGGTATTGTTACTGTCATTTTGCTAAGGAGGAAATGAAGGCTTGGAGGATTAAGTCACTTGCCCAGGGTCACGCAGCCGCTGGGTGGTGGAGCTGGGGATCCACTCCCAGTCTGTGTCACCCTGAGTTGTCGTTTTTGCACTCTGCTGGTGTGTGGGTTCCCGGCACCTTGCGGACCGGGCAGGGTGGTGCTCTGTACACGCTAGCTGCTGTTCCTTTGCTTCTTTAGATTGAAAACGGGCTCATATCCAAGATTATAGTTGACACCAAATGGTTTTCATTATTGTTTTGCGATAAAGCAGAATCAAATAATACTAAGAAAACTTGGATGAGAAAATCCAGGCTGGAAAGATGGGCAGCTGGAGAGGTGCTGATTCATCCCACAGTCCTAGGTCCCTGAGGCCAGGAGGGACTGCCAGTCCCCATCCAGCTACCCCTCACTATCTCACACCATCCACGGCCAGGGGTCTCCAGGTCTTGCTGGAAAGCTTCTAGTGGTGAGGAGCTCCCTTCCAGTCCTTGGACACAGGGACAATGAGAAAGGATTCCTTGTGTGTGTGTGTGTGTGTGTGTGCACGTGCGTGTGCGTGCTAGTAAAGAGAATTTCAACACAAGAATGTTTTCAACACAAAGAAATAAGTGTCTCAGGTAATGGACGTTCCAACTGTCCCGGTATATATATATATCCCACGCATACCATATGGCATACATGTATTGAAATAGCCCACTGCACTCCATGAGTGGGTGTAGTTATTATGGTTCAGTTAAAATATTAAAAATAAAAAGAATTTCCTTTTTAAAGTGGATGCTTTTTTCCAAACTGGCAAGAAAGAGCAAATTTAGGGAGAGTCATTGTCCGTCTTCCAGCTCCCCCAAGCCTGGAGCAGGCTTAAGCTGGTACCTTCATCTCGGAGAGCTCAGCCCTAAACTCTCTGGGTCTTAGCTGGATTAAGGGCCTAGATTGTTGCTGAGGAGGAAGGAGGTACCTCGGTAATTGCTGTTTAAACCTACCTAACAATAGCCACATGTGGAGCCAGGTTTGAGGGTTATTAAATATGAGCGAGAGCCCTTCTTCCCCCAGACGTGTCTTTGTTTGCATAGCTGGGCAACACGGGGAAGGGGAGTGCAGAGTCACAAGGGGACTTCAGAGGCCCTGTTCCTGAGAAGGAATGGATCCTTGGTTTGCAGAGAAGCCTTGTGACCAGCGGGTCCCAGTCCTGGCCTGGGCAGGTCACATTTGGAATCACCAGAACCCACTGCTTCCAGAGCCTCTTGGCTGTAATGACTGAGGTCCCAGGCAGGGCGGCTGCTTCCATAAAACTTGGGGAGCGGGAGCTTGTGCCTCTGCAGCTGCTCCCTGCCCTCTCAGGATGATACAGAGGGAAGGACACAGCACTGTGGGGAGCCCTCTCACACTCGGGGACAGTTGAGCAGGTGCTTCTCAACTTCTCCCTGCGGCCCCTTTCCCATGACAGGGGTGAAGGACAAGAAGGGTGCCCTTGGCAGGCCTGCTGTTGGCTCCCCGCTTTCCCTATCAGGTGGAGGGAAAGCCTGTGAATGAGTTGCATAGGCTCATTTTGATCAGCTGGTCCTTTGGAGGCATGTGCAGGGTGTGTGTGTGTGTGTGTGTGTGTGTGTGAGAGAGTGATGGGGAACTGGATTGGGTAAGGCCTGGAGTGAGCCGTGTGCTGCCTCTCAAGGAGTAGTGATCCCCGAGAGGATGCGGCCAGGTTCCCCCGTGGCTCTCATTTGGATGCCAAGTTACAGGCTAAAGTCATGAGCCTCCCCAAGCCAGGGTCAATCACTACCAACTGGCCCTAGGGCCCTGGACATGGGGCAGCAGGTGTTGGTTCTCTGGTGGGGCCCACAGCCAGCTGTCACCCTGAGTGTGCCCCAGGGTGCACAGCAGGTTTACTGCCCTTCAGAGGGTCCTCTCCTGTCACTCATCAGACATGGGTGGCATCCTTGATTATGGAAAACAGTTAAAATCCTTCAGAGAGCTGTCCTTGCTGGTGACAGGACTTTTGTTTTTTGCTTTTAATGGTAGATTTAAGCTACTTTGTAAACTAGGTTATTAAAGCTGAATTTCTAGAAAAGGAATCTAAAGAATAATATAGACAAGGACAGATAGAAAAATCTGTACCATATGATAGACTAAGAGCATATGAGAGCTCTTACAAACCCATAGACATTTCTTGTCTTTGAGGATGGTGGAGCACGATCCTCAGGTCACCCTGGGGAAAATGGACACAGTTTCTGAAAGGTACTTTGACAATATATTATCTTTAAAACATGCACAAAGCTTTCCCTTTTATCTATTTCCACAGAGCTTTGTTTCTTACAGACTTTATCTCCTGAATCCCCCCCACCCCACCTTTCTGGTAATGAACTGTTGAATTTTCCTTCTGTGGGATACAGTTGTATAATATTTTTGTTTTAACTTTTTAAAAATTTATTATTTGCATTGAGGTGCTATTTACAGATTGCTCATACCCTAGCCATAGTTCATGCTATAAGATTTCTAATAGCATTTGGGTACCAGGCTCTTCTAAAAAGAATTAAATGCAAGGGCGAGGATGGAGTGGGCTTTGCTATTGGTCAGGGGTTGGGATCCCAGCCATGCACCTCTCTACCTGTGTGGTTTCAGGTAAGTTACCTAACCTCTCTGAGCCTCCATATCTCTGAGCATCTTTACATGGGGCTAATGCTCACCCAGGGGCATTGTTGTGAGGATCAAATGAGGGAATGCAGGAAAGCCCTGCACACTGGGCCTGTGTGCAGGGAGTGCCTGGTGAATGGAGCTGTCATTACCAGGTGTACAGAGTCCCTGACAGGGCTTAGTCACCTGTGTCCAGGGACCCTGATGTTCCTCAGGTGCAATCCCTTGCTTCTTGGCAGGACTGCATTCCAGGAATCCCCAAGAGACAGCAATATGGCCCCAGCTCAGAGACCTCAGGGGAAACAGCCAGGCCCCCGGCTTACTAATGCATTCCAGCGTCACGCCCTCGGAGCCAGGGCTGCTCCTGAGTGTCTACACTTAATCCTCTTTACCAGATTCGAAGCTCCTTCCTTGTGCTGTTTCCTTAGGGAAAGAAGACGGAGGTTTTCCTCAGGTAACAAGGTGTCAGACTTTGGTGGCAGAAAGTTCTATTTTGCAATCTCCTGATGAAGTCGCCTCATAAACAGATGATGGAGGAGGAAGTGGGGGGACCGTGGAGGGAAGGCTGTGCCACGTATCACCCTGGGGCTTGTCCCTGAATAGCCCTTGAAGAGGGACCTGGGCCATCCACAGCTGTGTCCTCCCGTGGGATGCATGCTCCCATCTGGTCCCTGGGGGTCTCCACATGGCTCTCTCAAAGAAATCTACCATCCACCATGTCTGAGGTCACCCTCCTGACCTTCCATCCCGGCCCACCCACCTGGCACCTCCTCTAGCCTCCCCCATCTCAGCGAATGTGTCTCTGTCCATCTATTTCCATAACCAGGTGTTGGGGAGGCATCCCTGATGCGTCCTCTCGCTAAATCCCCATTCCAAACCTATCTCAAAATCTTGTCAGTCTTACATCCTCTAGCTCTTGAATCCTCCTCTCTGTCCCTCTTCACTACTGTCACCCGAGTCCTGTCACCTCCATCTCCCACCAGGACACAGGGTCCTCATGGTCGCCCACTCTCACCTTGCCCTCCCCTAGTCCCTTCTCCTCTCAGCATCCAGACCATCCTTCAAAAGCAAGGCTGATCCTGGTTCTCATCTACTTAAAACCTTCCAGGGGCTTCCAGTTTGTCTTTGTGTAAAGACCCAACTCTTTAGCGAGACTGAAAAGCCCTCATTGGCTATTCGGCGGCTCCTTGCTCTCGGATCCCCTTTTCTCTCAGTTCCTCAAACATCCCACGTTCCCTCCCACCCCAGGGCCTTGGCACGTGTTCTTTCCTCTTGCCAGGCCACTGGCCCCTTTTTTGCCTGGTTAACTCTCACTCATCTTTGAGATTTCAACTCAGGCAAAGCCACTTCAGGAAAAGCCTTCTTTGAGCCTCAGTCTGGGTCAGATGCCTTTATCAGAAGCTCTTCTAGAACACAGAGCTCCTTTCCTGAGAACTCAGGGGCGTCTTCAGTCTGGCATCCATTAGCATGGCTATTTGATTGACATCTACCTGGGTACCCCACCCCCCACTATACACCACAGAGAGCAGGAGTCATGTTGGATTTGCTCTTTATCTGGCCCTGTGTCTAGCCTGGTGCCTGGCATATAGTAGGCACTCCACCCCCACATGCATAAATAAACACGTTTATCTCTGAGACTCAACAAGGACCTTCAGGAGCTTCCCCAGCTTCCCCTTGGGGATTACCTCGGAGGCTGTGCCCACTTTCCTTGGTATCCTTTCTGTGGTCATATCTCCCCCTCTTCCCACCCACGTGATCTTTACTGTTTCAACCAGCCCTGAGCACTCAGCTGATGCTTTACACAGGAGAGTTATCAAGCCCAGACTTAGCAAGTCGCTTCCTGCTCCTGAAAGGCTGGGTGGACTAAGAGTCTTTATGAATGGGATTATACCTAAAAGCTAGAAAGGCTCCTGCTATTTATAAGAACCCTGGGGTAAAGAGAAAACTATCCTTTGGTAAAGAAATAATTTGCAGCAAACAATTACCAGCTAATTTGTCCCTTTTGTGACTTAGTTTATTGTAGGTACTAAAAGAGCTTTGTTAGCCACCTATTAGAGAAATGAGGGACTTTAACTGGCTGCAAAGGCTTTGTGGGAGCAGGCTCCAGGGACTGGTGGCCGTGGGGTCTTGTCCACTGGCTCTCCCTTCCAAGTCTCAAGAGTGAGGTAAAGGTTGTGCCTGTTTACAACCTGCACCCTGGAGTGTTAGCCAGTTTTCTCTCCACATTCCCATCTTCACGTATGTAACGTCCCCTGGCAGCTCCAGCCCATCATACTGTTAGGTGATGGTGCAGTTTGAGTGGCATGTGGTCTAATGGAAAGGTTGACCTGCATTTTCCTCCCAATTTCGTCCCTCATCCACTGTGTGAGCTGGAGTATTGCTTCACCATCTGACCTCAGTCTCTCCTGGCACGATGCATGATCTTCCTGTATAGGCTCCTCTTACTTCCCTGGGCCTCAGTCTCCCCATCTGTGAAACAAGATGGGTTGATTCTGAGTTGGCAAATGGAGAACTGGGTGCTGTCACTCTTCCTCCTCCCACAATGGAGGCAGACATCACTAATGAACTCTGAGATTGCAATCCTCAGTAAAGCCTCCCAGAACCAGCCAGTACTAATCTATCTAGATTTATCAGGGGCAACGCTGCTCGCCAGTCATGGAGAATAATATTCACAGATTATCTGGGACATGTAGGTAAGGGAGGCCCATTGTTTGACTTGCCTGAGAGTTATGGGGGTTGGTGCATCTTTGGACTTGCAGGGGGCTTTGGAGAGGTTGTTGGGATGGATCCTTGGGTGTGGAACATTCTGACCAGATCTAACTCAGGGTGAAAAGGGGCCTTTTGGTTGGTTTCTTTCCTGCCTACCTCAAACATGGCGGGGCTGTTTTTCTTCTTTACCGAGGTGCAGCGGGTGCTCCTTGGCCTCTCTGCTTTGCCTCCTGGGGGATGTTGCCAGTCCCCATGGAAGCAGGTGCATAGCCACACTCCTCCCTGAGGAGGACAGGGGTTTAGAACTGGGTGCCAGGAGGAGTTGTCCTCTGAAATCAAGCTGGTTTCCCGTCTTCTGAGGTGCTCTGGGCAGACGGCTGGGTAAAGAGGAGAGGAGGGAGCTGCTTCTCTGTGTGCATCAGAAAGCTCAGGGGAGCAGTCAGAGCTCCCCTTTCCTCCCTTCAGTGTTGGATATCCCCACAAGGGAGCAGATGGAGGGGGTTCCAAAAGATGGGGCCTGCTCTATGGGCTCCAGCTGGGCTCAGGTACCAGGCAGGGTGGGCAGGGTGGTGTGTGGGGCTCAGGCTCCTGAGAGCAGCCGGTTCTGGGCTCTGTAGAGTGGGGACTGGGCCTGTCGGGGGCCTGACTACCTGTGGAACAGTTGGGGGTCCTGTGAGATAGGCAAAGGTCCTCTTTGGTCTCTGTACCTCTCTCATCCTTTATTCTTTCCCTCTTGCTTAGGAAATTTAATGAAGACATTGTACCATCAAATAGGCCAGACCCCAAATGTGAGCAGCAAGTCCAAACCCAGGTCCCCCTCCCAGAGTCTCTCAAGTGCCCCTGTTTGTGAATTCTGGACGTTCAAACGTGCACTTTTCGCTGACCTGGTTATATCGTTTAACAAATTCATTTGGGGGCGAGCACAGAGATGAGGATCAGAGAGGAGAAAGAATCGTCTTTTCTTTTTAAGTGTCCCCAGGACGGCCTGCGCAGGCTTGGAGGATTCACACTAATCTAATCCCTGTCAGAACGGGAACGATAAAGTGATTCGGGCTTTAGAAGCCAAATCCCTTCCTGCACTTTTGCAGTTTCTACGTCTCTCTCTCTACTTTTCCTCCTCTGCCATGAAGCCAAGCTTCGGTTTCTCGGTGAGGGTTTGAGGGATAAGGATTTCATATTTTGCTCTTCCAGTTTTCATATTTAAATATGCTTTACTCTCTGGTTTGACTTTCCACTGACCCTTAAAGAATTGGCGTATTTCAAGGAGGGGGAGAGATCTCATTATAGGAAATGAGAAAAATGGAGCAGAGTTTTAAAACTTTTAATGACTAAAACACAGTGTTCCAAGTCGGTATTGTATCGGGGTTGAAGTCACTGTTTGGTTACAAGTCTTTTAGGTCTAAACGGGGTTGATGACATCTGTTTAATTTTAGATGTCTGGAATACATTCTGAAAATAATGAAATCCAAATGTATGACCAAATTAGAGAACAATTTTATCTGTGACAAAGAAGGTTTTAAAATAAGAGCAAACATTTCGACCAAACAAAGCTTTAAAAAATCCATCAAACCTTTGGTCATCTTGCCTTCTCCTGGTGGGTCTCTGTGGTTGGGAGAACATTTGATTTCTTTGTGTGCATCAAACATTATTATGTAATTTTATACCCATTTTCCTGTCCCTTTCTCTAGACACGTTCTTGGCTCTGTGCTGTCAGAGAGACCATGTTTAGATCAGTGAGGACCCTTTACTGGAAAGGCCCATCTTTACTGGAAAGCTCCATTGATGGAGCAAAAGGCTCTTGTCACAACACTTGAGGGCCACTTGTCAGATGATACATAATAGGCTTTGGGAACTATCCTGGGGAGAAGAAAGCTGTTGAGGCTTTGCTAATGGGGCAGGGTGCTACCCTGGGCATTGAGACAAAAAAGGACCATTCCTGATTCTTGCACTGTGTGATGCAGAAGGTCCTCAACCCTTTCCTGGCCTCACTTTCCCCATCTATATGAGGCGCTGGGGCTTTCAGGGGGACTGGGAGGCTTGCAGTAGTTGGCCTTTCTCCAGGAAGTTTCTGCTGTCATGAGGACCCCTGTGCACTGAACAATCCCCTCGCCCTCTCTAGAAGCCCGACATCCTGGATGATGTGGACTCCGTCCATGTGGGTCTCCTTCATGGTCCCCATCCTGGGAAGTCCCATGAGGATGGAATTGGCAGATAGAAATTCCCATGTCTATTCCCTTACTGCCAAAGTGGCTCCAATGTCCAGCCATCTCTTCTATCCTTGGCAAGACTTTCATGTACAGATAGGAATTGAATTATGATCAAAGCATTTTTCCTAATGCCTTAACATACTTGGCTACTGGGCAAGGTAAATATGCTGCTGCTATGTGTTTGCATATTTTAAATGTTTATGACCTCTTGTCACGCTGTCTTGTACCACTCTTCTATTTTGGTTCAAGTCTTCCTCTGAGAACCAGTCTCTTCTCTTTGAGTCCCTGGACCCCATCCTCACTTCTCATTTGAACCTCTCACTCAGGTTCAAATGCTCCAAGGTCAACTCCCCGAACCACAGTCCTATTCATATCAATAGTCTGTGCATTTCACTCATGGCTTGGACTTGTTTGTGGGATGTCCTAGAAGTGGAAAAAGATGTCCCAAGAGCTTGCCCTTGACTGTTGACCACAGGCAAACCTGGTAATGTGGATTATAAGCTTGTGATGCCCAGGCTGGATGCCTGAGGTAAAGCTTGTACTTGCTGAGGCCTCCCAGCTAGGCTGGCCTTTGCAGAGATGAGTAGGTTGAGTATTGTGGAGAGATGGATGGGTGACATTGATGTGAGCTCAGGCCTGCCCAGAACCCTGGGCTGGTGTCTGTGCATTTTGTCTGTTAATTCTTTCCTGTGCCATCTGGTCCCTTCTCAGGACTTTATTTTGTAGTCAGTGACAACCTAGTTGAGAGGTGTCATTGACTGTGCTCTGGCCAGGGCTGAGGATGACCTGATTGCTGTGATAAATTTGACTGGTAATATTCAGGTACATTCATGGGGGCTCCCAGAGAATCCCAGAGGCCCCCCAGGTCAAGAGGCATAGACTTCATTGCCTGAAGGATAATAAGCTGAGATAGGAAAGAGGCAAGGTACAGCGGGGGTCAGAGTAGTACCTTCAGCAAGTAGCTAACAAAGAACGGTGGCTCCTCAGTTCTGTAGGCAGTGGGGGTGGAGTTTCCTGTAGGTCTGGGGGATGATGAATAAAGATCCTGGAGCACTGGGCGAGGAGTCAGAACCCCTGGCCCCTGATGCTCCTTGTGACCTTGGATAAGCCTGGCATCTCAGTGGGCCTCAGATCAAAATCTGTAAAACATGGAGGTCAACACCAGCCTGAAAGGCTTACAGTGAATCCCAGATAATAAAGTGGATTTGAAAAAGTTGTGAAGGGCTAGACAACAACAAGGATTTTAAAATTTTGTTGTTAAAAAATAGAGGTATAGAGGAATCAGTTCATCTCTGTTGTTTTCCCACCCATTCAGGACAGACGGGTGGAAAGAACATGGAGTTAGGAGTCAGGGCATTGGATTTCTGGGTTCTTCCTGCTGAACTTTTGGTGTGGCTATGGGCAAGTTCTGCATTACAGACAGCGACTCAGTATCCCTGTCTGTAGAGAGGAGCCAACAACCCCCACCTTTCCTCCTTCCCTGGGCTACTCAGATGTTGCTTGGGTGTTGTGAGCAAGCACTTGGGCAGGCTGGAAAGCACCAGGCGGGTGGGGTGGGTGGCATTGGATGTAAGTTGCTGGGAAGGATGTTCAGGCCAGGATGTCTTGGTGTAAGAGACATTGGGAGCCATGTGTACCTTGTAGACTCTTCTGAGCTGAATGTTTCCTGTGGCCTGGGATCAACCTGCTGGGTAATGAGGTTGTAGGTTCCTAATTCTTTGGGGGACTGGGTGGACTCAAGATTTGTCCATGTAGCTGCAATTAGCACTCCTACTTTTCAGGTATTTGGGGTAGGGTAACACTTTTTCTCTGATAAAAGAATGCATAGCATCGGGGCTGGTCTAGGTACCTGGTTGGTTGAAGGCATCAAGAGGCACATCCACATTTTGCCAGATGCCAATCAAGGGAAACCTGGGGCCAGGTTTGGTGCTCTTTTTGGGGATTGGGGATACCATCTCTTTTGAAGGGGCCTTGTGTACGAGCCCTCCATTCCATGTGTAGATCATGCTCCAAGGGCTGGGGGCAGGGATGGTGTCTAGATGTGGCTCCAGCTTCACACTGTCTGAGCCAGTTTCCTCCCAGTCCTTTGCTGCCAGCCTGCATGGGAGAGCTTGGCCCATCAGCAGGGGGTGCAAGAGTAAGTGTGATATCAACACAGTGTGTTCCATTATTTGTAATGCCACCTGGTCATGAACTAGAGGTCCTGTCACTACATTGAGAGGCAACCGGGGGAGAGGGGGTGGGGCTGTTGGAGCCTATTGGTGGGACCAGCCATGTTGAGTTTTCAGTCTTGAGATTTCTTGGATGCACCTGGCCCTAGGTCCAGGAGGAATGTGTGGGAGCCCCTGTTCTCTCTGGGACCCCATCTTGAACCCCACGATGACCAGAAGTATCTGAAGCATCTCCACCTCATTGAGCACATGCTCTGCCCCAGGCCCTCCTTACAATGGTCATCTCTCATGATCACAGTAGCCACGGGGAGGGGATTGCTTCTAGCCCCATTTTCCAGGTGGGTCAACTGAGGGTCAGCAAAGTGAAGAGACTTGCTCAGGGTCCCCTGGTCCTGCCTGGCTGGCTGCAGAGCTGGTGCTTCTGAGCATAATGCTGCCTGCTTGACAGTTAGTCCCAGGGCAGGGGTCAGCCAGGGCAGCCTGGGCAGGCCTCATCAAAGGTGAGATGGGAATGGCAGCTGAGGCTGGGAGCTGAAAGGCAGCCAGTATGAGTCCCACTCCTCTTCAACTCCACTCCTAAACCCCAACAGTATCAGTACACTGGGTCTTCATCATGTGAACACTGAGCCTCATGGGAAAGGCCAGGGTCAAGGGGGCGGGAGGATAAGGAGATGGGAAGAAGCAGTCATTTCTACCAAGGTGACTGAGTATGCAGTGTAGAGTGCTGTGCCAGATGCTGGAGTCACGATGGTCACACAACAGGCAAGTTCCATGTCCTCCTGGGACTTGAATTCTGGTGAGAGAAAGAGACGACACACACCCATAGGAGTAAGAAAGATGATTGCCAGGTGTGAGGCATTAAAACTAGATGATATGATGGGCAGTAAGGGTGGCTTTCCTGCAGAGGTGACATTTCATCTGAGATGTGCATGCAGGCAAATCAGGAGAGCTTCATGGGCAGAGGAAATAGCAGGTGCAAGAGCCCAGGGGAAGACCAAGCTCCATCTGTTCATGGAGCAGAATGGCCAATGCAGCTGGACTCAGGAATCCAGAAAGGAACGGCAAATGGTGACCCCAGGGAGATAGGCAGGGCTTAGATCATACAGGACCATGCAAGCCAAGGCCTAGGAGTTTGGGTGTCATCCCAAGTACAATGGGAAATGGGGATGGTGATAATGGTGACCCAATTAGATTTGTGTTTTAAAAAGATCCTTTGCTGAATGGACAATGAACCATGGGTACAAAGAGGAATGTCAATTAGGAGGCTAGTGCAGGAGCAGGCTCAGTGGGGCGGTGGGGAGTGACAGAAGTGATGGAGGTAGAGTCAATGGGACTCTACCTGAGGGATGGCTGCTCCATCCATCCATGACCATAGCCACAAGTTACTCTTCCCTTTCTCTCTTCCCAACTCCCGTTTGATGGGATGTAGTAAGTGTAGGAAGCTCAGATTCAGAGCAGTGCACATCGGGAGGCCAGTTTGGGACCTGTTAGTACTGGACATATGGGTGATGATGTCCAGTTGGCTGCCATGAGTCTGGAGCTGGGAGGAAAGGCAGGCACTGGGGATAGATATGCTGAGTCATTGCCATGGCAACAGCATTGAAAGCCACAGGACAGAGGAGATGGCAGATGAAAAAGGATGACAGGAAGAGTGAGCTCTCAGAGGGTGCAGAATTTAGACGTGGCGGAAGCACTAGGAGAATTGGAAGGGGTGCGGTGGCATGGCAGGTGGGAGAATGGAGAGATGCGGGCGGAAGATGCTGAGAGTAGCTTTGACTGCCTGGAGACTATTGGGGACCTTGGTGGAAGCCTTTCCAGTGGCCAGGCATAAAGCCTGGCCTGTGTGGGTAGAGAGGAGATATCGGATCCACACGACCAAACAAAGAGGCGAGAAATAGGGTGGTGGCTTGAGAGGGACATGGAGGTCAAGACAGGAGAAACGACAGCATGTTTTAAGCTGGGGACCCAGGAGGGAGGGACTGTTTATCCCAAGAGAGGGTGATCCCTAAGAGGTGTGGGAGCTGTGATTCAGTGTACCAAGAGAGAGCCTAGTCTCAAGTAGGGACAGGGAGACTTTCTTCAGGAGGGACCGCTGGAGGGGAAGACAGAGGGGGAGGATGTGGTGGAAGGACCCTAGGGCTCTGTGACCCCCAGACATCTGTCTCCAGATCGGAGCTCTCTCCTGATCCTTCTACCCTTCCCGTCTCCAGCCAACGGCTCTGAGCATACTGACCTTTCCCTGATTCAGCCTGTTCTTCCCCAGCCTGTCTCTTGTCCCCTTTCTCCAGGGTGCCGCAGTCTGGCTGGGCACAATCAGAAGCCACTTGTCAAAAGAAACTAACTTTATTTTTAGAACCACACACGCCAAACAAAACAGCCTCTCAGGAAAAATCCTCAGAGCCTCAACTGCCACCACCGCTTTCCACAAGCCTCTCTCTCCCACACAAGCTTCTCTCCACCTCCCACAATCCTCCTGCTCTTGAGGCCGATTGGCTGGGTCACGTGGGCGGAGCCAAAAAAGTCCCCCAATGAGCAGCTCCGTGGTCTGAAAGGGCAGGGAAACAGCCCAATGAGCATCACCGCAGAGGAGCCAATCAGCTAGATGTTGCTGGGGCCGAGGAGCCAATCAGCTAGATGTTGCTGGGGCCGCTGTGAGCCAATCATCAGCCTTCAGCTGGAAGTTTGCTGGCAGCTGGAAGTTTGCTGGGGCCCCGTCAGCTGTGGCTCTCAACAAGAGTCACGGCTAGGGTTAGGGTTAGGGTTAGTGTTATGATTAGGGAAAGCGTTAGAGTTTGAGCTAGGTTTAGGACAAGGGCAAGGGTTCAGGTTAGGGTTAGGTCTAGTGTTATGTTTAGAGTTACAATTAGGGCTAGATTTAGGGCTAGGATAAGGGTTAGTGTTGTGTGATGTTTATGGCTAGCGTTAGGGCTATAGGTTATGGTTATGGCTAGTTATATGGTTAGGGTTATGGATAAGTCTTGTATTAGTGTAAGGTTTTGATTTAGGATAAGTTTTAGAGCTAGGGTTTGTGTTAGGGTAAACGTCAGTGTTTGGGTTAGGGTTAGGGCCAGAATTAGGAATAGGGTTGGGTCTAGGCATAGGTTAGTCTTTGTGTTAGGTTAAGTGTTAGTGTTAGGGCTATTTCAAGGTGTGTGTTTAGGGCTAGGGCTAGATTTATGACTCGATTTATGATTTATTAAGGATTAGGTTTGTTCTAGTACTAATGTTATTGTTAGGTTTAGGTATAGGTTTACTGGTAGGGGAAGAGTTAGGGTCCGGTTTATGGTTAGTGTCAGGTTTAGATCTAGGGTTATTGTTAGGGCCAGAATAAGGATCAGGTTTTGGGTTAAGGATAGAGCTAGAATGAGGCCGAGGGTTAGGGATAGTAAAAGAGGTAGGGTATGAGATAGGCTAAAAATTAGTGTTAGGACTAGGGTAGCATTACGGTGATGTTTTGGCTTAGGGTAATGAATAGGATTAGAGGTAGGGTTAGGATTAGGGATACGGTTAGGGATAGGGTTAAGTTTAGGGTTAGCATTACTCATAGCATTAGGTTTAGGATTAGGTTTGCTGTTTCAGTTAGTGTTAGGTNGGGTGCCGCAGTCTGGCTGGGCACAATCAGAAGCCACTTGTCAAAAGAAACTAACTTTATTTTTAGAACCACACACGCCAAACAAAACAGCCTCTCAGGAAAAACCCTCAGAGCCTCAACTGCCACCACCGCTTTCCACAAGCCTCTCTCTCCCACACAAGCTTCTCTCCACCTCCCACAATCCTCCTGCTCTTGAGGCCGATTGGCTGGGTCACGTCGGCGAGCCAAAAAAGTCCCCCAATGAGCAGCTCCGTGGTCTGAAAGGGCAGGGAAACAGCCCAATGAGCATCACCGCAGAGGAGCCAATCAGCTAGATGTTGCTGGGGCCGCTGTGAGCCAATCATCAGCCGGCAGCTGGAAGTTTGCTGGGGCCCCTTTGGCTGTGGCTCTCAACACAGAGAGCCTCCCTGGGTATCTTCAACCCACAGGCTTTCCTTCCAACAAGCTTCAGGGGCCCTGAGGATTCAGAACCCAGAATGACCCCTGGTCAGTAGGCTTCAAGGGCCAGGAGGAGGGAGGATGCCTTTTGAGTCATTGTCACTAAGACCTCTGCGGCCAGAGAGATGCAGCTAGGGAGATGCAGCCAGATGATGAGTTTGTTTGAGTGTGAGAGGAGAGGTTGAGGTGTGGCTTCTGGAGGGTTCTGGAGTCGCACCCACCCAGGTTCAAGTCAGAGGTCCTTACCAGTTGTGTGGTCTTTGACAGCTTTTTTTCCCTTTTTTCCTAAAAACTTCTCTGAGCCTCAGTTTCCTCATCTGTAATGTAAGTTTTATAACATCAGCTTACCAGGTTAAATTAGATAATGTGTATAAATTATGTCTGGCACAATATTAGAGCTCATAAATATCATCAGTATCATCTTTATTAATGCTGGTTGTGTTCCTACCATTTTATGGGGGACAGAGGGGTGGGCAGGGATTGAACTCAATGGCACTCAACTACTGAGCCACATCCCCAGCCCTATTTTGTATTTTATTTAGAGACAGGGTCTCTCTGAGTTGCTTAGCACCATGCTTTTGCTGAGGCTGGCTTTGAATTCATGATCCTCCTGCCTCAGCCTCCTGAGGTCAGCCGCACCTGGCCCCTACCATTTCTTCAATGAGATGTCACGGAGATCACTTGAGCTTTCCATGCCACAGTTTCCTTGTCTGAGACATGGGAATAATAATAGTATTCTCCTTAGAGGGCTGCTGACATGAATAAGTTGTAGTGTGCAAAGAGTTTAGTACAACAGCTGGCACATAGTAGGCATTTAAAAACAGCTTGCTGCTGCTGCTGATGACCGGTAACAATGCCTGCAATTATTATTGCTCTGCACCTCCATCCCCCTCCTGAACTGTGCACCCTGTGAAGACTGGAGACTGGTTGCCTTGCTGTCCCCGCCTCTGCCATGTGTGGCAAAGGTGACCCTCCCCCTGTCCTATCCTCCCTCGCTCTGCTCTTGACGCATTGCTTCTCGAACTTTCCCACGAACCCATTCATCTCTGGCTGTAAGGTTACAAGGCTTTGGAAATTAATTTTCAAAATTAAACTCTTCTGACCCTTTAAACTTCATTTCAAATCCCCTTAGCGCCTTAATGAAGCTCAGGCTATTTTGGGCACTTTGGGGAAGTGTGGCTGACAGTGCCTTTTAAATTTACAGAGCAGCCTAGGAACTCTCATGGCCCCAAATATGTATCTGTATAATTAAGAATAAAAATCATAATCCCCAAGGCAGGCTGTGTTAGTGAGCATCAGGTTTAATAGAGGATTAGGAGGTGGAATTAAAGTTGCCCAAGGGGTACACCGAGAGACTTCAAACACCTTTCGGAAAACAAATTAACGTGGTTTTCAGAAACCCTTTTCCAAGGGCGACGGAGGGTTTTCCTCGGGCTTCCTCACTTTCTTTTGAAATGTATTTTTAACACTTGTATAAACAGTTTGGGCCGGTGACATGGGGCTTCCTGTGCTCCCTTCATTAGCTGGTGTCTCTGGGAGAAGAATTTGACTCATTATCTGGGTGTTTTGATCTCCCTGGCTGGGCCGGCCTGAGGCCACCCTTTTTCCTTTCCTGTTGCCTAGTGGTGTGGGAGGGCCTGGTCTGTGGCTGGTCATGTCCTCATCTCCTTGCCAAGCGTGACTTCTCAGAGGGGCTCTTAGTCCCCTAGGAAACTGGATTTCCCAGGCAGGGGCGGGGGTCAGGGCAGTGGTTGCAAGGCTGACCCTGCCTCAGGCACAACTGAGAAATGGGCACGCGGGGCCCTTCATGCACTTGCTCTTGCCCTCTGTCGGGGTTGTGTGGAGTGGACTGTGAGGTCTCTGCAGGTACTAAGGCACTAAGGCACCTGCAGAGGTACTAAGAACACCGTGGCAGTGCTCATAGAGTGACTCTGCCCAGCTCTGGAGTGGACCAAGATGGTCATTAAAGTTCCTTGTAAACCAGATTCTGCAATTTACACTTTACAAGTGGAGTCTGAGCAGGCTGTGCTGGCCTTTACAGCAGCAGGGACACCTGTGATGGAGGACACAGCAAGCGGCTCCCAGCAACTCACCAGTTCTGTTCCGCTGTCTTTGCTTGAGGCGCAGGAGCCCTGGCTCTGTTCTCTTTGGAGCCTGCAGCATGACACTCAGCCATAGGGTTCCCTCTAGGGAGCTGATCCTGCAGGGACTTGGGAAAAAAGCTCCAAACTGTGTCTATCTAGTCTCCCTTTTAAAGCTCACATTCTTCCTGTGTAAAACGAGGGTAATAAATAATGGCAACACTTATGAAGCACTTACTGTGTAAGTGCTTAAAGCATTTATTGATTTATTTTGTTAATTCTTAGGATGCGGTAATGTTATTGTCCCCACCTTTCAGAGGAGGAAACTGAGGTCTTGGGAGATTGACTCACGGAGTCTACATGGCAGCAAGTGTTGACCAGTGATCCTTCATGGGAACATAGGGCCTGGGCTCAGCTGGCCAGCCATGCTGGCACAGCCCAGCCCTGGTTCTTGACTTCAGGAGGGATAAATGACATCAGCTCCTTTCAGCTTGGTTAGTGTCTTATTCATCTGCAGCTGTCCCAGACTGGCAAGGGACAAGGGGTTATAGTGGCACTTTGGGGCCAGTGGCTGGTCTTGCCTTAGGCAAAACTAAGAGATGGGCATGCTGGGCCTTTGGCACCCAGACTCCTCTGGGTGTAGTCCAGGCTGGGCTGATGGCTGTGCCACATTCTAGATGTTTCCCTCACTTTTGCCACTGGGCTGGTGGGTGGAGAGGATCTATGGGAGGGTGATTCACCCTGAGTTCAGACACATCTGTCCACATGGAGTGTCTGCTTCCTGCTGCTTCAGGCAGGTGCACATGATGCAGGCGGAAGGGAGTGCGTGGTCACATGGTCTGTGGGTGAGGACAGGGAGGGCGCCCCAGCATCATCAGCCAAGCACTCCTGCTTCTCATCGGGCCTGCAGTAAATCACCTTGCACACTCACAGAGCTGCCTGCCCTGTGCACAGAGGGAAATCTGGTCTTGGGTCATGGAACTACAGTCACCAGGGATGCACTGTCACAAGGAGAATGGAGGCGGGATTTAGGCTGCCCTTTGAGGAGGGTGGCATTTCCACCCACAGAGGAGGGGGTAACGTTGTGGGGCTTATCTGTGTTTCATGCTCCTGATACCCTTGTGCTGCTATCAGCCCAATATAGGCAAGGGAACAGAGAGGGCAAGCCCTTGCCCAAGGTCACACACTGGGTCTGAGTGAGGACAGATGCACCTGCACGCATGCTTCCTGCACCAGCTGGGAGCAGGAGCAAGGGGGCCTGAAGGGTTGGAGGGGTTGGTGAGCAACGGGGAGGGCAGGGGTGGGCATGGAGGTGTATGTCCAGAATGTAAGCTTATTCACTGGTATGCTGATATGCATTTAACAACAGGCTCTCCAGGAAGAAAACGGGGGCCAGGGAAGCAAGCAAGAAAGCCCGAAGTTGAAGCACTTGCCAATTTCCATGGTATAAATATTCCACAATGGCCAATTTCACATTATCCATGTGAGGCCCCTGAGTACCAGCTGCTGTGAACTGGTGGCACTTTTCCACTGGTCTCCTCACTCAGGCCATGGTGTGCAGGTTTTTTTTTTTTTTTTTTTTTCCCAGGAGAGAGCAGAGAGGTGATAGGAGGGGAAGCAACTTTATGAGGGCTTTCCTTCAAAGTGCAACTCTTGGGGTTGTCTAGTCTTAGGAAAAAGAGGCTGCAGGATGAGGCTGGAGAGGCCACTACTGACTCTTGGGGCAGGAAGTGGGGAGTAGGGTCCTTGGAGGATGGGCCAGGTCCCTTTGTACTCAGGGAACATCTTTCCCTCTGTCCGGCATCTCCGGGGTCTCTTGCTCTGAATACACAGTTCTTGGTGGGAAGCTTCCGTAGACAATGAGACCTCTGTGCTCCCAACTCTCCTTTCCCCTCTAAGGTCAGGTTGGGCCTCGATCAGTTTCACATGGAGCTCTTGGCTTCATTTTGTGTGTCTAGTCCAACAAGTTAAAAACAATGACAGCAACAACATATACCCCCCCAAGAGTTGACCTGGGCGTATTCATTTGGGAAAAAACAAACAAACAAACATATCAGACTTTGCACACAGCTGGCCTTTCTGGATATATTCGGGACTGGAGGGTCCATAGGGAAGAGCTCCTGCCCTGCTCCTGTGTGGGCAAGGCAGCCATGGCCAGTGGCGTGTGGTCAGAAGGCTGTGTTGGAATGGCCTGGAACTACAGCCTTGCTTCCCAAGGAAAGGTGGTTTTGGCTGGACTTTGAAGCAGAGCCAGGACTCAGGAGGAGAGGGGTGGGGTGGGGGTCTTGGGAGTGGTTACCTGGCTGCTATTGGCCCTTGGCTGTCAGACCCACTTCCTGCCTTTCCTCTGCTGGGCTCTATAACGTATCCCAAAAGCTGGCCTTGCAAACTCTGATTCCCAAGCTTCCTTGACACCTGGCTTTGGTGGGTTTTGCAGGGCAGAGGGAGGGGTGGGGAGAGGTCTGTCTTCCCCTCTCTCTGGCGTGGGCCATGACTCCTCCCAGGCTCCAACTAACTGTCATTTGTTGGCTTCTCTCTATGGGTGCAGCTGACCCACACTGAGGAGGCCCACAGGTGACTTGACTTCTGGGCTCTGGAGTCCTCTGCCCCTGCTGTTCCTCCAGCTGAGTGCCTGTGGCTGCTCCTCTCTCTCACCTCGCTGACCCCGCCTGTCTTTGCAACTCTTCCAAGTCTGTACCTACTTCACATTGGCTCTGGTCTGCTTTCCTGCCAGATCCAGTCTGTCTTGTGGAGTGTGAAGGGACGAGGGTAGGGAGCCCTCCTGGGAGTGGAATACCTGCCTCACTGTGCTCTTGGGCCAGACCAGATGCCTGCTGGCCTTCCAGTTCCACCTCAGTCTGTATGGGCCTCAGACCCTGAGGCTTTGGTGATTTTCAAAGCAGATTCCAAGTCCCCTGCTTGTCACCCCCTCAGAGCTGTCTTCTGGAGACCAGGTACTTGACTGAAGGTTCAAGATGACCCATTATCATGCAGCTCTTCACCTGTGGGGTCAGGGCTGGCCCCTCCAGCCTCATCCAGCACTCCATGTTGACTGGGGGCTTTCAGTCTTGCCTAACCCCTTCTCCCTCACCCTGCCCGGCCAGGGAAGAGGGCCTGCTCACCTCTGCATCATGTCTTCTGTCCCATAGCTTCCTGGAGGCCCACATCTGAGTGGGAAGAAGGAGTGAGGGCTGAGTTCTGTCCTATGAGGAGAAACACTCACCCAGGGTTATGCACCAGTCGCAGGAGGGCTCGGCTTCCTGGCTTCCAGCTCCAAGTGGCCATAGGAAGGTTTGGACTGAGGAATATGCCTGTGAAAAGTTCTTGAGACCCTTCCTCAAAATTCTAAGGCTTTGAGGAACAGAGCTGGGAAACCACCAACCTAGGCTTAGCTTCTGTTTTATGTATGTAGACACCAAGGCCAGAGAATTCCTCAAAGTCACACACTGAGCCAATGGCAGCAGAGGAATTCAGGACTTTGTCTGCCAGTCCAGTGCCTCCAGGTCCTCAGTGACTCTGGAAAGCACAGTGGGCTGGGGCAGGTGAAGGAAGACAGCATAAAGCAGCCCTGCTGATGAGCCTGTCCACAGAACCCTTAACCTGGCCCTCATTCCCTGAGAGTCCCTGCACCCAAGCATCCCCTTCAAGGTCAGCAGAGGCCTGTCCAGGACCCAGATGCTCTTGGACACCAGACTCCAGGTGCAGGACATGTGCAGGTGTGGAGACCTGCCCTGGGTGTGGCTTCCAGAGAAATCCTGGCATCCACTCTGGCAGTACTCGGCACAAAGTTGCACAAGAGCCGTGTGGCTGCGGTTGTGCTTGTGTTACTGTGTACAGAACCGAGAGCGGTGTTTCATGGGAGAGATGACTCAGCAGTACTGGGCCCCATGAATCTGCCAAGGGAGGCCAAGATGGAGGGCCACTGGGCCAGAGCAGAGGCGTGTGTCCTGTTGGAGTGACACTGTGGTGAGCAGGGAGTGTCCACTGCTCCCTCCCCAGACCTGGTCTGCTTGTACCCTCAATCCTCTCCCACCCCAACCCCCGAGGTTGCCATGACTTGGCTGAGGCAGGGACTCACCTGCTCTTTTACCCACTGGGTCACTGAGGGGTCAAGCAGGGCTGCCCCACCCAAGCAAGGACTGGGACAGGGTGTCAGTGGGTAGTCCCATTTGAGTGGGAGACACATCAATGTCTAGAGAGGAGGCACAAGACCTTCAATGACTGGCCTGTCTGCACTTTAGTCCATCCATGAAAATAGGAAGCCATTGAAGGTTTTGGAGCAGGTGAGTGAGTGCTGATGCCAGAGAGGTGATCTAGGAAGGTGGAGAGAGGATGGGCGGGGCACGGGGAGAGCAAGGCCAGAGTGGGGCAGGGCAGGGCGTGGGGAGGAGGGTGAAGCTGCACAGTTTCTAACGCAAGTGTTGAAGAGGGCTGGCTGTCAGGGCAGTGGCCATGGAGAGGAGAGCCAGGCTTGTAGTGTCCCTCTGCTGGACTCAAGGTCTGAGGAGGAGCTGCTTTCCTTACTGCAGAAGGGTTTGACTCAGGAACCTGGAGTGGCAGTGGAGAGAACCCTGCTGACCCACACCATGGGCAAGTGACTTAACTCCCTCTGAAACTCCCCTTGGTGATCTCATCTGCCAATTGAAAATAATATCATATACTTGATAGGATGGTTGGGAAGAAGGAATGTGTGAAGAAGCCTTAGCATGGCTCCTGGTTCTAGAAAGTGCTTGGTCACTGGAGCCGAAGAGGAGCCACTTATTCCTATGCTGGTGGCTGAATCCTCCCAAGGGTCCCATCTAACACCAGCCTCTCTAGTCTTTTCAACAACCTCTCCTCCAAGGCCTGTTTTCACAACCTCTCTGAGGCCCTATGGGGTCAAGGTAGGTGAATGCCAGGGTCCCCTCCCTCCCAAGGTGAACTTTTACCTTCTTACTGTGCCCATGACTTGGCTGAGGAACAGACTAGCCTGCTCTTTACCCACTGGGTCACTGAGGGGTCAAGGCCAGGAATGCCCCGCCCATAGGCCCCAGGGCTAGGCCTTGGTTGTCTCAGCCTCCTGGCTTGAGGAGCTAGAGAGGAAGATTTGCCATGGTCTGGGTGGCCTGACTAAGCTGCTTATACTTGTCACTTCTAAAATCCCCCTCCCTTTATTGATGATAATTATATTTATTGATGATAATTATCAGGAAGTTACGTTAGAGAAAAGATGTTTTAGTAAAGAGACGTGAAAGGAATGTAGCAGTTGACCGAGATGTGTCTTGAAGGAGTCCTGGCTTCTCTCTCCCTCAGAGCGAGGCTGGGTTGGGGAGTCTGTGGAGAAGCCTCTTGGGACCCCTCTCCTTTTGTGGTAATGGAACTGAAAACTAGGTCCTGCTCATGGGCCACTGGCACCATAGGAGAGCACCGAGGCTCTCTGAGCTCAAGTGAGGGGGTAGATGGGCACAGAGCCAAATCCTGGGGCCCTTGGAAGGGATGCTCCCTGTTGGGAGGTGGGTGGTGCTGCCACTGGCTGATGAAAGCATCCTGGGTCTGTTCCTCCCTACTTCCGTCACACCCTGGGCTGACCTGGGTGCTGCCCCCCGCTTGTCTGGGCTGCCAGACATTTGTCTCCTTGGATCCCTGGCTTCACCCCCCACCTGAGTGGTGAATGGGGAGGAATGACACACAGCAATGATTTCCTGACAACAGGGCCTGCCCTCCTTCTCTTGGAGACCATATAGGGCAGGAGGAGTGTGCCAGGGAGGCACCAAAGGGTAAGGATCTGGCCCTCAGGTCTCATGGGAAGGAGCCTGGGCTCCAGTTCTAGCTGGGGCTCTGGAGAGATTCTGTAAAAATTCTTCAACATGTGGAAAAACAGGCTGAGGAGAGGTCTCCCCTCCTCCCTGTGGACCCTTGCCGTGTTGGAGGTGTCCTCTGCAACTGGAGAGGCTGAGGGAGATAGAGGAAGAATGAGAAGGAGAGGGTTCTACTCAAGTCTGGGGAACCATGTCTTAGGAGAACCCACCAAATCCTATAGTTTTGCGGGGGTGGGGGGCTGTTTGCAGTCACATTAGACAGATGATCCCTTGGTCAACCAAACGTGGCATCTGCTTCACAGGTGGCTCGTGTCCCACTCTGAGGAAAGGGGCCACTTCAGAGATTCTCAGTTGGGCAGGTGCCCAGGCTGGCCCCTGCGGCAGAGCATTCCACCTGCTGGCAGTCACCCAACTGTGTGGCCCAGGATTTGGAAGTTCCCCATTAAACAGAATCATGGCGCTCTTGTCCCTATTTGCAGGGGAAATAAAACCCAAATTGAAGAGAGTGAATTATAACGTTCTTAAGTGTAAGTTTTTTCTCCCATAAATTTTTAATTAAACCTTTGGCACCCATTATGCCTTCATGCCTGGAAAGCCCAGGCAGATGCCAGAATTTCCAGGACCATTTCAAACATGTGTGAATCCAGCACAACTAGCCACAGCCCCACGTGGGCACGGCTGGGACAGGAGCTTTAATAGTTCTGTGGTGGCCTAACAGTTACATTTTTGGCTGGTAAAACTGCCTCATCTGTGTGTCACATTTGGCACGTGAGGGCTTTGCTTTGGTCACAAGTACCTAGGCTCTTGGCAGAGGCAAAGAAATCAGTGGCCCTGCTTCTCAGCCCTCAAGGTGTGCATTTCCATTTTTATAACCATCTATTTGTGTTCATATGATCTTATCAAACTGGCCTGAATACCCACCTTGTAACTTGGACTTTTTATAAAACTTAAGAAACCCTTTCATGTCCTCACGATGGTGTTTGGGTGTTTGATTGCTTATGTTTGCTCTAAGTGAAGGCCAAATTCTGCTGTGGCCTATTGTACAAAAGTTCGGTTACATTAGTTCTCATACAGAAAAGGGAGGGCAGGGCGGAGTCTAAGCCAGCATGTGGTGTGGAGGCCAAGATGTCCATTTGCCGGTGGCTGGAGTCATGTTCATATGGCAGACAGATAGTGGCTTGACACATGGCAACTGGCTAGAGTTCCTTGGCAGTAACTGTGCTGAGAAATGTGCGAGGAAGAGAGTACTGGAATTAGAATTAAGAAGAAAGGAACTAAGTGTCTATGTAAGGCAGATTTTAGAACTACCATGAGCCTAACGTGGCTTCAAGTGAACAGGACAGCTTCCTGTTATCAAGTAATCCCTCATTAACCCTGATGCCTCAGGGTCATGTGCAGGGTTTTGGTTTTGTACCAAGGTTGGTTATCCAGAACTTGAAAACAAAGCCTTAAAGTTATTAATGCCACTTTTTGTCTGTTCGAGTACATCTGTTTACAGCCATTCTCTCCCTTCGTTGGTATTAATTAAATCAAAATACAGAAACAGAACTGGCCTGAGGCCACATCTTTCTACTATTAAAGCCGTTCTTGGCAATTTGGCTTTAGCAAAAGCACATCATCTAATTTTGTTGGTAGTTTTGTTTGTATTTAATTTCCAAATTTGCTTTTTATGGGTTCAAGGGCGATAAATATGGGGAGATCTATTAGGATAGCTCTAATTTTTGTTTTCATATATGCATTCATTCATGCAGCTGGTATCTTTATTGAGCTCCTGCTGGGTGATAGGCATATTCTAGGTGTATTCTAGTGAGTAAAGAAGAGGAAATCTCTGGCTTGTAGAGTTTATAAACTAGATGCAGAAATAGACCCCCCCCCAAATAAAACCAAATAAACACACATACCCCTCACAAATGAGCAAATATACAATACAGTGTTGGGTGGAGATGAAGGAAAGGGGGCTGGGTAAGGGAATGGAGCCAATGAGAAGCTCCCTTCAGATGGGATCCTGGGTAGGCCTCTCTTGAAGAGGTGACATTTGCTCTCTTGAAGTGAGGGAGGGGATGAAGTGTGCCAGTTGGGCCAAGGGAGTTCTAGCTCAGGAAAGAGCCAGTGTACTGATCCCGACCCTATGTGTTGTATAATTTTTAAATTATGTTGTGAATAAAAGTTTTATATTTATCGACACATGGTGAGACTGGTTATTTGGGACTTGGGGCACTGTAACACTGTAGCAAGTCAAGTATCCAGCCTGATGCCAGGGCCCAGGAGGACTCCAGACCTAGACAGAGGAGGAGGCAGAAGGGTTTCCCAGGGCTTGCTAGCTGAGAGGTGGGTGCAGCACCTTGGGCTGAGGGATAGCAGAGGAGATACATAGTACCTGTCACCCCCACTGTAGCCTGTGCCCCCATAATAAGATCATCCAGAGAAGTGTGCAAAGTTGAGCATGCCTCAGAATTACCTAGAGGGCTTGTGAACACACACTGCTGAGCCCCACCCTCAAGGTTTCTGATTCAGGAGGTCTGGGTGGGGCCTGAGAATGCAGGTTCCCCAAGTTCCCAGGTGATGCTAATGGTGCCGATCCAGGGCCACACCTCAAGAACCACTACTTCAGAGCAAACTGTGCGTACCGTGCTGGGATTTGTCCAGCGGAACTGGAGAGAGAATGAGGCACGGAGTCTTGGGCTAAAGAACCTTTTCAGGTCATACATAGAGAATTGTCTGGCTTAGTGGGGCCCTACTGGAGAATTACAGCCATTGTCTGGGGCCTCCAGGGGCATGACCAGGTCACATCAGAATGTGTGACAGATGACTACTCATCAGCAAGTGTGTTCCAGCTGCTGTGATCACTACAGTCTGGAGCTTCATGGGTCAGGAAGGAGCCTACGGTGGATGATGGGGTGGGGGTGGTCATGGCCCTGCCACAAAACCTGGGGCAGTGAGTACGCTGTAAATATGGGCGAGCACTGAGAATCTCTAGGTGACCTTGATGTTACCACCTAGAGGTTCCCATCAGTGCCCTGTAAACCTGGACTCCAGCAGCTCTCCTGTTCCTCCCTCTTGTCCTCTGTCCTCCCCTGACTGTAGCCCTGTCTCCAGCACTGGTATTTGGGAGGGTCCTTTGCAAGTCCCTTGGTGCTCCAGGAATGTGAGTTGGTGTCACTGAGAAGAGCCCTTGACTCCTGGCCTGTTTTCCTGAGTGAAGGTCCTCTGCCCTTCTCTGGGGTACACCCTTGGGTGTGGGTTTGTGCATCCAGAGAGCAGGAAGGAGAAAAAGAGGAAGAAGGAGGAGGAAGGAGAAGGGGAAGGACAGGAGGCAGTGGGCCATGCTCAGCCCGGAAGCTGCAGGGAGCTGATGGGGAACAGCTGAGCCAATGACTCTGCTCTCTCAGAAAATAAATCCCGGCTTCTGAAGAAGCTGCAGAAAATTGATTTCTCGCAGCTTCAGTGGTCATCCTGAAGGATTTGGTGGGGCAGAAACTGGGTCCACTTCTCATCTCCCTGCACTCTGTTCATCAAATTTCTCTCAGAGGCAGAGAGGGTTGGGCCAGCAGCCACTGGGTCAGCTCCTCCTTGCAACCCCACCACCCAGTGCCAATGGGAAAGGACAGAGGTCCTGTCACCTTTTGGGCCTGCTGCCGTGGAAGGGAAAGGTGCATGTGCTCTTGCAGCTGAGCGGGATCGGACAGGGATGCAGCTGTGAGCCTTGGTGTCTGGGATGTGGAGGGGGCAGGGCTGGAGTGGGTGCCTTTAGAGTTCAACCTCTCCACAGCTGTCCAGTCCCTCGGCAAGTGCTAACATTGGCTAGTTCAGAGACAGCAGCTGCCAAAATTGGGCCTGGCATAGGCATCCTCCAGAGCACTGGGAGGGAATGGCAGAAGTGGGGCCTTGTCTGGGAACAAAGACTGGTCCTCTGATATGGTCCCCCTACAATTGTGGAGAGAGGATTTAACCCAGGCTAAAGGGAGCTAAAGATTCCCACAGCCAGGGAGGAGGCCACAGCTCTAGACTGATGGTCCCTGAGCTCCTGTGGGCTTTGGATGATTTCATGGAAAATTTGGGCAGGGTGCTGTGGGGCAGAGCCGTGACCTCTCAGCTCAGCAGCCTGTGCAAGGAGTGGCTTAGCCTTCCAGAGACATGCAGTGTAGACTCACCACGACTCTGCCCTGCAGATGGGCTGCCCTGGGCCAGTCTTGTACTGTTCCGGTTCCCAGCTTGCTCGTTAGCTGTCAGGAAGGACACATTCCGGTCTTGCTAGGCTGTTGGGAAAACCCAGCGAGACCAGTGTGCAGTACCCGTGTGTAGAGGTAGGAATTAGATCCAGAAGGAGTCTGGGCCACTTGGGGTCACTTTCACAGAAGGTTAGAACTTAGAAATGGATCACCTTTCCTGGTGGTCCTTGCTAATGTGGTCTGTTGGTGTCTATTTCCCTGAGGGATGGCCTTGTGTTTCGGGAATGTTCCATCTCGCCTGACTTATTGGAAGGAGCAATAATGAACCACTGCCAAAAAATATCAAGTTCACCAGGGGTTTTGATGCTAAAACCCCTGAAAAGTGGCAAGCGTTTCTTTTTCCTTGTCTTGTTTGTAGTGGCAGCGTCTGTTGCTCACACCTGGGGCTCTGGCGCTTGAGCTGGGGGCTACAGTGAGGAGGGAGAAGGGAGAAAGAAAAGTGGAATCCTGGACCACTTAGCAAGATAAGAAGTAAAGGGCCATTCTTTAGGTACAAGTGGACGGAAGCCTTTTAAGCTCCAACCATCCCAAAGTTGGAAATAATAATACAATGATGATAATTTATGGTTCATTATTTTCCAAGTGCAGCCTAATTAGGAATTATATGCATTGGAGTTGTATATGTAACCTATTTATGTAATCATGCTATGAATACTTACAATTAGTAAAAAGTAACTAATTTACGAGGTTTCCTATTTGCAGACACTGTGCTGAGCACTTTAATAGCCATTGTTTTATTATGATTATCTCATAAACCCTGTGGATGATTGTCTTAGTCTGTTTTCTGCTACAGAAGACCACAGGCTGGGTAATTTGTAACAAATAGAAATATATTTATCTGACGCTTCTAGAGGCTAAGAAGTTCAAAAGTGAGGGGCTATGTCTGGTGAAGACCTTCTTATTGTGTCAGAAGTTATCACATGGTGAGAGAAGAAGGTCCAGCTCACTTTTAAAGCAAAATGACAATAATGACACGAGCCCACAGCACCTCATCCCCATACAGGTCCAACATCTCTGTGTTGTAGAGGAGGTTTTGCAACATGTGAACTTTAGGGACACATTCAAATCATAGCAGTAATTGTTATTGTCATTGTAACGTGAGGGAAGCTGAGAGGTAGAATTACTTGTCTGCTGTCCACTGAGGCAGGGCAGGGGAGCCAAGAGCTTGGGCTCTGGGCTCAGACAGCCCCAGGGTTTGCCCTAGGAATACTATTTCATGGATGCTAACTCTGTGCGTGTGGGATAGAGAAGCAGGAAGCTTTGATTATAATATGGATGAGGATGAAGATGGATGTGGTGACAAAGGCCAAGGCTCTGGAGCTAGACTGCATGAGTCAAGTCTCCAGAGCACTACTTACCAGCTGGGAGCCTTGAGGAAGCACCTCGGTTTCCTCATCTGTTCAATGGGATGACAGCTGTGCCTCCCTCAGGCCGCTCGTGAAGATTCAATGTTTAGTCCACGTGAAGTGCCTGGAGGAGTGGTTGTCATTGTGGCCTCTGCACATTCTCCCAGGTCTGCACTTTGCCACACAGGAAGCTCTGTGGTTAGTATGGTGAACCTGGCATGTGCTAGTGCCCAATAAATATTCCCTAGATGAAGGACTGGAATTTACCTGGTGGCCTGGGGGTCTGCTGCAATCATTAATCTTCTCTTAAAAGGATCCTCCCCACAACTTCCTGCCTGCGGCTAACCTGCAAGTGGGGAGCCTGTCTCTTGTCCACACTGGCCACCAGGCCGTCCCTGGATCTACTTGGCAGGAGCGTGCAGTTCCTGGTGTGCCCTGGTACCCACTGGAGGGCTGTGTGATGACAGACCCATTTCTCCAGCTTTCCAGGTGGGGGTGGTAGGGAAGCCATTGCTCCCTGAATCATGGGGCTCCTTTGAGTGGGTGTGTGAGCTGTGGAAACAGAGCCCTTCCCCCAGCCTCCTGGGAGGGGGCTCACAGAGAGCTGGGCCAGCCAGCCCAGGAGGCTGCAGAGCCTGTCAAGGTTAACAGATAGTCCTTGGCTCTCCCCTAGGAAGTAATTCAACTTCTCCCCTGACTTAGGCCACATTGTTTCAAAGCATGTGGTATAAACTACTGACCACTGGGGAATTGCTTGAATTAACAAACTCATTTTTCCCGAGACCTGAGGTTGAACTTGAGTGAGGAGTTCAGGGCTCTTTTGCAGAAATCCAATAGATCGGGAGAACTCATGTTACACTGTGTTTTCAACGTTGATCAAATGCACATTTTGCGTGGTGGGGCCGCTCCACGCCTGCACACTTTCAGCAGCATTAGATTCCTTGGAACGGCCGATGCACCAGGAAGTAGCTGGCACTAGAGCTGGGCTTGGGGAAAGAGTTGGAAGGGACTTCAGAACAGATACTGCCTCCTCCTTTTTTGTCTCCCCCAGCACCCCAGCACCTACCCTTCCAAATGCCTTTTATTAGGAAAGGGTGTGAAGGGTTTGCTTGAACAACTCTGGGGTTCTGAGCTGAGTTCCAGGACCCCACCTCAGCAGCTCTGCTTGGGAGGGCCTTCTGAGCCTGCCTCCCCTCCACCAGTGTGCCCCTGCTGCAGGGCCCCCCACACATCCACAAGATCAACAAGAAGCTCAATCTTCACGCTCCACCCACCCAGCCTGTCCAGGCCAAAGACCAGAGCAGGGCTCAGCAGAAGCCCAGGGAGAGCTCTACACTTAGAGGACACAGGCCTGCCTGCATCAGGCCAGGAGCTCCTCGGGGACAAGGGTTCCATGTATGATACACACTAAAAACCCTGGAGGACAGTGGAGGTCCAGAGCAAAGAGGGACTCAGTGGGTTCAAATGAGGTTAGGCTTACCTAGAAGAGTCTGGCTGGCACTTGGAGGCCCAAGAGAAGAGAGAACAGCTTACTTACAGACTGATATGGAACTCCTAGAAAATAGCATTGCTCCCCCCAGCTTGACTTCTGCCATCTGTACACTGGGGACCCTGATTTTGTAAGGCAAGGCTATGTGGCCAACTTGTGGTTCCTAATCCCTGCCCCGCATCCCACTTAGTGGGGAGCTAGGTAGGCATGGAGTTGCACAGCCATGTGCCAGGCCTACTCACCTGTCACCCTGGGGAGGATACACACAGCAGAAGTTTGAAGCTCCTTAAGGGTTATTATGCTTCAGGGCCAGGCCTCAGGGAGCCCTCCCCACTGCATAGGTTGAGTCTCCTTAACCTGTTTCCTTCCCTGTCACAGGGTCTTTGGGGGTCCAGGACCTCAGTAGATGGAGAGCCATTTAATGGAGGCTCCCTGGCTTCCCGTGCACTTGTGGTCCAACTGCAAACTCCCGATTCAGCCCAGGTCATGGGAAGCAAGTTCTGGATCAAAATAGCTCTGGGCCCCATGGGTAGGAGATGGTGGCTCAGCTACCTCTGTCCATCAAATGGTCGTAGGCTTTCGCCTTCTTCTGTATGATATATATTTTTGTGTCCTTTGGCTTCTGTCAAGACAGGTTTGGGAAATGTCATTATTTTCAGCTTTATCTGATGCTGCACTGAATTTCTCTTGGAACTCAATGTTCTAGGGCAGGGAATCTGACTGGCCCACAGGTAATTGCCTCAGGGACAGGCGAGAGGGCAAATACATAAAACATGTCTGTCCACCAGCCAGGTGGGGTGGACAGGCAGTGGCTGTAGTGGGTCCCTGTATTGAGGCAGCATGTTCTGGTAAATGAAGGCTTGCCAGAGGCATCTAACCCCAGGGAGAGCTGGTGGGGAAGTCACAGTCTCCACATGCAGGCTGGAGAAAACAAACTTGGAGATTCACAAAAGGTGAGTCCTTGTTTTCATTTCAAGTGTAAAGAAGTTAGAGACTCTGGGAGGGGGAGGGACCCAGAACAGAATAGGTCGCAGGCCTTCTCTTGGCCACAGATATGGTTCCTTCTCTATGTGTCACAGAGCTTAGGGTACTGGGATGGAAATGTTGGGTTTGGAGATTACATAGCTACCTTGGTCTTGCATTGAGACATTTTGATGACAGAAACTCTTAATCAGGCCCCTTTTTCCCCTTGCATGAGGCTTTGGGGGCTTGTGACTCTTTTGACATCAGATGAGGGCTTCGTCCCTCTCCTGGTTCTCTGTGGCCCCAGTTCACGTGAAAGCCCACTGTCCCCTGGCACTTTTTGGTTAAACCAGTTTTTTTGCATCCACAGGTGAGACCAGTAGAGCAAGTGGCCTTGCTTTTTTCATCAGAGGAATGCAGAGGCTCTTCGGAGTCTGTCCTTACTGGTCACTTTCGGCTGTTCCCAGAAACGGGAGTGCGAGACGCAGGCTCAGGGGCTGTGTTTTGTGCATGTGCTGAGAGAGGTGGCTTGGTTGCCTCGTGGTTCCTCTGGCTGGTGCAAACACATAGATGGGCCCAAGAGTGTTTTATACCCCTCCCCCTGCGATTTCCCAGGAGCCCCTCTGAGGTGGGGAGCTGTGTGAGCCTTCTGGAAGGTGTGCCTCAGGAATGAAGAACATTTTCTGTTTCGTGGCTCTATGGGGGGCTCAAGCCAGCTTAGGCTCATCTCCAGAGTATTTCCTCATGGCTTCCTGTGTAGGTCAGGGCCAAGCTTCCAGGGCTTAGAGTGGTGCTCTCCAGAGATTAGACCCAGTAATGAATGCCCTGCACCCTGTCCCCAGCACCTGTCATACATGGTATTAGTTACATGCTGAAAAGATTCTGACGGGGACACCAATGTCCCTGGTTGAAATGTCGAAAAACATTCACCCTGGTGGTGGCTCTGGGGCTGACAGTGGGTGCTGTCACCCTCCTGCTGTCTGTGCTTCGCAGGGATGTATGCGCACTATTTGTGTGTCTAATAGGCTTCCTTACTGAGGGTGACATTTACATGCTATAAAAAGTCCATTAACTGAATCTAAGTTTTTCCAGAGATCGTGGGGCCTAATCTCTACTTGGCATTTGACAGAGGGAATTGGAAATCCCAAGGACCCTTTCTGCCGGGCCTTTACTGAGATTGCAGAGATGAAATTGGTGAGGGAGTAGCTCTGTCCACGGGTGCATGAGGTGAGTGGATGAGAGAGAAGGATGTCACTGGGACCACGCCCTGGTCTCCTAAGGCTCATGGACATGAGTTAGGTCACTTTGTGGATGAGTATTCAGTGAATAGGTCTTTATTTCTCCAAGTGGTATGGTCAATATTCACTGAGGTAGCAGGACAGTTTTGTTATTTTTGAAGACCAAAGTATCTTCGAACCATTCCTTGTTTTAAAATTCATATTCAGAAAACTTTTTTGTTTTCAGTTTATGGTGAATGACTTCACTGCCTTGAGAGTCAGTACAAGTTTATCTTTTCCCTGTGCTACATTCTAAGCCTGAGTTTAGGGTTGTCTGTACACTCAAGCCTTTTAGCTCATCTGTAAATGGCTCCTTCTCCTGCCCTGGGAAGGTCACCCAAGTCCTCAAGGAAGGTGGGTACCAGGTTTGTCTGAAGCAAGTTCTCTGCTGCCTGTCTGGGCCATGACGAGGCTCATGTTGGGTCTGTAGTGCATCCTTCAAGGCTTGGCTTGAAGAACCCTCTGGTTGAGGTGCCTTCCCTGCTGATCCTCCTGGGAAAGGTCCTTCTCATGGATCTTGGGCACCTTTGAACTGTGAGCATCCAGGACCAGGCCTGGACTCTGCTTTTGTGGAGCCTCTTCCCAACCCTTTGTTTAACCTATTGTTGAACATATAGAAAGCACTCATTGAGTATTTTCAATGGCGTCCTGATGGTGTTGTCTCAAACAGCACAGCAGTAAGAGGCCATAAAATGATATTGAGATTGTGGGAGGCAGAGAGGTGCTGCAAGAAAACCCAGAAGCTTCAGAACCAGTGACCCTGAGCTTGAATCCTGGCTCTGCCCCTCACTGACTGTGTGAACTTGGTCCAGGGGCACAACTCTCCTGAGATTCAGTTTACTTACCTGTAAAATGGGGATGACAACACCCACACCCCACAGGTTGCCTTCAGGGCTTGTGAAGAAGACGAGTTTATGCACCATGTGTAGCATAGATGCAGGACAGCGAGAGCTTCATAGTCTGGATTTGAATCCTGCACTACCATTCACATGACCTTGAAGCTGGGAGATGGTGAATGACTTGCTGGGTCTCTTCTGTAAGTGTGTGTGCCATCCTCCCTCCTGGTGATGCCCTGTGTTTTGGGCACTGGGCTGAGCCCGTCAGGGTTGATGATCGTGTGATCAGTCTTCTCTGTTGCCAGTCAGCAGAGAGGAAGGCACCCCATGTCAGAGCTGCAATAATTTCAACACCTCCCTCCTTCCTCAGGTTGGGGAATTTGGAGCAGAAAGGCTGCAGAGAGCACCCCTATCCCGGGCAGTCCCCCAGCGTCCACCCGGCCTCCTGATGTCTAGCAGGCCCCTGCACTAGCCAGGCTCTGGTGCTTGGCCCAGCCCTGACCTCAGGCCCTGAACCCTGCTGGTGCCCTGCTTGTCATCCACAGCCTCGTCAGGGCTGGCTCCCTGGGCTCAGGGGCTGCCCCCTGATCCTCTGAGTCCCCGGCTGAGCACACCGAGTTATGTAATGCTGCTGAGCCAACATTTAGGAGTCGCAGCCAATTTGCCGGCCTCGAGTTACACTGTGCAGATGCTCAGCTTTACGGTTTGCTTTTGTCTCGGAGGCCGTAAGCAGATAGCATAACCCCGCTTACCATTAGACGTTTTGCAAATCATCTGGGCTCGAGCGTGCCGCAGCCAGACAGTTCATTTATGCTGCGAATGGTATGATTTGTAAAGTAATAAATTTCCCATCTCTCTGCCAGCAATAAAGTACAGCAAGCAGGCGAGGCCAAAGCTCTCCAAAAATACACTGGCTCCCAGTGAGACCTAAGGGAAAGCTCTTTCGGGTTCTGCTTCTCTCTGTTCCTGAGTTCACTGGATTCTGGGAAATCAGGTTTGGGCCATAAATCCCCTCTACAGTCTGGGTGACTCTGAGCCCCAGCACGGATTTGTTATTAGCATGTGTAATTGGCCCCTACCATGATGCATTTGTCACTTCCTGGGCCCCTCTCTGTTCTGGCATGTAAGGAACAGCCTTGACAGATGTCACTCAGGTGGGAATGATGGAAAGTCGGGGACCATCCTGCCCCTCTTTGAGGCTACTTGTCTGTGCCCTGGGCTGTTTCTTGTGGGAGGCCATGGGAGGAGGGGAGCAGGGGGTTTTCCTGTCTCCTGTGAAGTATCCAAGGGCTGCAGCTTGCCAGTTGTGAAGGTGGCTACTCTGAACAGAAGGTCAAGGGCAGCATCAGATGAACCCACGGAGGGCAAGGTCCCAGTTTTTTTCTGGGAGGAAGGTCAGTGGAAGCTGTGCACTGTGATCTGCACTTTCACAGAAGCAGGAATTGCCAAGGAGACCCCAGGGCTTCAGCTCAAAGTGCCAGCTATGTCTGGGACACTGAAGGGTGGGCAGGTGGCTTGGCATCCCCAGTTTTGACCAGCCCCTTTCTTCTTGCTCTAGGTGATCTACCAAGAGGAGCCTGGCTGGATCCCTGCCCTTTGCCCTAGAGGATGGCAAGACCTATCTGAGATAAGGCGCTCTGCCAATCAGTTGCACCAGCACCCCTCTGTGGAGATGGTGGGCCTGGAAATGGTCCTGTGGGATGTGAGCATCCTCACACCCAGCTCTGAAGCTTTTCTCTGGACCCTCACCTTCTCGTTTTTGTCTTTGCCTCTTCTTTAGTCTTTTCTTCCTCCTCCTTTTCTGCTTCTATGTTATGGTTTTGATATTAGTTGTCTCCCAAAAGCTCATGTATGAGACAATGCAAGAAAGTTTGTATGCTGGGCGCAGTGTTGCATGCCTGTAATCCCAGCAGTTTGAGAGGCTCGGGCAGGAGAATTGCAAGTTTGAGGACAGCCTCAGCCACTTAGCAAGGCCCTAAGCAACTCAGTGAGACCCTGTCTCTAAATAAAATACAAAATAGGGCTGGTGATGTGGCTCAGTGGTTGAGTGCCCCTGGTTGAAAACCCTGGTACAACAAACAAACAAGCAAATAAAAAAACAAACACCAAGAAAGAAAATTTAGAGGTGAAATGTTTGGGTTATGAAAGCCTGAACCTAATCAGTATGTTAATCTCCTGATAGGAATTAACTGGGTAGTAACTGTAGGCAGGTGGGGTGTGGCTGGAGGAGATGGGTCATTGGGGGCCATGCCTTGGGGTATTTTGTCAGTGGTAAGGGGACTCTTTCTCTGCTTCCTGGTGGCCATGCCCTGAGTTTTTCTCCACCATACTCTTCCACCATGATGTTCTGCCTCACCTCGGCCCCTGAGGAATGGTGGCAGCATCTATGGACTGAGACCTCTGAAATCATGAGCCCCAAGTAAACTTTTTCTCTAAAATTGTTCTTTTCAGTTTTTGGTCACAGTGGGGAAAAAACTGACCTAAATATTCTGCTTCTATGTCTTCTATCTTTGTATTTGCCATTTTGTCCCATTTTTTAAATTAAACAACATTTGACATTTAGGTGCTAGATAAAAGTAGAATAATGAGGCTATCTAATAGTGACCATCGTCCAAATGCTGTCACTTTGACTGTTTTGTAGTCTGTAGGTGAAGGTTTTCTGACTGGGTTTTGGGGGCCCCAGAAAAAGATGCCCTCACTGCCTGTAGCTAGGACAGCTCTGTTGTCACCCATGGGCATATGGGGCTTTCTTGGTCTTGGAGGGGAGATCTGTAGACTCCTTCCTTCCCACGGAGGAGGAACTGTTGTTGGTCGAGGGTGGGAGGCGGGGCTGGGGGAGCTTGGAAGGAGATAAGCCAAGCCCCAGGGATGTCCCTGGTCTGGGTGGAGCCTCAGGGCCTTTCTGTTTGCTCTCTGCAACCCAGATCCTCCACCAGTAGTCCTGCATCTCCTTGTCCTTAGTTAGCTCGGCACTCACCGTGTGTGACCTCCATCGGCCCTAGGTTGGGGGTGACAGTTCCTGCCCAAGAGGATTGTGGTGAGGATTAAGGGAGAAGGTCAGACATGCAGAGGCTTTCAGCAAATGTTGGCCAATAGCACAGGTCTGAGGTGTGCACAGGCTGCCTGGTTGCTCAGTCAAAGGAGGGTGCCTACACATTCCAGTATCTGTGAACTTTTCCTGTCCCCTGGGGTAGCACACAGCTTGGGCCCTGAAGGGAGCAGCCCTAAAGAATATTTCGAGGCTTGGGCCTGAAGAGAACAGGGAAGAAGTTTGTTGGGGAGTTCAGCACAGGACATTAAAGGGGGCACCAGGGTCTTTCAAGCTTATTGTCTATGAGAGAGGGTAGGGTGGTGGCTCAGGCGACCCAGGGCCAAAGGAAGAAGCTGTTCATTGCGATCTTCAGCTCTTTGGAGAGAAACATAGGTTAGAGGCTGAAAGTGTGGTCAGGACCGCTGCCCAAAAGACCAGAGGAGGAAGGCCACACAGAAGTACTGCTGCCGTGGGCTGCAGGAAAGAGGCCTTGCAGCTGCAACTCCAGGTGGTTAGGAGACTGGGAACTGAGCTGCCTTCTCCTGCCAGAGCTGCAGGATGCCTGGATTCCAGGTTGTCTGGGTGCAGCTGGGAGGCTTGGTGGCGGCTGGCAGAGGGCTCCCTGGGATCTACAGAAAGTCACCCATCATTCTCCTCTCTCCAGTGAAATGGCAAATGCTCTTTATGCAGATACAGTGTCTGGACACTGTGAGGGACCTTATGCGAATTAGCTCTTTCATTTAATCCTTAAAATAACCCTGTGAGTCGGCTGGAGAATGGAAGAAACCGAGGCACAGAGATGTTAAATGACTTGCCCAAATTTCCCCAACTAGGCAAGGAGAGAAACAGGGCTCCAATCATTTAAAAAACCTTCGGGAGACCATAGCAACATGGGGCAGAGACTGGGCCAGGCCTGCTCTCTGCTGACTCCCTGGTTTGCATCGAGTTGCCTGGGACGCAGCAGGACTGAGGGAATGTGTGGGAAGACTGGCTAAGGCCTATGGGTTTCTGAGCCCACGCTCGTCTTTAGTGTCCACCTGAGCTCTTCCCTCTGCCCCGTGACAGTCCCTGGCCTTGTCTAAGGCACCCGAAGGCCTTGGGTTCATTCACCTTTCCCCAGATCTTTGGTTCCTACAAGGCCTGAAAAATGGTTGAGTCACATGTTTTCCTTGGGTTTTTGTGATTCGTGATTCATGCTTACGCAAAAGGCAAGAGAGTGACTCATGCTGATTTCATAAGCCTGTGCTCCAGAAGTGGCTGATAAATTGCCACTTGCCCATAGCTGCCAGAGACAAGTGATCAGAAATGACCAGGTTAAACAAAATCCAATCTCCCCACATTAGCATCCTCATTTGAGCTGATAGTATAAGGTACATTTCTTCTGGGGACCTGCCTTGGGAGAGAGGAGGGGAGCAAAAACTTCAATTCACAAGTTCCCGAGGTTTCCCCATGATACGGGTGGCTGGGACCTCCAGGTTTACCTTGTGTTCTTGGAACCAACTGGCTGAGCCCCAGGGGAATGGAACAGTGTGAGTGAATGGCCTCTTCACAGGGTACGGAGAACAAGGCCAGGTACAGCCATCCAGGCCTCTCCAGCCAGGGGCACATTAGCTCTAAGACACCTTGGTCAGCTTGCTGGGCTCAGGTTGCTCAAAATAAAAGAGTGAAGGTGCAAAGAGAGGACCCAGAGGAGCAGGCCAAGGTGTCAGGAATGGGTTATTGCAGAAGGCTCTCAGAAGACTGTGTATCTAGGAGGTATTGACACTGGGGTTAATCCTGGTGGCTTATGGCTTGATTTTGATTTCCCACATACCATGGCTCAGGGAAGAGGGCAGCAGAAAAAATATTGGAGGTGTACTTGGCATGGTTAGCATCTGTTCCAGATCTGGTGTGACTGATGTCCTTTGATTTAGAGCTCTGATTCTTTGACAAGCTCTGGAAGGAGGTGGGGGTGAGCAGGGGATAAGCCACTGGAAATGGGAGGCCCCATTCAAATATAAGAGGCTTTCTGAATCTGGTCTCTTTCTGTCAGTTCTTTGGTGTCTTCTTCACAGGTGTACTGAGCCCTAGTGGGACATTAAGTTCAGAGTTGGGTCCAGCCAGGAAACAGGGTTGTGCCTTCATGCATCTGGTGGTTAGCTAGGGGTAGCCTTCCCTCTCCCCTCCATCAGTTCACCCATATATCCCTCAAGTTGCAATTAAGTGTGATTATTCAGGTAAAGTGTTAAGCATCATGACTAGCTCAATAACTGCTAGTTTTTTTAAATCACCATTAATATTATGTGATTCTATTTGCTGCATGCCAGGCAAAGAGGGTGAATAATGGTGCCAGTTGGTGAGCGTATTATACAAGGGCTGGAAATCACTGTTGTCTTGCTCCTCATGCTGCAGAGGGGGATACCGAGGCCCAGAGAGATGAAGAAACTGTGTGTGTGTTGGGGGAGGGTCTCACAGTGAGGGGTGCTAAACCAAGCCTAGAACCCAGGGTGCCTCTGCCATGGCATGAAGCTGTTGCCCTGAGATGGAGCCATCTGAGGAGGCTTCCTGGAGAAGGTAGGTTTGGCAATGTGATGAGCAGGAACGGAGAGGAGAGATGGGGCAGAGGACACCTGGCTGAGGAAGGGGTAGAGGAGGGAGCTACAAGGAGACAAGGATCTGGAAGACTGGGGGGTATGCTACAGCCATCTCCATAGCACAATCTGAGGGGAACTGAGAAGACCTCATTGTGCCCAAACCATTCACTCTGTTACTCTCCACAGGTGCTTCCTCTTGGCATTTACAAATCAGACATGGTGGCTCTGGGCTCAAAACTTGTTCTGCTTGCCTGCCTCTGTGCCCATGTTCAATGGAAACCCAGGGTCTGGCTGGAAGTCATAGGCTATGTTGGACACATCTCCCCTTGGAGAGGAAACCCAGTCGCTCAAAATTGGCCGATGATTCCTTGTGTTTGTTTCTTAGGGCTGCCATAACAAACTGTCGCAAACCAGGTGGCTTAAAACAACAGGATTTATTTTTTTACAGTTCTGGAAACCAGAAGGTCAAAACTAGGTGTTGGCAGGGTTGATTCTTCTGAAAGCTCTGGGGAGCATCTGTTCCAGACCTCTGGTCATCTTCAATGTTCCTGGGTTCCTAGCTACATAATGCTAGTTCTTCCTCCATGTTCATGTGGCCTCCTCTTTTCTTCATGTCCTCTCCTCTTCTTATAAAGATGCTTGTCATCGGATTTAGGGACACCCTGGATATGTCAACATGATCTCATCTTGAGATCTTTAACTTATTATTTTGGCAAGATTCTTTTCCTAAATAAGTTCATGTCCATAGGTTCTGGAGAACATACCACTGGGGTGGGGAGCACCATTCCATTTACTGTACCCTTAAAGGTGTACAAGAGTTGTGGCCTCAAGAAATGATAGTCAGGGGCACATGGGCATCCAATAGGACCTATCGATAGACTCTACCATGTTGGGGATGGACCATTGTGACCACAACTTGCTCATGGTGCTGTCCAATAGAACCTTTGCAATGATGGAAATGTTCTTTAATATTAGGGCTGCCCAACACAGGAACCACTAGCCATGTGTATCTTGGCAGAGTTTTTGGAATGGCTATCATGTGGTCGGTGAACTGGAAGGCTGAACATTTACACCGATTTTATTTTAATGCAAATATAACTGAGTGACTAGAGTCTACCATTCTGGATAGCATAGCTCCCGAGTATCTTGATCTGACCCTTTCTCCTTGTCTGTTCTTCATTTGACTATTGAAAATAGATTTCATCATAAAGGGCTAAAATTACTCTTGTGCTTTTTATGTGTGTAATGACTTTTACCTTTAGAGTTTCACTATCAAAAATAGATTTCATCATAGAGAGCTAAAATTACTCTTTTGCCTTTTATGTATGTAATGTTTGCAGTTTTAGCTTTTGGCTATGAGACAGAGGCCAGATGGAGTTGACTGGTTCTTGACCCAGCTCAAGTATGGCTACTCTCGAAGTGAATTGGGAAAGAGGAGAATTTTCCTTTCCCCACACCTGGAACTCACAGTGCCTGCTAGTTAAGCTGGAGAGGGTGTGAAAGAGCCAGGTGACATCTGTAGTCCTTGGCAGCCAGGAGGTTGCCTGGCCAGGCTTCTTCGGGTCAGAAGGAAGGGGTAAGAGCCCATGTCTGCACCCCTAGACTAGGAGTGTGGGGCTCTTGGCCTTTTCTAGAAAGCTACAGGTGCAATTTGGGTCTCTTAAAACTCCTCCCTTCCTAATTACTCCTAGTTTTCTTGCTTCCCCTAATGGATCCTGTATACTGTCTTGCTTTAGGGGGACATTGATTTTTGCAGTTTCGAGATGATCTTAAGTACACTTGGTTTATTTACATGCTTGTGTGTTTTGGACTCTTCTGTTGAAAAATAAAGCATTTGCCCGAGAGTAGAAAAATCTCCAAGGAGGCGGCTCCTGGGATGACAAGATCTTCATCACCTTGGACTTACATGGGCTTTAGGCTGTAGCTCACCTCTTTCTCCTTACTTCTTCCCTGGCACATGCAAAACAAACGCAGCGGCTCTGGGGCTCGCAGGGCAGTCTGCTCTCCTGCCTGGAAAAGGTGCTGGGCCTCAGACTCTGCTGGTGCCAGCAGATCAGTCTTGTTTTAGATGGCAAGTGGAGGAGGAGGCTACTGCTCAGGGTCAGGCCAACACGGAGCTGTGTACATGTAAGACACAAATGAGGGACTGAGAGGCCAGAAGGCTGGTGGGTGTTGCTAGGCAACCTCTAGGCCGACCTGGAGGTAGTAACACAATCTCTGGGAGCAGCCTGCCTGGGGGAGGGCCTCGGAAGGACAAACCTGAACTTCAGCACCAGGGACTTCTGCACTGCCCCCACCTGGCCTACCTCTGGGAGGGGGCAGGAAAAGCCAGCCCTGTTCCAGAAGCTCCTTGGGGGCAATGATGCATTTGCCGTGTCCTCTTTTTCTTAGGTACCCCACCTGTACCAAAGAGGATCTGAAGTGGCTTCAGAAATACAGACACCACAGAAGGGTAGACATTAAAGATGGAGAAACCGGGGGCCCAGGGGGCAAAAAGTAAGGAAATAGGTGTGGCTGATCATTCAGCAAGTATTTCCCATGTTTCTGGCTCTGTGGATAGAGCTGTGAACAGAACAGCATAGTCCCTGCCTTTCTGGAGATGTGGTCTCATGGGAGAGGTGTGAAATAAAAATAAAGCCACAGGTGCAGTGCCCTTGTTGGGGGGCGGGGGGGGGCTGCAAATGAGATTTGGAATCTCCTAGCAGCCAAACCAAGAAGGGAACCCGGTTGGGAGGGGCTGGGTGAATTATCAGTGCCGTGTACGTCACAATCCAGCAACAGTGGCTCTGTCCTCCCATCCACATGTGTAAGCCATGGTCCTGGTCTGGCCCACTTCACTGCTGGCCTTATTTCAGGGGCCAGTTCATGGAGTCAGCCCAGATGTTCTGGTGGGCTGCCCGCCAATGAAGGGTGGAGGTGCCCCTGGGCCCAGCCAGTTCCAGACCTCTTCCCCAACGCCCTCCCACCCAAGTCTCACCCATGTCTTAGGCCAGCTGTCGCCTCCCCCGAGAATGCAGTTTGTTTCTATTTCTGGGTCAGTCATTTCCCTTGATCTATTTAAGGTCCTGGGTGATTTTTAAAGTGCCCTTTACAACAACATCCAGCACCACTTGTGCACTGGATGTGGGTTTAACCATTTTTACAACATAAGGAAGCAGAGGCAAAGGAGGGGCCAGCCATTTGCCTGAGGCCCCCCCATCCTCTGGATCTACTTTGGTCCTGTCTTTGGCTTCATGAGATTTGGCATTCGTCATCATGCTGTCTATAAAGGGAGCCCGGGTTCCTGATAGACCCTGGAACAGCCTCTCCCTGTAGCCCCAGTCACCCTCTGGGAAGCAAATTGCAACTTTTCTTGCCTCCTTCTGTGAGTGGGCCACAGTCTATGGAAGGATGGGGTGGTCAGATACTGGCATCTGGGGACCCACCCTCCCAGGGAAGACCTTTCATTGATCATTCAATAATTTGAATGATCAATTCAAATTTATTAATTCAGTAAATATTTAATTTTAATTTATTAATTCAGTAAATATTCCTTGGCATGTCAGGTGCTGGGTGTGAACCACCCATCCTCCCTGACCTCAGGGGGCTCTCAGTTTAGTCCAGGGAGAGGGACCAGCACAGGGAGATTACAGAGTGGAAATGGTAAGTATGTATCAGAACCTAAACAACAGCAGCAAAAATAAAAACACAAGCAGGCTAAATTTATCCAGATCCCTACAACCATGTCATGTGTCCTGGACCCCCTTCATCCTAAAGACTCCACTAGAGGCTCATTCTAGTTAGACAGAGTCCACTTTAGAATGCAATAGAACCTTGCTCAAATTACCCATACCAAAGCAAGAAAAGCCTCACCTCCCTGTTCTTGGAAATCTACTTCTGTTAATGAAACCTTAATTTGTACAACTAGTGGTATAAGAAAGAGTCTTGGATGGGTAAGCCTTCGACATACAAAAGTCTGTCATACAAAAGGAGACTTCCCAACTATTTGGACCCCTGGGGCCTACTTCTTTCAGAGGAATGCTGAGGGAATCTTAAGAACATGAGACCCAGTGCCTTGTACGTTTCCTATTAATGAATGTTGCCTGTGCTCAGGTTACATAGCACTGTTCTTGGATGGATTTCAATGTTTTGATCCCTCTTTAAAGAAAGCAACCGCAGCTATCCCAGTTATGAATTCTGAAATACCATTTTGTAGCCACTGGGGTGGGAGCTGATTGGGCCATTGTGTTATCATTCCACACATCTCCCAGAGATAGAGACCTGCATAAGTAAAACCATATTTCGGTTTTCCAGAATCCCAGGTACCAAGTTGAGGGACCATCAGACTCAGGAAGCAGCACAGGACACATTCTCAGATTTGGTAAGTAGCTGCCTGCTGATAGAGGAGATTAAGGTGTGTTTGATCTCTTCTCCCTTAATGGCAGTGTCTCTCCCTCTTAAAATGACTCAAAGAAATTTTGCTTTGAACAGTCAAGTGATTGCTTTAAGAAGAGAGGGCTCTATTGCAGGCAGAGTGTCTGTCTGGGCAATGACATTGAACGTAGGTGTAGTTAGGTGAATTCCTCCTTCCTCTCCCTTGAGATCAATTGTGGTTTTTTCCTCCAGATCCATTTGTTGAGGACCCATAGTGCTCTGCGGCTCCCCACCCTGCTGGAGTCAGGCTGCCCAACCCAGAGGCTGTCTCTAGACAGTTACATCTTCTCTCCAGGGAGCCATCTGCTTTCTAGTCTTGCTTAAGGGTGTTGCTTGGCTTCCATACTCTGCATCCTCCATTCAGTTGGGCTTCGAGGCTGCTGTGTCAAATTGTGGCCTGGGAAGAGGCTCCTCCCAGGTGCAGACTGATGCAGTCCTTTTGGTGAATTAAGTCTGGGAATGGCAATTCCTTGTTGAAGATGCAGATGGGGGGAAAAAAGTGTGTGCATGTGTGTTGCTCAGGCCTGGATGTGTGAAGAACTATATGAACTTGTCCAAATTCTGATGTCAGGCCATGAAGGAGAGAAAATTTCGTTTAAGGAACATTGAGTCCCTTGCCGCTCACCTTCACAAGGTGGAGGTTAAGAACATGGACTCCAGCATCCAGGCTGCTTGGGTTCAAGTCCTTCTTTCTCCAGTAGATGTGTGACCTTGGGCATGTCTTTTAATTTCTCTGAGCCCAAATTTCCTAATCTGGAAACCATTATCTAGTTCACTGGGTCATGAGAAATGAGATCACACATATAAAATGCTACCTGCTTTAACTGCAGCAAATGTTTGTTGTTGCTTTTGTAGTTATAATTGTTTCGATGTTATTCGTTCCTTCACGGTCTGTGTGCAACTCCTTATCTCCTTACTGTGAACAGCTTCACGTGCAAACAGTTATAGGATTAGTGGAGACGTGCAAGATTCCATTGGAAAAGAATAAATGCATGAAAAGGAAAATTGTGTTTAAAAATCTATAAATACATACCAAAAGAGAGATTGTTAGTTATTAATATTCCCATTTCATGAAAGCTTCCACCTGGGATATGAAGTTTCAGGAGAATATTGCTTCTACACTAATAATAATAATAATAATAATAATAATAATAATAATAAGCCAGTCAGTTTACAAAAATCTTAAAACGTGTTTAAGTCTGTCATAGAGCTGTGCTGAGAACACAAGGTAACCTAATGAAATAAAATCAAATGGGTAGCAGTGCCTCCAAGGGGAGATGGGACATGTGATAATTTTACCTTGGACAGGGAGCAGGAGCAGGGGTAGCCATCAGAGAAGGAAGTAAGAAGAAAACTAATGAATTTATGATAGCCAAGTGTGGGTCCCCGTAACAATTAAGAATTTTTGGAAGCCACAGACAGGAGAGCTGCCTCCTTGCTCACTCTTTTCCATGGGCCTCCACCAAGAGTCCACAAGAAAGACTTGGGGCAGCCAGGGCAAGAGGGGGCTCTCTGTGGTGCACGACCTGCCAATCTTGTAATTAAAGTGGGAGAACCAATAAAGGCCTTCCTGCATCCCTACCTTTTTAAGAGTAGAGGTGGAGGTTGTCTGCCACTGGGAGAGGAACAGGTGTGCTGAGACTTCCACACATAAACATGAGGCTAGAGCTGAAGAACCAAGATAAACTCTCCTGGGTCCTGTGCTGCTGGAGAAGGAGCAGAAACACAGCCCTTATTTGGAACCTTGCACTGAGTATAAGAATAGCTATTGTTTCCTGCTGGACAAGAGCTAGAGAGCTGCCCAAGCTCTGGGTTCTGCACTGAGTATAAGATAGTAGTCATCTGCTCCTAGGGGAAAGGCAGGAGAATGAAGAGTGATCCTCGTTAATGCTAGGCTGACCCTGAATGCTAGGCCTTGCATTGGGCACTAGGCGCAGCAGACCACTAGGAGAAGGGCAGGGATGCCAAGAAAGACCTCTACCATAGTGAGGAGCCTGCTGAGGTCCAAGGTGGTGTGAGAGAATTGAGAGAAACTGTCACACTGAGTATGGGGCAGAGACAGACAATACTAAGAGAATTTGAAGACTGTAGAGTGCTGCATGTCCAAACAACAGCAAAGTCCAAACCTGGCTCAACTGTAAGCTATAAGCTAACTTACCTTCCTACATTAACAGCCTAATATAAGAAAATTCTCTATTTGGGGCTGTATTTGCTTCATATCTACTGTTTTTTACCCTATAATCTGTGACATTCAGTATAAACTTATCAAACACACACACAGACACACACACTACACACAAACACACACACACACACACACGAACAATGACATGATTACTTGCCAACAGACAAGATAACCAATAGAAGAACCACACTGAAGTTTCCTCAAATGTCAGAATTACCAGACAGGGTCTATATAATAACTATGATAAATATATGAAAGGATCTTGTGGAAAAGGCAGGCAACATGTATGAGCACATGGGGAAATTCAATAGAGTTACATGAACCTATGAAAAGAAGATCTAAATGGAAATGCCGGAAATGAAAAATAGGATGTCAGACATGAGAAATTCTATTCTTCATGAGATTGCAAACAGCAAAGGAGAGAATCAGTAAATTTAAAGACACCTCAACAGATGTGATTCATGATGAAACAAGTAGAGGGGGAGAAAGTAAAATCAAAATTAACAAAAACCAATGTTGCACTTCTATCAGGTAATACCAAATGCTCTAACTCCTACATAACTGGAGTTCTAGAAGGTGAGAGAGAAAATATATGGTGAAGAAATATTTAAGGAGCAAGAGAGCAAACATTTCCCCAAAATTAAGGAGTGAAACAAAACCAAATGAAGATACAAAGCAAAACAAAAATTCTTAGCCCTTCAAGTCCAGGAAGTTTAGAGAATCTCAAGTAGGATCTTTATTTTTCTTTAAATTAAAAAAATAATACTTAAATCAGAGAGAAGTTACAGAGATGAATGATTATACAAATAATAGTTGAGTTCTTATCAGAAATAACAATAGATATTGAGAGTAAGAAGACAATGTTATGTCAGCTTTAGCATAACAGAAAGAAGAGCAAAAAATCATTAACCTAAAATTTGATTTTTAATTAAAGTATTTAAAAATAAAAATAAAATACATTTTTAGAAATGCAAAAGCTTTAAAAGTCAGTCTGGGAGAGCAGGAAATATTAAAGTTCTGCAGGATAAAAGGAAATGATTTCAGAGGGAAACCTGATTCTATAGGAAATAGTTGTATGAATGAAGACTATCAAAAAGAGTGAAAAAGACTATGAGTAAAAATCAACCCTAACTTTGGTATATATAAAATCAATTTATATAAATAATTGCATTAACTATAAATGAACTAACCTTCCCAATTAAGGCAGAGACTGTAAGACTGGATAAAAATGCAAGTCTCAACTATACGTGCTTTCTAAAAAATTTATGCTCTAAACAAAAAGATACAAAAAAGTTAAAAGTAAACGTTTAGAAAAGATACCATGCAAATACTATGCATAAGAAAATAGGTGAAGGTATACTAAATCAGGAAGAGTAAATTTCAAGATGATAAAAAGATAAAAGGGCATTTTATAATAATATTAAGCATTTAATTATCCATGAAGACATGAAAATCTAAAATTTGTTTGTATCTAACAAAGCTCCAAAATACATAAAGCAAAAATTGATAGAACTAAAGGAAATTGTAAATATTTACTTATAACTGAAGAATTTAATACCCTTCTCTCAGTAATTGATAGATTAGAAAATTAGCATTTGGAAGATTTGGAAACCCCACCAATAAACTGATTTATTTGGTACTTAGGGATTACTCTACCCACAGTTAACAAAATGCAAGTGTTTCTGTAGTTCTCAAAATGCATATGGAACATTCCTCAAAACAAACAAACAAACAAACAAACAAACAAAAAAACCCCACCATGAAATGGACCATGAAACAAGTCTCAAAATATTTCTAAGGATTAAATTTCTAAGTATATTCTTAACACAATGGAATTAAAGTGGAAATCAATAACAACAGTATACCTAGGAAATTCCTCAAATATTTGAAAGTTAAATAATACATATCCAAATAATTCATGAATCAAAGAAGCAATCACAAGGAAATTAGAAATATTTAGAATTCAGTGATAATGAAAAGATGACATCAAAATTTGTGGGATGCATAAATTCTGAAAGTCAATGTATAGGTTTAAATGTTTATTTAATAAGAAGAATATAATAAGAAAATAAGAAGGATGCAAAACCATTTTCTATTGCTTCTATTTTAAAAAGGTCAAACATATGAGCTAATTAAAACAAAAGAGAAATGGAAATAAATAATGTAGAAAACAAAAAATCAAGAAAACTAAGACTAAAGTTGGTTTGTTGAAAAGATAATAAAATTGATAAATACCTAGGGAAACTAATAAAAAAAAGGTGAAAGACACAAATTACCAAGAACAAATAAAAGAAGGGACATCACTAAATAACCTACAGACCTTAAAAAAATAATGAGATGATATTAGGAGCGACTTTGTATTAATGAATTCAATGACTTGGATGAAAGGGACAAATTACTTGAAAAACAATAACTTACAAAACTGATAAAAGGAGAAATATAAAACATAAACCCTATATTCATGAAAGAAATTGAATTTTTAATCAAACAAATTTGTACACTAGGATGGCAATTTGTAAATCAATGGATGTGAAACTGATGTGATTCTGCTATCTGTGTATGGGGTGAGGGGGGGAGTTCATAACCCACTTGAATCAAAGTGTGGAATATGATATGTCAAGAAATTTGTAATGTTTTGAACAACCCACAATAAAAAAAAATTAAAAAAAAAAAAAAAAAAAAATTTGTACAAACAAGACTCTATGCCCAGATAGTTTCTCTGGTGAATTCTTTCAAATATTTAAGGAAGAAATATACTTTCAGAATATAGTATTAGGAAATAAATACTTTCCAACTCATTTAATAAATTCAGAATTACCTTGATACCCAAACCAGACAAGAACACCAGAGAACCATAAGTATAATAATCCTTAACAAAATATTAGAAAAAAATATATAGTGTGTGTAGATAAATAGATATAGATACTTGGATATATAGAATGGGGTTTATTTTAGAAATGTAAAGTTGGTGTAGTATTTTAAAAACTAACCAATAAATGCACAACGTTAGGGATATAGCTCAGTTGGTAGAGTGCTTGCCTTGAATGCACAAGTCCCTGGGTTCAATCCCCAGCACCACCACCCCCCCACCAAAAAAGGAGAAAAATCACATGTGATTATTTTTATAGATATAGTAAAAGCAATGGAAAAATTCCAATCAATCCAAGATAAAAACTCTCAGCAAAACTAAGCATAGAAGAGATTTTTCTCCACCTGACAAATAACCATTTATAAAAAACCTACAGCTGAAGTGCTTATTGATGATTGAATGTTTTCCACAGAGTTTGGAAACAAGGCAAAGATATCTTTCTTACAACTTTTACTTAACATTTTACTAGAAGTCTTAGACAAAGAAGTACTATAAGAAAAATAAATAAAAGATATATGCTTTGCAAAGGAAGAAGTAAAACAGTCTTTTCTTACTAGTGAAATGACTTTGTTTAAAGGAATTTAAAAAGTAAAAAGAGCTAGTGATTTATGTTACAATGTTGTAGGATATAATAAAGGTATAGTTCCATATATTAGCAATGAACAATTAACAATAAAAATTGAAAAATAATATTTATTTTAGCATAAAATTCAAATACTTAGGAATAAACTTAATGAAAGATACATGTCTAGAAGCTATAAAATATTGCTGAGAGAAATTAAGACGTAAATTAATGAAGGGCTACCTATACCATGGTCATGGAATGGGAAGCTCAGTATTATTAATATGTCAATTCTACTACGCTAGTCTATCCCAAATGAAATTCTAAGCTTCTTTTTCTTCAATAAAGTGATTTTTAAATTTATGTGGTAAGGGAAAGTACCTGAAATAGTCAAAGCAAGAACATTTTTAAAAAGGAGAACAAACTTGGAAAACCTACCTTCATTGGTTTTATAAGACTGACTACATAGCTAATCAAAATAGTATAGTATTGATCAAAGGATACATTAATAGATAAAGGAACAAAACAGAGTCTATACATAGACTCCAGATACCAGGTCAAGGGACTTTTGACAAGAATGCTAAGGAAATTCAGTAGCAAGAGAATTTCTTCAATAAATGATACAGAGACAACTGAATATATATTTGAAAAAAATAAAAATAACACTGTTTCCTTTTATTTATATGTAAAATTAGTTCACTATGGGCCACTGTGGTTCACTATGGGACTTAAAAGCTAAAACAATAAATTGCTTGAAGAAAACAGAATATTTTTGCAAATTTGAATAGGCAAAGATTTCTTAGGTCACAGAAAGCACAGAACATTAAAAAAAAAAAAAAAGCTTGATAAATTTGGTTTCATCCAAATTAGAAATTCCTACTCATCAGACACTATTTAAAAACATAAATAGCTAGGCCACAAATTTGACAACACATATGTCTGACAAAAAACTTCTGTTTGGAATATATGAAGAACTTCTGCACTCAACAATAAAAAGCAAGTAATCCAATTAAAAATGGCCAAAATGTCTTAAATAGAAACTTCACTAAAGAAGACATACAAATGGCCAATAAGCATATGCATTAGTCAGTTTTCTATTCCTATAACAAAATACCTAAAGCTGAATACTTACGAAGAAAGAGATATGTAGCTCACAGTTGAAAGTACAAGATCAAGCAAGCCCATGGAATCAGTCTCTGGTGAGAATCCTCAGGCTATACTGCATTATGGTGGACAGGAAGCTACTGGTGGATGTGGGGATCAGACTTTTTCTTTTTTAAAAAATACTTAATCTCCAGAGAAAAACAAATGCATGCAGTGAGACTAACATCAAACTCATCTGAGGGCAATGCCCCCAGTTATCTAACCACTTCCCATGAGGTCCCACCTTTTTCAAGTCCCACCACTTCTCACACCACCACACTGAAAACAAAACATCCAACACATGAACTCTTGGAGGGCAAACTCAAACCATATCAAACCATAGCACCATGTGAAGAAGTGTCCAACCTCATTAGGCATCAAATGCAAATAAAATTTACAAGGAGTCACCACTAGGCGTTGACACTAAATGTGGCCAAGGATGGTAGGGGCAGACTGGAACTCTCACACTCTGCTGGTGGGAGGGTGAAATGGTCTAATCACTTTTGGAAAACTGGCACTTTCTTTGAAAGTGAAACATATGTTTATCCTGTGACCCAGCAATTCTACTGCTAGGTTTTTACCTGAGAGAAATGAAATTATGTTCCACAGAAATCCCTGTGGAAGAGTGTTCACAGCAGCCTCATTCATAAAACTGGAAAATAGCCCAGGTATCCATCAGAGAAGAAGGGATAAACACATGGTGGTGTGGTCATACAGTGAAACACCAAGCCAGATAACAGAATAAACATCTAATACATGCAATATCATGAAAGAATCTCAAACGTATGATGAATGAAGGAAGCAGATATGAAAGTGTGCATGCTGTGGGATCCATGTATAAGAGAGCCTGAAATAGGAAAAAGTAACGTGTGGTGATAGAAATCAAATCAAGGTTGATTCTAGGGGTAAAAGATTGAGAAGTGTGAGGAACTTCCTGGGTGAGAAAAGTGTCCTGTGTCTTCATATGTATTCATCAAAATGATGAACAGAACACTTAAGATCTGAGCATTTGCTTGATGTAAATTACCTTAATAAAAAATGTGGGGTAGGAAATCATTTTCTTTCACTGGGCTTCAAATCATAATTAATAAATTTGAAGGTACTCCCTTTAAGGTAACACAAGGATGTGATGATTATATTATATTGGAAAAAATGCTATGAATAAAATTATTAGAGCCCAGATGCAGAGAGACAGGCAGTGACACAGGCAGTGGCACACGCTTATAATCACAGTGACTCAGGAAGCTGAGGCAGGAAGATTTCAAGTTCAAGGCCAGCCTCAACATTTTAGTGAAACCCTCAGCAACTTAGCGAGATCCTGTCTCCAAAAAAAAAAAATAAATAAAATAATTAGAAGGATGGGGATGTAGCTCAGTGGTAGAGGCTGGGTTCAGTCACCCTTACCAAAAACAACACCACTACAGGAAACAAAATTTAAAGCAACGAGAACTACATGCTTTAAATCTGTTCTTGAACGCAAATCTGCCTGTTTAACATACACTTTTGGGCAAGCCAGGGGCAAGTGAGGAGTGGGCCTTTGCTGCCTTATGGTGCATGGGCAAGGTGTCCCTATTGGCTGTGATGTCCACAGATATGAGCCTCAATGGCGTTTGTTAACTATCTCTTTTTTGAATCTGGAGTCTATGAAAGCCGTTCACTAGACTTCAAAAGCTGGGCCTTGTCTCAGTTATCTCTTCCAGGAGCCCGGCTGATCCCTTTCCCCCCAATCTGTGACATCAAAGACTCATTTTCATTGCAAAATCGTCTCCCGCAATGGCATCAGACTGCCTCCCCTTTGGAAGAGTTTGGAAACAGTGGTGAGTCAGAATTACTCTGAGGGGCATGACCCACCCTCCTTCCTCCACCTAGTTTGGCCCAGGGGGACCTGGCTCTGAAGGAACAAGGCCTGAGGCCTCCCTTGTGTGGACCTGGGGCTTACTGGGCTCGGCTCTGCAGCCCTGTAGGAACCAATCTCTCAACCAGGCTTTGGAGGAGGCAGGATTTATTCACTTGTTTTTATTTATTTTCTTGTTTATTTGGTCACTGGTAGCAATTTTTATCCGACTGGGGAGTTCAACTGTACTCCTTTCATGAACTGACAGAGCGTAACCAGTAAGGGTCGGCTTTGATTCTGGTCTTCCCTGTGCTTTAATGTCATGAAGATATGTCCCTCGCAGGTTTTTAGGTGAGAATCTCTTTCTGTTTATTCTGCTTCCCTTGTGTTCTTCACTAGGATGTATTTTGTTTTTTCTAAAAGAATATAAATATTAACGTGTGTACCTGTGTTTTAAAATGAAGAACGTTAGCCAAAAATATTTGTGGATGAAAACAAAATGAAAGGTTGATCCCCGCCCCCCATTTTGGAAGTCATAGATCTGCGTGGCTGCTCCCTGGGCTCAGGGCTCACCGTTCCCGTCTTACTAAATCACCCACAGATGCGAAGCTTCACTCTAATTTGGATTCTGGTGCTGTGTTCACAGACGTAACTGGCTTTGTAAATCTATTTCGTTTTTTCACTTTTATTTTTAAACGTGGCTAGTTTCACAGTCTGTGTTCATTTAACTGACCTTTTCGATAGTAAGAGCTATTTTATAAGGCAGCCAAAGTGAAAGTTATCAGCAAGGCCGGGTAATGTAAAGTATTTATGAATGAATGTGCAAAAACGAATTTGGGGGTGTAAAATGTGAGGCTGTGCTCAGGCCGAACTGCTTGTGACTTGAGCCTTCTTTGCAGTAAAGCATAATTCATGCTGCTGTTAGCCCTTAAAACAGGAAATAATATACCCATTTAACTTAATCACGATTTATATTACATGTGCATATTTCTAAACAAATGTTGTAGATGGAGAGTTTGGTAGCAATAATATTTATGAATTACACTTTTAGTTAGCAAAGGAAATGTGTGACCTCTTACATTTGGTTTGACATTTGAATTTGGTGTTCAGTGTATTTGACAGGCATGATGGATTCTCATTAGCTCAGTGTATAAACAGGAAATGCTTCCTCTGTGAACAGTTATTAATGTAGGACATCCCTGAATTTGAATGTTCAGTTGTTTTCTTCTGGTTTAGACCATGACATTTATTTAATTTCTCTCTTTTAAAAAAAAAGTAAGAATAAGGCTTTAATATTACATAGAGCAAATCTGAGCCACATATGAGTGCCAAGCTGTGAAAAACAGAACCTGGTAGCTGAGCTGCAGGGAGGCAGAGTTGGGAGGGAGCGGTCTTAGCTGCGAACAGCCCCCAGGTGGATTTGCAGTTGCCTGCCTTAATTTCTAAGTAAGATAACCTATAGGAATTAGAACATGACGTGGGGGCAGATTGGGGTAAGCTCACACTTAACCTTTACCCACAGCAGGATTAAAGCTGGTTCATGGAAAACAGGAATCAGAATAAATTTGCAACATAGTTTAAGGCAGCAATTTTATTTTGCATTTTCAGCACTAACTTGGTACTTGCAGGGATATCACCAAATAGGAACTGGAGTCCAAGAACGCTAGAAGTGTCTGACTTCTCATGGGAATGAGGAAGAACCAGGCCCGTCGGCCAGCTGCCCCTCTGTGGGCTGGGCCTTATCCCCAGCCCCTTCTTCTTAGAATCTAATTAGAAGTCAGTTAGAAACCCGGAAAGTGAAGCTGGCAGGCCCTTAATCTGAATTTCAGGTCTTCTGAGAGGGAAAGTAGCGTTTTTATTGTTGGAGGTCAAAGTTTAAATTTAGTTTATATCAGATTACCAAAATATGCTTTCGGTAAGGTTAGATTCTCATGCTCAGAGAGAATGGAACTATAATGAAAGCAAACAGGGCGAGAAATAATCCCATCACAGATGAACTCTTCACTGGAGGCTCAAACACTTGGGAACCATAATAAAACCATCCCCACCGGGAAGGTAGAGGCTGAGCAGCAGGAGCTGAGACCGAACCTCAGGAACCACCCTAATACACCATCCCCTGATTCCCTCCCCACCCTGGCCCACTGCAGCCCTGCTTTACCACATAGCCCTAAAATTGCATATTCATTAATTAGTTTTTCCTCCCACCACCCCTGTTAAAAATGAAGCCCCATAAAGGGAAGGATCTTTGTGTATTTTCCTCACTGCTGTATCCCCAGTATCGATGCTATGGCTTAGATATGGCTTAGTGTTCCTCCAAAGCTCCTGTGTGAAAAGATGCAGGAAGGTTTAGAGGTGAAGTGGTTGGGTTATGAGAGCCTTAACCTAATCGGTGCATTAACCCCCTAACAGGGATTAACTGGGTGGTAATTGCAGGCAGGTAGGGTGTGGCTGGAGGACGTGGGTCATTGGGGGTGTGCCTTTGGGGTATATATATTTTGATCCTGGTCTGCAGTATCTCTCCGTCTGCTTCCTGGAGCATGTCCCCACCTGTTTTCCTCCTCTACACTCTTCCACCATGATATTCTGCCTCAGTTTGGGCACAAAGCAATGGAGTCAGCTGTCTATAGACTGAGTCTTCTGAAACTGTGAGCCCCCAAATAAACTTTTCCTCCTAAAATTATTCTTGTTAGGTCTTTCAGTTGTAGCAATGGAAAAGCTGGCTAAAACAATCTAGATCCCACCCTGGCTCATAGGAATCCTTGGCTGAATGTTGGAATAGTGAAGGGAATGCACTCCTCCAAGCAGAAAGAAAAGATCTTTTTTTAAAAACAAACAAACAAACAAACAACAGATTCTGAAATTAAAGCAGGGAGCCAGCCTCTTTGGGTTGTGGGAAAAGCAGTGGTGACCCCAGAGGAGGAAAGTAGTGTCTTCTCTGTGGGTTCTGGGAGAGAAGCCATGACTCCTGGATTGGGGGGTGCCATCTCTGGGTACATGAGAGCAGGTCCCATACCTATTTTGGGGGAGCTTAGGGCTGAGTGGGGGCTCCACCTCAAAGCCGGCATTATTTTGCACTTTCTATACGCTAGGCCCATAGTCTCTTGTGATGGTGCCCTTTGGTTGGACGGTGCCCTAGGTATGGAGCAGAATGAATGAATGAGGGATTGGGTTGGAGGAGCTCTCTGCTGTGTGCCTGGAAGACGATGTCTGTCTTTCCCATACTCCTTTAGGACAGTGAATTAGTGTAGGACGAGGACGAAGTGAGCCCTTCCAGTGGTAGACTGGAAATGGGAAAGGTCCCTGGGACATGATTCTCCTAAGAATCTGCATGAGCTGCGGGGAGCAGGCCTGCCCTCTTCCTGGATAGGACCGAGCAATCTGAGGGCACAGAAAGGACTGGCAGGAAGGGGTGTGTCTCTCTTCAAAGCCGGCTTTGCGGTACCTGAGCAGTCTAGGAGTGTAAGACATTCCTGAGCTCGAAACAAATAGAGCATTACCTTTTCTGATAAGCCTGTGGGGGAACCCCCTCCTTCATGCCTTCTGTAGAAATCACATGTGAAACAGACTTCTTGCCTCTGCCTCCAGTGAAAGTAATTGCAAGCCCTCTTCTTCTTCCTCCCATGGAAAATAATGCCCGCACAGTCTTCTTCCTTAGTTTGAATGGTATGGGTCACTGTATTCTCTTGATCTCTTAAAAAACAAACAAACAAACAAACAAACAAACAAACAAAAAAAAACAGAAACACAACAACAGCAAAACGTTTATCAGTCTTTTAACACCCAGATCACACGCCTTCCCTCCCAAGCCCAGGCAGTAGTGATTCTCTGCCACAGACCTAAGTGGAAAGCCAGAATCTTCTGCTACCAATTCTCTCAACAAATATTGATTCAACATGAATCCACTGAGAACCCACCCTGGGATGCACCAGACCATGGAACAGTGAACCTGACTGATATGGTCACTTCCCTCCAGGAGATTAGATACTAGCTGGAAGACAGGATCTGACCTGGAAGTGGGGATGGCTGTGGGACCTGACCTTGGCTGGGCCCCAACACGAATGCTGCCTCTGTGATCCCAGGGGTGGGCCTTGCAGGCTTGTTGCCCTCATGAGAATCCTGATTTTCAGAGAGCCTGCCTGCGGCTCAGCGTTCTGGGGTAGAGAGCAGTCCACTGTAGGCCATTCCCTAGAGAACCATCCCGTGAAAGGAGAGCAAGACCAGTCCTTTGCTGAGGCAGATCTAGACTGATGGTTCAGTCTCTTTTTACCTGTGCCACCTTCTGAAGGGTAGGATGTTTGTCAGGCAGAGCTCAGGGGGCATTATTTTGCACTTTCTATATGCTAGGCACATAGTCTCTTGTGATGGTGCCCTTTGTTTACTGATTGCTATCTCTTCAACAGCTCTGATCCTCCATTCATATCCATCCTTCTGGTCTCAAAGCCTGGGAAGCCTCTACCAGGAAGCTCTCCCGGAACACTCAGATTTCAACTTATCTCTTACCCTGTGGCTTTCCTAGCTGGTGTCAAAGAGAGTCACATATGTTTTGCTCTTCCATCTGTCTCTGAGCTCACAAGCGGATGGGGCTGTACTGGTTTCTGATTAGCTTACTCCATGGTACTTATTGAGCACGTCCTGATGCTGATTAAAGTGCTTCCACATCCACTTTACTATTTAAACTTTGTATTTTGAAGTGATTAAAGACTTTTCTATTTAAAAATATTATAAGACTACTCTCACTCCAGTTAGATTGGCAGCCATTATGAAGTCAAACAACAACAAGTGCTGGCGAGGATGTGGGGAAAAGGGTACACTTGTACATGGCTGGTGGGACTGCANGATTAACATTTAACAGGGATGAGAGGTGGGAGGGAAAGGGAGAGAGAAGGGAAATTGCATGGTAATGGAAGGAGACCCTCAGGGTTATACAGTGGAGGGGGTAGAGAGAGAGGAGGGGAGGGGAGGGGAGAGGTGGGGAGGGGGGAGGGTGGAGGATGGGAAAGGCAGCGGAGCACAACAGACACTAGTATGGCAATATGTAAATCAATGGATGTGTAACTGATGTGATTCTGCAATCTGTGTATGGGGTGAAGGTGGGAGTTCATAACCCACTTGAATCAAAGTGTGGAATATGATATGTCAAGACATTTGTAATGTTTTGAACAACCAACAATAAAAAATTAAAAAAAATATTATAAGACTAATATGTGTTTACTGTAAGCAAATAAACAATATAGAGGTACATAAAGAAAAAGTCAATAGTTTGTGGATCCCCCTGAGGTTACCAATGTTAACAGTTCAGGGTGATTCCATCTATATCTTTCTCCATGCTAAAACTTAGATATTATCACACATGCATGTCCTTTTCCTCTTTTCTTTTAATTGCTTGACTTATGCTAAGCATATTACTCTACATCTTGACAGTCGCATTTTAAATAATACCTCATCATTGTATTATAGGAGCTGGTAAACTTGTTGAAAATGTCTTCCCTATCAGGAATGTGGGCCCATTCAAGCCTTCTGACCAATATGACTAACTTTAAAAGTATTAATTGGTATAAAAGAATAATAAAGGAAAAGAAACTCATGAATGAAACAATAGATATTAAGGGAGAATGGATTGTAATATACAAGTAATTAAATATGGAAAAAAATCTATCATGGCCTTTTTTACATTAGTAAATATAAATTATCATTTGTTCTTTTTCTAATAATTCAGTGTTACAGACATCACATAATGTATTCTACCCAGTAACTGAGGAATATTCATTTAATTTTAGTTTTTGCCCTAGTAACAATGTTGCAGTAAGTGTTCTTGTCAAGTATTGCTCATAGGACATATTCCTAAAAGTGTGACTGTAGGTATTGTAAATTTTAATAGATGCTGCTAGACATCTTTCCTAAATGTTGTGGCAATTAATCACACCTTAGTGATAAAACAGGGCCCCTACCCTTTAAAAAAAAAACAGGGCCCCTATTTCCCCATATCCTTACTGGTACTGGGTTTTATTTATTTATTTTGTCAATCTGATATTTCAAATTTGTTGTTTTAATTTACATTTACCTCACCACCCGTGAAGATGCAAGTCTTTTCACTATTAACAACTTATATTTCCTCTTATTTAAATTTTTTATGTCTTTTTTTCTATTTCCTGATATTTTTCCTTTTCCATATTAATTTATGTAAGTCCTTTATTATGACAGCACACAAATCTTTTACCTTATGGGTTGCAAATATTTTTCTCTCATCTATTGTTTTAATTTTGTGTCTGATAAATCTGGCTTCCTAAACATTTAAGATTAATGAAATTTTAAAAATATTAAACATTTCTCATTTTTTTAATGACTCTTTTTGGATTCAAGAAGCCCTCTCTACTCTGGGTTCTTATACACATTCTCTTGAATTTCCTTCTAAAATTTTGGATCATTCTTTACTGGGAAGTTATCTCTATATACAGTATGCAGAAGGTGTAGCCTTAGTTAATAGATGGCGTTGGACTGACTATCCATAGAGGACATAAACAAAACAAAACATCCTTTCTCCACTGACTCCCCCTGCATTATGTATGGAGTTACTCTAACCTTATGATATATTAGGTTTCCTGGTTTTGCTTTCAAAATTCCATCTTTGGGGCAGAAGACCGCGCCCACTGTTCCAAAGATGCACAAGGTATGAACAAGAGCACCGTCTCTTTGCTTGATGTCTAGCTGTCAACGGGGGAAGGGGAGGGTTTAGATTATGTACTCTCAAAGCCAGGCCTATTCCAAATTCTCAAAGCAGAAAATATCCCTCCTTTTAGCTTAAAAAACAAAGTAAAAACAACCAGATTTTGAATTATGACAATCATCTTAAATCACTGACTTCTCAGTGCCGGTGACTGCAGAGTCCTGGTGTAAGAGATCCTGGTCACAGGTACCCTTGTCCTCAGGAGGCTTGGGGGTGGTGTCTGGCTGGCTTTCTTTTCAGCATCTACTCCCTGGCTAAGATTTTCTTTAGGCCAAGTTTCAGCCTGGAGCAAATTTTTTATGGCTGTGAGCTAATCCCCCAGCAAACCCTGGTTTAGATAGAATTGCTGACACAGTGCGAGCTCTGGTGATTCAACTGGGGCTGCGGGGCTATATTTATGGCTCCCTGATGTCAATAGGGGATAATTCTTATTTAAGAGATTCAGTTTCGGTGGGGACAGGGTTCCCACTGTCTTCCCCAGGGGGCCTTGGAACCTCTTGCTCAAGATCTGAGCGAGTGGGAGGCTGCCCTGGGGAGGGCCTGCCTTGGAACCAGCAGGACCTGCGGTAAGTTACAACCAAGGTGGGCTTTTCATCCTGGGATTGCAAAAGCCTTAGAAACAAATAAATATTTTCATCTCCTATTTTGTCTCTGGGCAATGGGCCCAAAAAGCATCTTGATTGTTCTCAGTGAAACCTGGGAGAAAAGCTGAGGATGACTTAATTCCCTCTTCCTCTCTGTCTTTCTGCACTTAGGTCTTTGTGTTGGGGACCTGGAGCAGGGGTCCCAGCAGCCACTGATCGTGGGTGTGAGCCAGGCAGAACTCTGAGAGGTGGGGCAGGGAGCACGGCAGACACCTTCTGAGCCTTCTCTGCTTGTGCCCCTCGTGGGCAGATGAGTCACTGCATAGGCTTGGGGCCAGCAGGAGGTGACCAGCTCTTGGTTTGGGCTTCATTTCCATCACCAATCTTTCCTTAAGTATCTAGAGCCCTTGGAAGAGCTAAAAGCACCTTGTTTCCATTAGGCTTGACTTTCTCCTCTATAAAGGTGGAGTCAGACTTTTAAAACAAATTGTGATAAAATATTTATAACATAAAACATACCACCTTAACTACATGAAGTACAGTGATATTAAACACAATTATGAGAATATTCATATAGTCGGGCAGCTGTCACTACCATGCATCTCCAGAACTCTGTTCATCTACCCCATCTGAAACCCCATGCCCACTAAACAGTAGCTTTCCTGCCCCCTGGGGTCAGATTTTGCCACTGCAGGATGAGGGAGATGGAGGCTGAACTCTGATGGGCCTGGAGCATGTCTGGGAGTTGGGAGTTGAGGTTGTGGCCACATGGTCCAGGCCCTTTTGTCCTCCCTCTTTCCTGAAGCCACTGAAGAGAGTCAGTCCTCTCTGCTACTGCTGGGCCTATAAGGTTGTCCCTCAGAGGCCCCAGGAAGCAGCCATCACACTGGATGGGAGCCCACTTCACCACATCTGGAAGGTCAGACAAGCAGGCAAATCTCATCGTCTCCATTTGGCAGGTGAAAATATTGAGGCCAACAGGGATAATGGAACTTACCCGGTTACCAAGTGGCAGACTGGGCCTTGGATCTTGTAACCACTTCTGTGTGTTTATTGGTAAGCTCGAGGGCTCACACAGTGATCCCCAAGCCAGTGGGGTCATCCCAGGGGAGCATTGCTCTGAACCCATCAAGGCATCCAGATCAGCCCCACCTAATTCAAGGCCTTTGAAGTCAGTGATGTCAGAAGCCAGGCAGCCTTGTCTTTTACCAGCTTTTATGGGGCCTAGAAGAGGATGGAGGCACTTAGAGATGGCAGGCAGATAAAAAGGAAGGGCTGGGCCGGCCTTGATAAGGTGGCCTGCGAGGAGGGAGGGGGAGACACTGATGCCGCCAGGTTTGTGGTTTCTGCATGGGAGTAAACCCGTGATTTCTGGCAACGAGGAAAAGCTGTGAAGACAGGCTGGCGGCCCCGGGATTTAGTGGTTTAGCTTTGTTGAAATCCCCAACTTCAAGGACTTCCCCTGATGACTGAGTTTTGTCAGACTCATTAAGAGCGAGCTCAGCCGAGCTCCTGGAAGAGAAGAGGGAGAGAGGGTGGGTGAGGGATGCCCAGAGCATCTGGGGAGAAGGAGCTGTTGCTGCTCCTGATGAATGAGTGCCCACTGGGACAGACAAGTCACATGGTGAGGAAGATCTTGGCAGGAGGACTTTCTTGCCCATCTGCTTCCGGGGCTCCCTTTCTCAATGGTCACGGGGCCATGGAGCAGTGGAGGATGGGACTGGGGTACTTGGGCATCCCAAGGGCTCTGGGCTTGGCTAGGATGCATCTCATGAGGTCTTGGGGTCTTGGAATGAGGTGAGGAGGCTGTGGTGGAGGGGAGTAAGCAGAGAGCAGGTGCTGTGCCCTGGAGAGAGGGCTCCCTGGGGCTCTTGGAGCACCATCACCATGACTGAGCAATTATGAGGCATGCCCAGTGCCTGACTGCAGCATGGGTTCAGTGGAAAATAAGGGGTCCTACTGACTAACCTCGTGCTCTCAAATGCCTGCAATGTGAGGAGGATACTTGCTATTCCTGTCTTACACAGCAGAGAAATCTCAGGCTCAGAAAGCTTAACTTGTCTAATATCACACAGATAGGACAGGTATGTGAAGCCATGTTTGGCTTCAGAATCCAAGCTTTTCCACACAGGTTAGAGAACTGCAAGAGAAGGGTCTGGGATGGGTACATAGTGCTAGGGATAGAACTCAGGACACCTTGAAGTCAAGGGGAGTCTGTGCTTATGTCTCCAGAAGATGAATAATAAGGCCAGAACCTTCCTGTCGTGGCTCACAGAGAAGGAGCAAAGACAAGCCCTGCAGAGAGACCCCAAAGGCCCTGGGAGAGGGAAAATATTCTGTGATCTGGGGCTTTTGTTTGGGGAGAAAGGTGGGGGCTGGGTTTGAGCAGGATTTGGAGGGTCTATCCTGCTTAAAGGACATGAGGTTGGGCAGAAAGTCCAGGGAAACAGGGGTCTGTTTGGGTTAAGTCAGTCATGTGCTCCTTGCCCTTGAAGAGCCTAGTGTCAATGAGAAGATATTTGTTCATTTCTTCATGTGCTCAGTACCAAGTACTGAGCACCTACTGTGTGCCAGGGACCTTCCCAGGCACTGACAGGAGGTCAGCTCCTGCCCTTGGATCCTACCGGCTAGGCTGGCGGTTTGCATTTCCAGGGTAGCATCAAGATGCATTTAGTTTGGAACAACCATCTCACCTTCTCTCCCTATTTCTTTCCAGGCACTGGGAATCAAACCAGTAGACAGTATAGCAGAATGGTTAATAGTGGGGTCCCTGGAATCACACAAGTTAGGTTTATATCCCAGCTCTGTTGTTTACAGGCTGTGGGACAAGTTACTTTACCTCTCTAAACCTATTGTTTGCCTATGAAATAATTTTACCTTCCTCATAGGGTCATGGTAAGGGCTAAACCAATGATGTATGGGAGCAGTTATTAAATGTGCACCTACTAGTACCACTGTTGTTATTTCTCTTTTTTTTTTTTTGCTTTTGGGTGCTCACCTGAGACATGAGGAGTCACCCTCCATCCTGCCATTTGTTTTAGGATTTAACATCCAAGGAATCATTAGAAAAGTTAGGTGCATGATTCTGGTTCAAAGTTGATCAGTTTTCTGAATTTATATGTGACTTTATAAAAAGTCGATGATCCAAAGAAAAGCTGGGTGGAGACTTGAACAAGAAATTCCCCCAAAAAAGAAGTACTTATAAGCAAATGCAGAGCTGGTAAGCAAATGAAAAGCAGTTCAATCTTATTATATTTTTTACAACAATACAGCAAGACAGTTTTTTACTTTGCAGGCCACTGAATTAAATTTTCAGTGATCACTGATGATCTATTTTATTGAAAAAGGTGTAGAGAAATAGCATAGACATGGGCAGGAAGTGCAAATTGAGCAAACCTTTGGAAGAAAGGTGGTCAGTTCTATAAAAATGCACCACTTTTGACTTAGTTGTACCATATGTAGGACTTCATCTTGTGGATATATAAATAAATGTAGCTAGTAATACGAAGTTTTAAGAACATTCATCATATCACCGCTTGTTATAGAAAAAAGAAATGGAAATAATGACCAATGTCCACCAATAAAGGACTGATTAAATGAAGGTACATTTGTAAATGGAAGATCTGGCGACCATTATAAAAAGCTTGGTAGGTCTATAATATGTCTTGGAGGTCTTAACATGTTGCCAAGATACACTAAGTACAGAAGAGAAAGAGTACTCTTATTTGTATGCAAATTAAAGGTCGATGTCCATATATACGTTTACGTGTAAAGGGAACATATCTTTCCTAGAGGCTTTTGTTGATTTGTACTCAGATTGAACTTTGAACCTAACACATGCAGAGGGACTCTACTGGGGAATAAGAATCCAGCAAGGGTTCTGGTGGCTGCACAGGACTCATGGATAGATTGGAGACTTCCATGTCTGGATATCCCATGGAATGCTTGCTAAGTTCGGAGATTGTGTGTTAGGCAGAGTGTTTTTAAAAGGGAACATATCTTAAGGAATGCGTGGGAGACTACTCACTACTCATGTGATTCTAGACAGAGGTTCTGGGAGCCCAGGCAGGGACACTTATTGTTGAACCTGTCTTTGCATATAGTCAGGATTTTTACTATATGCATGAATTACTTTTATAGTTTTAAAAAAGAAAAAAAACTCAAACTAATGGAAGCTACACATTTGCAGTTAAGAGACAGAGTGCTGCTCCAAATTTTGTGGGTGTATTTGGACTAATATCTTGTTTTTCTCAAAGTTCTCCTAAGACTTTCATTGAAAAATGGCTCCTCATGAGGGAGGCTGGAGTTAGGAGTTGTCTGTTTTGCCTCACCACCTGTCAACACCCACACTTCCATCTCTCATCTTTCAAAAGCAGTTATAGCATAATTTTATTAAATCACTATTCAGCAATTACATTATTTTGATGCTGAAAACACTACTCACAGCTGAGCTGTGATGATTTGTACTTTCCTGATCAATATTTCCTCTCTGAAGTTAAGCTTTTATCATCACTAAATCAACACCAAACTCTCCCTCAGTTGAATAAAATTCATATTCTGAATCCTTGTTCTGTCAACTTTTCCTCTTGAAGAAATCTCTCCTGGAGCCTTCTGAATTGGCTGGGTGCTTCCCAGATCTGACATCTGTACGGCGTTGTTTGAGATCATGCTTCATTAACATCTTGGCAATTCTCCTGGTTCTCTTGTGCTAGATCTGGTTTCCTGAGTTCCATGTCTATCTCTTCCTTGACTTACTTCCTCATTTTGGCAGACCACACCGCCCCACCCCCACCCTGCCATTAACTTTTGAAGAGGTAAGCACTTTTGTGACTACCTGTGTGAAAATGTATTTGCTCTACTCATGCTCACTGATGGTTTGGCCAGGTATAGAATTCTAAGTTAGAGACAACTTTCCCTTGGAACATTGGTGGACTTGTGCCACTGTTTTCTAGCTCCCCGCGTTGCAGAAGAAAGCCATTATGTGGAATCGGTTTCTCTCTGTGCCCTTCTACTCAGGGAACTTTTCATTGTCCTTGTTATTTTGAAACTTCATGATAAACTTCCTTAATATGGATATATTTTTGCATGGTGTATAGGGTTACTTAAAAGATCTCTTCAATCTGGAAACCCATACCCTTCGGTTCTACTTATTACTTCTGAATATTTATTTCCTTGAATACGTCTTCTCTCATTTTTTTCTTATGTTCTGCCTCTCTCCCCTCCCCCTAAACTCCCATTATTGGATGTTGAATCTGCTGAACTATTTATTTCTCCCGTATTTGTATTTCTGGCCTGTTTTCTATCCTTTTGTCTTCCATTTTCTAAGCCACTTCTTTCATTTGAACTTGAAACTTTTATTGTATTTGTTTTGTCATTTATTTTTAAAAGTTTTCTAAAAATTATTTTCCATTTTAAAATATTTCTTTTTTTCAGTAACACCTACTAACTGTACATACTAATGGAACTTACTATGGTATTTCCATACATGTGTACAGTATGCATTGATCATATCCAACCACCCTTCGTTCTTTTTTCCCTCTCTCCTGAACTCTTCCCTTTCCTTAGTAATCACTTCTACTTTCAGGTAGACCTTTTGTTTAGTTTTGCTTAAGTTTCCACCTATAAGAGAGAACATGTGGTACTTGTCTTTCTGAGTCTGACTTATATATAATGTCCTTTAGTTCCATCTATTTTGCCACAAATAACCGGATTTCATTTTTCTGTATGACTGAATAATACTCTATTGTGTATATTGATCACATTTTTCTTTATTCATTCATCTGTTGATGGGTACCTAAGCTTATTCCATATCTTAGCTATTATGACTAGTACTCCAACAAATTTGGGAATGCAGGCATCTCTCTTCTCTTCTCTTCTCTTCTCTTCTCTTCTCTTCTCTCTCTCTGTCTCTCTCTCTCTCACTGGAGATGAAACCCACACATGGCCTGGTACCTGCTAGACAAGTGCTCTGTCACTGTCTATCACTGAGCTATATCCCCAGTCCTGTGTATCTCCTTTATATGCCAACTTCATTTCCTTTGGATATATATCCAGGAAGGGGCATAGATAGATCATAGATGTTATGTTTTGGACCTGAATGTCCTCCAAAGGCTCCTGTGTTGAAGTCTTGATCTTTATGTAGTAATGTTCAGAGGTGGGGCTTTTGGGAAATGATTGGATCATGAGGGCTGTAGCCTCATCAGTGGATTAATCCATTGATGAATTCATAATTTGGTGGCATTATTAGGAGGTGATAGAAACTGTAGGAAATAGGACCTACCTGAAGGAAGAGGGTCCTTGGGCACATGACCTTGGGAGCTCTATTTTATCCTTGGTCTCTTTCTCTCTTTCTCTATTTCCTCGCAGTTTCTTCCACCACACCCTTCTGCTATGTTATTCTGTTTCATCTCAGACCCAAAACAATATCTTTTTTGTTTTTGTTTTCAGTGGGCTATGGGATTGAACTCAGGGGCACTCGGCCACTGAGCCACATCCCTGCCAAAACAATGGAGCCAGATAACCATGGACAGAAACTTCTAAGTCTGTGATCCAAAATAAATCTTTCCTTCTTTAAGATGATTTTTTTTTAGGTAGTGGTTGTCACCGTGAGGGAAAACTGACTAACCACAATATATGGTATTTTTCTATTTTTAATTTTTGAGGAATCTTCACAGTTTTTCATGGTGACTATACTAATTTGCATTCCCATCAACAGTGCATAAGAGTTTCTTTTTCTTGGTGGTAGTGGAGGCAAATATCTATAAACCCAGCTACTTGGGTGGCTGAGGCAGGAGGATCACAAATTCAAGGCCAGCCTTGGTAATGGAGGGAGATAGTGTCTAAAAAGAAGGAAGGAAGGAAGGAAGGAAGGAATTAAAATAAGGGAAAGAAAAAAATTCGTATAAAAAATGCTGGGTAGTAGCATAGTGGTATAGCATTTGACTAGCATGCATGTGGCCCTGGGTTTAATCTGCAATCACACACACACACACACACACACACACACACACAGTTTCATTTTATCCACATTCTTGCCAGCGTTTGTTAGTTTTTTTTTTTTTTTTCTTTTTCAAAATAGCCCTTCTATCTGGGATGAGAGAGTATTTCATTGTAGTTTTGATTTGCCTTTTCTTGATGACTTAGGATATTGAACATTTGCTAATAAATTTATTGATTATTCATATTTCCCCTTTTGTCTATCATATGCCCATTTTAAAATTGGGTTACTTGGTTTTCATTAAGTTTTTTGAGTTCTTTTTGTGTTTTGGATGTTAATCCTCTAGTCAGCTGGCAAATATTTCCTCCCATTCTATAAGGTATTTCTTCACTTTGTTGATTGTTTCCTTTGCTGTACAGAAGTCTTTTAATTGGCTATAATCCCTTTTGTCAATTTTTTTTTGCTTTTATCTCCTGTGCTTTTGGGGTCCTATCCAGAAAATCGTTACTTGCCTTGATATCTTAAAGTGTTTCTCCTGTGTTTTCTTATAGTAGTTTAAGAAACTTAGAGTAGTTTAAGAATTTCAGGTCTTATGTTTATGTCCTTTATCCATTTTGAGTTGATTTTTATACAGGGTGAAAGATAGGGGTCAAGTTTCAATCTTCTGCATGTGGATAGCCAGTTTTCCTGGCACTATTTGTTGAAGAGGCTGTCCTTTTTCCAGTGTATGTTTTTGGCACCTTTGTTGTGAATAAGTTGTCTATAAATGTGTGGGTTTATTTCTGGGTTCTTCATTCTATTCCACTGGTCCATGTGTCTATTTTTTTAAGAGAGAGAGAGAGAGAATTTTTTAATATTTATTTTTTAGTTTTCGGTGGACACAACATCTTTATTTTTTTATTTTTATGTGGTGCTGAGGATCGAACTCAGCGCTCCGTGCATGCCAGGCGAGCGCGCTACAGCTTGAGCCACATCCCCAGCCCCAATGTGTCTATTTTTAAGCAACACCCTGTGTGTTGGTTACTATGGCTCTGTAGTATGTCTTAAAATCAGGCATTGTGATACTTACAGCTTTATTTACTCTTTTTTGCTCAAGACTGCTTTGGCTATTCAGGGTCTTTTGTGCTTACATATAAATTTTGAATTATCTTTCCTAGTTCATTGGTGAGCTTCACTAGAAGAGTACACACAAACACACACACACAGAGAGAATATAACATTATCAATAAACTATCAAACAAGAGAGGAGGAAAAGAACAAAGAATATTCAAAACAGCTAGATGAAAGCCAACCAAATGACAGGCATAGGCTTGTACCTTTCAATAGTAATCTTGAACCATAAATGGCTAAATTCTCCAATTAAATGTTCTTTGAAAAAAATAGCATCTTGTTCTAGTTTCATGCATATAATATCTTTTCTAATTTAGTGATTATTACTGACATTTTAATTTTTAGTTGTAGATGGACACAGTACCTTTATTTTATTTATTTATGTGGTGCTGAGGATGGAACCCGGTGTTCCATGCATGTGAAGCTGTACCACTGAGCTATAACCTCAGCCCTTTATGGTATTTTTCAATTAATTAATTTCCATATTTTTTTATTAGTGCATGATTTAGTCAGCTTTTTATTTGCTGTGACTAAAAGACCTGGCAAAAACAATTTTAGAGGAGGAAAAATTTATTTGGAGGTTCATGGTTTCAGAGGTCTTGGTCCAAAGACAGTTGGCTTCATTCCTTGGGGCTCCAGGTGAGGCTGAACATCATGGTGGAAGAGCATGGTGAAGGGAAGAAGCTCACAAGATGATCAGGAAGTAGAGCGAGAAAGACTCCATCCACCAGATATAAACTATATATCCCATAGCTATATACCCCAAAACCTACTTCCTCCAGCCACACCCTGCCCTCCTTCCATTACCACTCAATTAATCCCTATGAGGGGATTAATTCACTGCTTGAGTTAAGGCTCTCATAACCCAATCATTTCTCCTCTAAAATTTCCTGCATTGTCTCACATGTGAGCTTTTGGGGGACACATTACATCCAAACCATAGTAGTGCATTATAGTTGTACACAATGGTGGGATTTGTTATATATTTGTCCAACAAGCACATATATAGCAAATATAGCAATATAATTTGACCAACATCATTTTCCAGTATTTTTGACCCAAAAGGAAGCAAATAGTTGGAAGTATCTGCAGCACACCCATCATTGTAGTCCACTGAGCCATTGGGAAGATAAGAGTACAAGTAAATATGGCCCCTGCCCTTGGGGAGCTCCCAGCCTCATTAGGGAGGCTAGGGAGCTATCATTTCTTCACTACTTGATGCCTCTCAGGTACTCGGCTAGCCATTTTGCCATTATTGTTATGTTTAAACCTAAGAATAAATATGATTTTTATCTCTATTAAATCTTTATAAGAAGTCTAGGTTCAAAGTAATTATTATTACCATTTACAAAAAAAAGGATACTGAGGCTTTGAAAGTTATTAAACTTGACAAGACTGCAAAACTAATAAGTGGTAGAGGTTGGTGTAGAAGGTCTGCAGGATTCCAACATATAAAATCAACCTCTGAAAAACAGGAAAATGATTAGGTCTGTGGCATAGAGGAGGTATTCAGTTATGTTCATGGAATTAATGTAATGGGGTCAGTGGTACATACTGTAAAAAGTGAGAGGAGATTTATGAGGACTGTCATCATAAGAGATGTTCTAGAGAAGCCTGTTATTACAAATCTGTCCACAGCTGCGGTGGCAGGCCATGTCACTGCCATCTCTAGCCTGGATAACTACATAGCTTGCTAGCTATTCCCCCCCTTCTAGCAGTACTCTTGTTTATTATCCACACAATAGCCAGCAGATTTTTTTTCTTTCCCTTTTTTAAAATTTTGAGGTAAACTTTACCTACAATGAAATTAAGTGAGGAAATGGTGAATTTTGATAAATATGCACCCATGATAAAACCACAGCCAAACCTAGAACATGTTTATTACCACGGAGAGTTCCCTTGTGTCCCCTTCCAGTCTACCCCCATCCATTTTAATTGGCAATTATTTTTATTTCAATTATTATAGATTTTTTTGGTTTGTTTTTTTTTGGCTTCAATACTCATTCCTCACTCCCAATATCAATATCCATTTGTTCTAGTGCTATTTTTTAAAAATATCTAGCATTATTTATTTAAATAATATTTTCTTCTACCAATTGAATTGCTTTCACATTTTACCAAAAACTTTATACGTGCAAGTCTGTTTCTGGGTTGTCTGCCTTATTCCACTGATATATTTGATTTTTTTACACTGATGCCATATTGTTATTTATTTAAAATGAATCCTAAATTCAGATAGTGTAAATTCTCCAATTTTGTTCCTAAATTTGCATTTTTTGTTGCAATAGACTTAAGGTATGCCACCTGATGTGTTGATATGCTTATACACAGAGAAATGGTTATTATAGTAGAGTTAACATATCCATTATCTCACATGAAATCATAGCATATTTTTGTGCATGATAAAGAAGTGAGGTGGTGCAGTTTTTTTCTTTCTATGTCTGCCTTATTTCACTTAGCACAATGTCCTCCAGTTTCATTCAAATAGAGACAGATGTCAGGATCTCCTTTTTTAGAGCTGAGTACTATTTCATTATACACATATACCTCAATTTCTCTATCCATTCATCTCTTGGTGGACACTTAGGTTGTTTCCATACCTCAGCTGTTATGAATAATCACTTCCATGAACACAGGAGCGCACATATTTTTTCAAGGTGATTTCATTTCCTTCAGGTATATGGCTAGACAAGGGATTGCTGGGTCACATGGTAGTGCTATATTAATTTTCTTTAGGAAGCTCCATACTGTTTTCCATAATGGTTGCACTAACCTTCATCCTCACCCACAGCATACAAGGGATCCCTTTTCTCCATACCTTTGTCAACACTTGTTAATGTTTTATTATTTTTTTAATAGTAGCTGTCCTAGCAGGTACGAGGTGATATCTCATTGTGGTTTTGATTTGCATTTCCATGATGATTAGTGATGTTGAGCATTTTTCTTATACTTGTTGGCCATTGTCATATTTCCTTTGGAGAAATATGTATTCAGGTCAGTGCCTATTTTTAATTGGGTTGTTTTCCTTCAGAATGGTTTGAGATTCTTATACTTTTTGGATATTAAACCTTTTATCAGATATATGGTTTACAAACATTTCCTCTTAATATGGAGGCCTTTAATTTTGTTGATTGGTTCCTTGCTATGAAGATGCTTTTAAATTTGATTTAGAGCCATTTATTTAATTTTGTTTTTGTTGCCTGAGTTTTTGATCACCAATGTCACTATCAAGGAGGTTTTCCCCTATATTTTCTTCTAGAAATGCTGTAGCTGGGGCTGGGGTAGCTCAGTGGTAGAGTGGTGGCCTAGCATGCTTGAGGCACTGAGTTTGATCCATAGCACCAAATAAATGTAAAATAAAGATATTGTGTCTGCTTGAAACTAAAAAAATTATTTTTTTTTGAAAAGAAATTTTGTGGTTTCAGGTCTTATGTTTAAATATTTAATGTATTTTGAATTGATTTTTTTGTGTAGATGTACAATAAGATTCCAATTTTATCCTTCTTTTAGTTTTTATCAGTGCATTATAGTATATATTTGGGTTCATTCTGACTTAATTATAAAAGCAGAAATATAATTTGCTCCACATCAGCCCCCCATTACTCTCTCTTTCTCTTTCTCTTCCCTCCTGTCTTCCCCTATTCCCTTCCTCTGCTTTCCTGGTCTTCTATTTATTTATAGTTTCAAAAAATTAGTGCTTTATAAATCTACATGAAGGTTAAATTCACTGTGGTATATCCATGTATGTACACAGCATAATTTGGTCAATTTAATTCTACTGTACCTCAACTTTTCCCCTCCCCCCTGCTCCAGTGATCTCTTTTCTATTTTTGTGGGATTCCCCCTGTGCGCTCGTTCTCTCTCTCTCTCTCTCTCTCTCTCTCTCTCTCTCTCTCTCACACACACACACACACACACACATTTCCCCCCTTTATTTTGGTCTGGCTTCCACATATGAAAGAAAACGTTCAACCCTTGACTTTCTGAGTCTGGCTTCTTTCACTTAGCAGATGTTCTCAAGTTCCATCCATTTACCAGAAAATGCCATGATTTCATTTTTCTTAATGAGTAAAACTCCATTGTGTATATACATCACACTTTCTTTATTCATTCATCTGTCCATGAGCCACCTGGGCTGGTTCCATATCTTGGCTATTGTGAATTGCACTGCAGTAAACATGGATGTGCCTGTGTCTCTATTATATGCTGATTTTCGTTCTTTAGGATAAATAACAAGGAGTGGGATACCTGGGTCACATGGTGGTTCAATTCCTAGTTTTTGAGGAATCTCCATACTACTTTCCAGAGTGGTTGTACAAATTTTCAGTCCCCACTGACAAAGTATGAGTATACCATTTCCCCCACCTCCTTGTCAGCGTTTATTATCATTATTTGTATTCTTGATGATTACCGTTCAAACTGGAATGAGATGAAATATTAATGTAGTTTTGACTTGCACTTCCATGATTGCTAGGCATGTTGAACATTTTTTACCCATATATTTGTTGGTAGGAGACATCACAATACCAGATCTCAAATACTGTGGAGTTTCAGTAACAAAAACAGCATGGTATTGGCATCAAAACAGACCTGAAGACCAATGGACTAGGATAGAAGACACAGAAACAAATCCACCTAGATAAAGTCATCTGATACTTGACAAAGGTGCCAAAAACATACATTGGAGAAAAGATAACCTTTTCTAACAAATGATCCAGGAAAAACGGAATAACCAAATGTAGAAGAATGAAACTACATCCCTATCAATCACCTTGCACAAAAGTCAACTCAAAGTGGATCAAAGACATAGGAATTAGATCATCAACTTTACAAGTGCTAGAAGAAAACAGGCTCAGTGCTCTAACTTATTGGCGAAGGCACTGACTTCCTTAACAAGACAACTAAAGTGCAAGAAATTAAACCAAGAATGATTAAGGGGGACAGCATCGAATTAAAAAGCTTCTTCGCAGCAAAGAAAATGAACAAGAACATGAAGAGAGTTCACAGAATGGGAAAGATCTTTTCCAGCTGCTCCTCTGACCGAGAATTAATATCCAGAATCTATAAAGAACCCAAGAAACTTCACACTAAACAAAGCAAAACCAATAACCCAATTGATAAATGAGCAAAAGAACTAAACAGACATTCTTAAAAGAATAAAGACAAATGGCCAACAAAATATGAAAAGCTGTTCAACATCCCTAGCAATCACTTTCATCCTTTCACATGTGGACATCTCGTATTCCCAACACCATTTATTAAAAAGACAAGGGTTCCCCTATTGTGTCTTTCTTCTTGGTGCTTGTTTCAGTCAGGTGTTATTGTGTTTGTTTGTTTGCTTGTTTGTTGTTATTGTTTTTTGTCTTTGTGACCAAAATATCTGACAAGAACAACATAGAAGAGGAAAAGTTTACTCATGGTTTTCAAGATCTCAGTCCATATATGGCTGACTCCATTGCTCTGAGCCAAGGTTAGGCAGAACATTATGGGGGAAGGCATGGTGGAGGGACGCTGCTCCCCTCATGATGGCCATCTGAGAAGGGGGTGAGAGAGAAAGAGGATGTGGGGAAAACTTCAGGGAAAGTGAACCCTTCCAAGGCGTGCCCTCACTGATCCACCTCTTCTAGCCACACCCCACCTGCATACAGCTACCGCCCAGTCAGCCCATTCAAATAGAATGGACTGCTTAGGTTACAACTCTAACAATCCAATCATCCCACCTCTGAACATTCCTGCATTAACACAGGAACATTTGGGGGACACCTCATGCCAAACCATAGTAGTGTCTTTGTCAAAAATTAGTTGAACATATATGTGTGTTTTTTTTTTTTTCTGGACTCTATTCTGTTGCATTGGTCTATGTGTCTGTTTTATGCCAATGTCATCCTGTTTTTATTACAATCTTTGTAATGTAATCGATTTGAAATCAGGAAGTATGATGCGTCTCATTTTCTTTTTGTTTCTCAAAATTGCTTTAACTATTCAGGGTATTTTATGGTTCCATGAAAATCTTAGAATTGTTTCTTTTATTTTTATGGAAAGAATGTCAATGAAAGAAAGAAAGACAATTTATGAGAAAGTGGAATCAGGGAGTCAAGGTACAATCCCCAAGGCCACGCTGACAGTGAACCACTTCCTCAAGCCATGCCCCATCTGCCTGTAGTTGTCACCTAGTCCTCATTCAAATTATTAACCCATCAAGCAGAATAATCCACCGACTAGATTACAGCTCTCATAATCTAATTATTTTACCTCTTGCATCAACACAGTAGCTTCTGGGGGACACTTTACAACCAAACCACGACAAAGGTTATCATCAATGATATTTTTAACATTTTTGATAGGTTGTTATTGGTATAAAGAAATGCAAAAGATTTTTGCATGTTGGTTTTTGTATTTTTCTACTGGAGATTGAATTCAGGAGTGCTTTACCACTGAGCTACATTCCCAATCCTTTTTTTTTTTTTTTTTGAGACAGGGGTCTTGCTAAGTTGCTGAGGGTGGCTCTCTGTCTTGGCCTCCTGAATTGCTGGGATTACAGGCATGTGCCAATCTGCCTGGCTGTTGATCTTTTATCATGAAACAATTAATTTAGTAGTTGTAATATTTTTGGGGTTAGAAGAGTTTTTGGAGTTCTCTTGTTGTCTATAGATTGGGATGTTTTTACTTCTACCATTCTAATTTGCATGTTTTTTTATATCTTTTCCTTGTCTGATTGCTACTGCTAGTACTTTCAGTATAGTTATGTGTTGAATAGAAAAGGCTTGAGTGGTCATCATTTTCTTTTACCAGATCTTAGAATAAGAGATTTCAGTTTTTCTCCATTGATATGTTAGCTGTGGGCTTTTAAGAAAGGATTTTTATTATGTTGAAGAAATTTCCTTCTGTACCTAAGTTGTTTCCATCAAGAAAGGATGTTGATCTACCATCATGTATAGCTAAAAAGAACAAATAAAAAAAAGAAACGATGTTGAACTTTGTCAAATGCTTTTTCTACATCAATTGTGATGATTGTTTTTTCTTTAATTCGATTAATGTGATGTATCATATTGGTTGGTTCACATATGTTAAATCAGCCTTACAGGTCAGGGATAAAGCCCACTTGGTGGTGATGAACAGTCTTTTTGATGTGTTGTTGAATTGCTTTGGTAGTAGTTCATTGAGAATTTTCACATCTATGTTCAGCAAAGATACTGACCGTCGTTTTCCTTTCTTGGATGTTTTTGTTGGGCTTGTGTATCAAGGTATTACTGGCCTCATAAAATATGTTCAGAAGCATTTCCTCTAATTCTTTGTTTTGGAAGAGTTTAAGAAAGATTGGTCTTAATTAATTTTTGAACGTTTGCCAGAATTCAGCTGTGAAGTCCTGTGATCCTGGGCTTTTTATGTTGTTGTTGTTGTTGAGAGATTTTTAATTACCCCATTAGTCTCTTTTGTTGTTGTTGTTTACAGTCTGTTCAGGCTTTCTATTTCTTCATGATTCGCTCTTCATAGTTTATTTTTCTCTAGGAATTTATTCATTTCTTCTAGGTTATACAATTTGTTGACCTAATTGCTCATAATAGTCCCTTGTTATCCTTTTATTTCTGGGGTGTTCATTGTAATATCACCATTTTTATTTATTTGAATCTTGAATCTCTTTTTACTCCTTAGTCTAGCTAAGGGTTTGTTGATTTTATTTTATTTTATTTTTTTAAAAACTCTTAGTTTTGTTGATTTTTTCTGTAGTTTTTCTACTGTCTATTTAGTTTATGTTTGTTTTGATATTTATTACTTCCTTCCTTCTATTAATGTTGGGTTTAGTTTGTTTTTCTCTCTAGTTCCTTGAGGCATAATGTCAGACTATTTGAGATCTTTTTCTTTTTTAATATAGATTTTTATTGCTATAAACTTCCACCTTAGAACTATTTATCCTGCATCCTATAGGTTTTGGCCTGTCATGTTTTCATTGCCATACATTTAAAAATATTTCTTAATTTTTCTTTTGATTTCTTCTTTGACTTGGGTTGAGAGTAGCATGCTGTCTAATTTCTTAGAATTTTTCAAGATTCCTCCTGTTATTGATTTCTAGTTTTACATGTTTGTTATCAGAAAAAAAATTGATAGGATTTTATTTTGTCCTTTCTTTTCCCTTCTCTTCTCATTCGTTCCCTCTTGCTTGCTTGCTTGCATTTTTAAAGATGTGTTCTCACCGTGTGTCTCAGGCTGGCCTTCAACTCACAATCCTCCCCACCAGCCTCTGGAGAAGCTGGGATTACTGGAACGTGCCAAAATACCCAACTGCTATTGAAATCATCTTAAATTTTTTTAAACTTGTTTAGCGTTCTAGAATGTGATATATTCTGTGAATATTCTGTGTACACTTGAGAAGAATATGTATTCTACTAGCATTGGAGGGAATGCTCCGTGTATGTCTGTTTGATGTGCATATATATGTGTATATATATATATGTATATGTATGTATATATATATATATATATATATATATATATATATATATATGTATTATGGTGCATATATATGTGTGTGTGTGTGTGTGTATTTTTTTCTGTTAAGATTCTTTTGTCTAGTTTTGGTCCTTTAAATGTCTACATACCTTTATAATCTCTTTCGCAATTTGCACAAAAGGGCTTGCTGGTATTTTGATTGGGTGGTCTTAAATCTCTAGATCAACTTGAAGAGAAAGGACATGATAACTCTATTGGGTCTTCCAATCCATTAACTTGGTATAGTTCTCCATTTATTTAATACTCCTTTAATTTTTATCATCAATATGTTGAAATTTTCAGTGTAGAAGTTTTGCACATCTTTTATTCAGTTTATGCCTAGTATTTAGTGTTTTCCAGTGTGTTTGTAAATGATATTATCTGTTTTTCCAGTGGTAAAATACACATAACATATATCATTGTGTTTTAAGTATTATTCTTAATTGTTTGATTCTAGCATGTAGCAATACAACTGATTTTTGCATTTTGATTTTCAATTTGTGACCTTGAAAAATTCCCTTCTTTTTTCTAGTAGTGTGACATTTTGGGAGGAAGGGGCAATATTCTTCACAATTTACAATCATCATCAGGATAGAGGCGGTTCTTTCTTTCATTTCTTTTCTTACTGCTCTGTGTGTCCTATTTGTTTGTTTCTCTAGTTTTATTACACTGAAAAGGTCCTTTAGTAGAGCGTTGAATAGAGTTAGTGAGAGTGCATGTCCTTTCATTGATGGCTGTCTTAGCTTCCTGTTGTTTACATTTTATGTAAGCTCTTGAGTGTTGGTTGGATTTGCTGACTTTCTTCAGCGAACAGAATACAGAAGAAATGATGGGACATTATATTAAAGTTTAGATTAACTGAAGACCATGGTTTCATCTAGAGGCTCAACCTTTCTTGCTAGCTTGCTCTGAGGAAAGCTTGGTTGTGAGCTGTCCACATAGCAAAGAATTGAGGAAGGTCTTCTGCCAATAGATGGGGTACAACTGAAGTCCTCAGTACAATAACTTGTATGGAACCAAATCCTGCCAACAGTCATTTGGATGAGTTGGATGTGTATCCTTTGCCAGTTGAATCTTCAAAGGAGATTGACTGCAGCTCCAACTAACAGAACTTCTACAGGGTCAGGGAGACCTTGCTCATCAGACACCCATTTGAGCCATACCCAGATTCCTGACCTGGGAAAGTGAGATAATAAATATTTGTTGTTCCTTTTCATGATCAATGTACTGAGAATTTTCATCATGATTGGCATTGAATTTTGTCAATTTGTGTCTGTGTTATATTTTTATCCTTTTTCTATCAATGTGGTGAATTACATTGATTTTTAAATAGCCCCACATGCCATATTATCTTTTTTTTATATTTTGTTGGATTAAACTTGCTAGTATTTTGAAAGAATTTTTGCATGTGTTTTATGATGTATTGGTTTGTGGTTTTCATTTTGTTATTGAGATAAAATCCACATATCATAAAATTTGCCGTTCTTGAAGTAATATGCAAAATCAACCCATCATTACTAACTCCAGAAATTTTCAGCACTTCAAAAAGAAACCCCATACCCATTTGCAGTCATTTCCCATTCTTTCCTTCTTCAAGACATTGGCAACTGCTAGTCTACACTATGTGTATGAGTTTTCTTATTCTGAACATTTCATATACGTGGAATCATATTGTGGTCTTTTGTATTTGGTTTCTTTCATTTAACATACCACTCTTAAGATTCGCCCATGATGAAAGCATGGAATGAAAATATTAAATACGTAATAATATTTAATTTATTTTTTATAGCTCAATAATATCCCATGGTATGAATATAGCACATTTTGCCTATCTGTTAATTGACTGTGGGTCTTTGGATTGTTTCCTTATTTGGTTTTTTATGAATAATACTCCTATAAACAAATTTTTATGTGGACATATATTTTCACTTCTCCTGGGTACAATACTATGAGTATAACTATTAGGTCATATGATAAGTCTATGTTTAAATCTTGGAGGGACTGGTAAATTGTTTTCATAGTACCTGCACCATTTTCATTCTACCACAGATATGCTAGGTTTGCAATTTCTTTACATCATCTCCAGTACTTATTATTATTTGTCTCTTTTATTATAGCTATCCTAATAGATATTAAGAGGTAGTCTTTTGTGGCTTTGAGTCACATTTCTCTGACAGCTACTTATGTTGAACATTTTTTTCATGTACATGTTGACCGTTTGAATATGAAATATTAAAAGTTCTCTGGAGAACTTTCTATTTAGATCCTTTGCTCATTTTTTTTAAAAAAAAAATGGGTTATTTATTATTTTATTATTGAGTTGTAACTGTTATTTTGTATATTCTAGATTAGGTCCTTTATAAGATATATGACTTGCAAAAATTTCCTCCTAATCTGTGTGATTGTTATTTTTTTTACTTTCTCCATGATGTCTTTTGAAGCATACATTTTTAAAATTTGATAATGTGTTTATTTTTTCTTTTGCATATGCTGGATTTATATCTAAGTAATCATCACCTAATCAAAGATCATGGAGATCTATGCCTAAAGTTTCTTCTAAGGGCTTTCCAGTTTTTAACTCTTGCACGTAGGTCTTTGATCTATTTTGAGTTAATTTTTGTTATCTGTTGTGAATAAGGAACCCAGTACCATTTGCTGAAAATAGCATGCTCTCTTCCATTCAATTATCTTGACACCATTGTTATCAACTGGATATTATTTAGTCCCCTTTTCATTACTGTAATGAAATACTGGAAGAAAGCTAATTTCATAAATATAAGAGGCTAACTCACAGTTCTGGAGGTTCAAGGGCATGGCACACTGGCTTTGGCTTAGCCTCAATAGGCGCCCTCTTGCCTGCATCACATCATGGTGGAAACACGTCTGAGGAATAGATCACATATTGAAATAGGAAGCCAGAGGGAAACTGAGGTCCCACAATCCCTTCTGAGGGCACTCCTCCAATTAACCTAAGGATCTCCCACTAGGCTCCACCTCATACAGGTCCATCACCTCCCACATTACTATTTTGTGGACCAAAACCTTTAACACATGAAGCTAAATATGTTAAAAGTTTGGTCCACAAAATAGTGTCCTAATCATAGCAGTCATAAATGGGGTTTTGTTGTTTGTTTTATAGACTATCAATTCTATTTATTTGGTCTATATGTCTGTCCTTGTCTGTATCGCGGTTTCTTGATTATTATAGAAAATATTCATTTTAGGGTTAACTCAACAATTGATCAATTGCATGTTTTAGTTAGCTTTTTCACTGCTTTGACCAAATGCCCTGACAAGAAAACTTTTAGAGGGGGAAAAGTTTATTTTGGACTCATTGTTTCAGAGGTCTCAGTCTATAGACAGCTGGCTCCTTCTTCAGGGCTCTACGTGAAGGAGAACATCATGGCAGAAGAATGTGGTGGAGGAAAGCAGCTGGAAACGTGGCTCCAGGAAGCAGAGAGAGTGCTTGGTTCAGCAAGGACAGAATATATACCCCAAGACACGCCCCCAGGGACCACCTCCTCCAGCCACATCCTACTACTTACAGTTCCCATCCAGTTAATCCCTATCAGGGGATTAATGCACTAATTAGATTAAAGGTCTCATAATCCAGTTGTTTCACCTCTAAACTTTCTTGCACTGTCTGACACATGAGTTTTGGGGGACACCTTATATTTAAAGTCTTGAAATTATATATGCATTCCAACTTTATTATTCTTTTTCAAGACCATTTGACTATTCTCAGTTCCTCATGTTCAGATGAATTTTAGGATTAGTTATCAATGTCTGCAAAAAGAAAGCTGGAATTTTGACAGGGACTGCGTTGAATCTGTATATTCCTTTGGGGAGTATTGCCACCTTAGCAATATTAAGTCTTCCCATTCATGAACATGTAATGTCTTTCTATTTAGTTTTAATTACTTTCAGCAATGTTTTTTAATTTCTAGGTTTCTTATATTGTATTCTTCTTGTTTTTTTTGTACCCAAGGAAATGACTTTAAAAAATTAATTAAAAATTATTTCCTCTTCCCTGGTTTTATGAGATGCTAGAGTAGGATGGGTTTTATTGTTTTACTTTAGTATTCATTGGAATTCAGCAGTAAAGCCATTTGCCCTAAAATGCTGGGAATATTTTAAATTATGATTTAAATGTTCTTAAAGGATAAGAACAACTTGAAACAAAATTAGAAAAGATAAGGTGTTTTGGATTTTCTATTTTTCTTTTAATCTCTTCTGGTAAGTAGTGTCTTTAAGGAACTTCTTCATTTCTTATTTTTTTCCTTCTGGGATATCTTTTAAGAAATAGAAGATCGAACAAGTCTAAATTGATATTTTATGATTATTCACTTTTAGTTTCATTCACTTTCCTCTTATTGATTCATTTTCTATTTCATGCCCTGTCTTTATTAATTTCTTCCTTTCAATTATTTGGATTTACTTTGCTCTTATTTTTCTTGCTTCCTAAGGAAAAGCCCTCAATATTTTATATATTTTTTTCTCTAATATAAACATTTAAAGCTATAAATTTCTGTAAGCACAATTTTATTACACAAATTCAGTTCTATGTGCTCTCTACCACTGAGTCATACCCCCAGCCTTCCTTGCTATTTTTAAATTGCATTTTATTTCTATATATGTGATTATAGTACATGTCTTAATTGTCAAATCTCTTTTCAAGAAAGTTATAAAACCTGAGATAACTTAGACTTCCAAGAAAGTTGTAAAATTTGTGCAGAGAATTTCCTTATACATGTCACATCCTCTAATGTTATTGAACATCATTAGTACAATTCTCTTTTTTATATATTTTTAATTTGTTCTAATTAGTTATACATGACAGTAGAATGCATTTTATACATCATGCCTAAAAAGAGTGTAACTTCTCATTCTTCTGGTTGCACATGATGTAGAGTTACACCAGCTATGTAGTCATATGCACAAAAGGTAATAATGTCCAATTCATTCTACTGTCCTTCTTACCCATGTAGTCTTTCTTCTCCCTTCACTCCCCTCTGTCTAATCCAAAGCACCTCTATTCTTCCCTATCCCAGCCCCCTTATTGTGAATTAGCATCCGCATATTAGAGAAAAAATTTGGCTTTTAGTTCTTTTGGATTGGCTTATATGGCTTAACCTAATATTCTCTAGCTCCATATATTTACCAGGAAATGCCGTAATTTCATTCATTTTTATGGCTGAGTAATATTCCATGATATATATAAACCACATCTTCTTTATTCATTCATCTGTTGAAGGGCATCTAGGTTGGTTCCATTTTTTAGCTATTATGAATTGTGCTGCTATGAACATTGATGTGGCTGTCACTGTACTACGCCAATTTTAAGTTCTTTGCATATAAACAGAGGAGTGGATCACATGGTGGTTCCATTTCAAGTTTTCTGAGGACTCTCCAGACTGTGTAGATTTCTTTTGATTGGTGTTTGCGAAATTTATTTTTATCATTCTTTTACCTTTATCTTATGAGTCTGTATATTTAAAGTAGGATTTTCAGTCCTGAAATTCATTTGGAAGAATAAATGACCCAGAATTGCCAAAGCAATTCTAAGCCAAAAAGCAATGTTAGAGGCCTCATTATACCTGACTACAAATCATGCTATAGAGATATAGTAACAAAAGCTGCACAGTACTAGCACAAAAATAGATACATAATCCAATGGTCCAGAATAGAAGACCCAGAGAAAAACTCACACAAATACAGTCATCTGATTCTTGACTAACATGCCAAAAACAAACTCTGGAATAAGGACGGCTTTTTGACTAATGATGCTGGGAATGAGACTAAATGTAGAGAAATGAAGCTAGACCCGTATCTCTCACCCTGCATAACAATCAACTCAAAATGGATCAGACTTAGGAATTAGACCAGAAACTATGCAACTCCTAGAAGAAAATGTAGACACCAGCCTAGGTGTCCATCAACAAATGAATGGTTGGAAAAAAAATGTTGTGTGTTTACATCGTGGAGTTTCAATCAGTCATAAAGAAGACTGAAATTATGTCATGTGCAGGAAAATGAATGGAACTTGAAACCTTTAAGTTAGGTAAGATAAACCAGACTCAGAAGGTCAAAGGTCACATTTTTTCCCCTCATATATAGAAGTTAGAAAGGAAAAAGGAAAAGAAAGGTGAATGGGGTCTCATGAAAATCAAAGGGAGATCAGTGGAGTAGATAGAGGAAAGGGACTAGTTACAAGGAGGAGAAAAGGGAAAAGGGAAATATGGGGTATAATATTGGCCAAATTATATTGTCCTATTGTGTGCATATATGGATACATAGCAACCAATCCCACCATTATGTACAAGTATAATGCACCAAAATGTAGCTCAGTGGTAAATTGCCTCTGGGTTCAATCCCCAGTACCCACCCCAAATCAAATGAAGCATATAAAAGTAATGAGAATTATGCATATATTAGGCATTTCTTTCTATTAATATCATTAGGATTATCACCATGATGATAAACAACAGCAATTTCATGTCAGGGAATGGGATATTCCACTGAGGTGAATTATCAAAATAACCCAAGTTTACTTTCTTGGGCAACCGAATATAAAACAGAACACATTTCTAGAACAAATAACACCACATGCTTTTCTGTTTTTATGAATATTACCAAAAAGATAATACTCCACTGTGTAACATTAGTAAGACGCATTTAAAAAAATTTTGTCTCTTGTATTTGTATTGTGCTTGTACATATGAATGTATTGAAATGTGTGTTAAACTATATTTGGAATGACACATGATATTGAGAACTTTTTCAAATGCTTATTTGCCCCCTTTATATCTTCTTTGGTGAGGTGTTTATCCAGATCTCTTACTCGTTTTTAAAATTGGGTTGTTTTCTTGTTGAATTTCAAGTGTTCTTTGTATGTTTTTGGTATGAATCCTTCATCATATATTTGTCCTTTTATCTATGGTTTTACTTTTTACAGTTTCAGTTGCCCTTGGTCCACTGTGATCCAAAAACATTAGAGAGTTCCAGAAAAAAAATTCATAATTTTGAATTGCATATTATTCTGAAGAGTTTAATGAAATCTTGTGCCATTTCATTCTGTCTCTTCCAGGTTGTGAATCATCCATTGTCCAATGTATCCATGATGTATATGCTACCCACCTGTTTGTTACGTAGAAACCATATTATTATCAGATCTACTGTTGTAGTATACAATGCATAATAACCCTTATTTTACTTTATGGTGGCCCCAAAGTGAAAGAGTAGTTGCTGGTAATTTAGATATGTCAAAGAGAAAATATAAAATACTTTCTTTAGATGAAAAGGTGAAAGTTCTAAAAAAAAGAAAGAAAAAATATATGGTGAGTATGCTAAGGTCTATAGTATAAGATATTTTGAGAGGGAGATCATATTCACTTAATTTAATAACAATATATTTTATTATTCTAAGCTATTACTGTTGTTAATCTCTTGGGTGGCTAATTGATTAAACTTTATTATAGATAGGTATGTATAGGAAAAAAACACATAGTTACATGGTTTTGGTGTTATCTATGGTTTCAGCATCCATTGAGGGTCTTAGAACATATCCCCTATGGTTTAGAGGTGAATATTATATTTTCTCCAAGTCTGTGGCTTGTTTTTTTTTTCATTCTGTTAGCAGTATTATTTTTTTGCATAGGTTTTTTTTATGAAGTTCAACTTATTGAATTTTCCTTTCATGGATTATGCTTTCAGTATTACATCTAAGAAGCCAGACCTGAATAGTCCCATACCTATCAAAATATAGGTGCTCTTTGAATTACGATGGGATTGTGTCCTGATAAATCCATTGTATGTGAAAAATATCATAAGCTGGAGATTTATTTAATGCATCTAATATACCTATTGTTATAGCTTAGACTAACTTAACCTTAAATGTGCTCGAAACACATTAGTCTACAGGTGGGCAAAATCACCTAACACAAAGCCTATTTTATAATAAAATGTTGGATATCTCATGTAACTTATTGAATACCTGTATCCGAAAAATGCCAGTTACACAGTGCAATGCAGAGTGTGGATTGTTTATCCTCATTATTAGGTGACTGCCTGGGAGCTGCAGCTCTCTGCCACTTCTCAGAATCATGAGAACATGGTACTGAATATTTTTAGACTGGAAAACATCAAAATTGTAAGTACCATTTCTATTGAGGGCCTATTGCTTTTGTACCATTGTTGCTGTATGTCCTACAAAAGCCCATGTGTTGAAGTTTCTGTCCCCAGCCTGTGGCACTAGTGGGTGGTGGAACCTTTAAGTGGTGGGCCTAGTTGGAGGGTGTTAGGTCATTGGAGGTGTGTCCTTAAAGGGAGTTTGGGGATAGTGGTGCCTTCCTCTGTCTTTCTCTCTTTGCTCCTTGATTGCCATCAGGTGAGCAGTTTCCTTCACCATGTACTCTCTCCCAAGCCCAGAGATAGTGGAACTGAGCAACCATAGACGGAAACCTCTGAAACTGTGAGCCAAAATAAATCTTTATTATAATAAATCTTTATTATGTTTTTATTTGTTCCTTTTAGATATATGTGACAGTAGAATGTATTTTGACATATCATCCATACATGGAGTCTAACTTCCCATTCTTGTGGTTGTACATGACATGGAGTTACACTGGTTGTGTATTCATATATGAACACAGGAAAGTTATGTCCAATTCATTCCATTGTCTTTCCCATTCCCATCCCTCCCTTCCCTTCATTCCCCTTTGTCTAATCCAATGAACTTCTATTCTTCCCTTGACCCCTTATTGTGTGTTAGCATTTGCATATCAGAGAGAAGATTTGGACTTTGTTTTTGGGGGGGATTGGCTTATTTTTCTTAGCATGATAGTCTCCAGTTCCATCCATTTACCAGCAAATGCCATAACTTCATTCTTCTGTATAACTAAATAATATTCCATTGTGTGTATGTACCACATTTTCTTTATCTACTCATCTGTTGAAGGGCACCTAGGTTGGTTCCATAGATTAGCTATTGTGAATTGAGCTGCTATAAACATTGATGTGGCTGCGTCACTGTTGTATGCTGGTATTAAGTCCTTTGGATATAAACTGAAGAGAGGGATAGCTGAGGAATCCCCATACTGCTATCCAGAGTGGTTGCACCAATTTGCAGTCCCACCAGCAATGTATGAGTGTGTACCTTTTCCACTACAGCCTTGCCAACACAAACTAAACCTTTTTAAGTTGATTTATCTCAGGTATTTGTTATACTAATAAGAAATTAACTAACATAATTGTGAAGTTGAAAATCGGCAATTCAAACCATTGTAAGTTGAACACCCTCTGCAATTGAATATGATATCCCAAACCTCTACACAAAGAAAAATCCAGGCCCAGAGGGGCTTTTGCTGGTAAATTCTGTCAAGCATTTAATGAATAAGTAATAGGACTCTTTAACTCATTCAGAAAATATAGAAACAATACTTCTCAAGTTATTTATGAAGACAGTATTATCTTGATGCCAAAAACCTGTCAAAGATATAAGAAAACTATATATATATATCTTATAAACATAGACACAAAAATCTTTAATATAACTTTACCAAATCAAATCTAGTAATAGATGAAAAAGAAAATATATCCTGATGGTGTTGATTCAAGGAATGCAAAATTGGTTTAATATTTGAAAATCAATGTAATTCATGTTAGCAGAATAATAAGAGAAAAATATGATTATTTCAAAGACAGAAAAACATTAGCCAAAATTTGACACCCATCATCAGCAAATTAGGAACAGAGGGACTTCCTCAACCTGATAAAGGGAATCTACAGAAAACTTATGGTTTACTTCATACCTAATGGTGAAATATTAAACACTTTCCCTAAATTAGAGTAAGATAAGTTTGTCATCACTTCTATTCATTATTGAAGTAGAGATCCCAGCCAGTACAGTAAATTAAGTAAAAAGTGAGGTGTTCACAGACAGGAATGGAAAAATCAAAACTGTCTTCTTTCATGGACTATGATCATGTATGCAAAAAATATACCCTAAGGAATCTATGGAAAAGCATAGAATTAATAAGTGAGTTTTGTATATTCAGAGAATATGTGGTTAATGTACAAAAATCAATTCTTGTCTATACTTCTAGTAGCAAAGATTTAGAAAATAAAATTAAATAGACCATTCTACTTTTAATAGCATAAAAAATGACAAACTTCATAAGGGATAAGTTTAACAGAATATGTGTAAGATCTAAACACTGAAAACCACAAATCCAAAGCCATCTTAAAATAGAAGAGCAAAGTTGGAGAACTTTCTGATTTCAAAACTTACCATAATGTGCAGCAATCTCTCATGTGATGTTGATGTACTAACAGACACATAAATTAAAAGAACAGGACAGAGTCCTGTTGATGGATTATCAACAAAGATTACAAGAGAATGAATATTTTCTCCAACAATTGTTACTGGAGCAACTGACTGTCTATGTGGAAGAAGAACAGCACCTGGACCTACTACTTTAAACCATACACAAAAATTAACTCAAAAAAGGATCACAGGGGGCTGGAGTTGTAGCTCAGTGGTAGAGTGCTTGCCTAGCACATGTGAGACACTGGGTTTGAGTCTCAGCACTACATAAAAATAAATATGTATATGTCCAAATACAACTAAAAACAATTTTTTGAAAAAGGATCATGGGAAAAAAAAACAGCAATCAGACTCCAAATAAATTGATTAATTAAATAAAACCTAAGTCTTAAAAAAAAGGATCATGGAGTAAAATTGAAACATTCTAGAAGAATATGTAGGAAAAAAATCTTTGCAACATCAGGATAGACAAAGATTTCTTTGGACTTAAATCACTAATCTTAAAAATATATGAAGTGAGGGGTTGGAATTGTGGCTCAGCAGTAGAGCGCTCACCTAGCATGGGTGCGATCCGGGTTTGATTCTCAGCACCACATAAAAAAATAAAAGGCATTGTGTTGTGTCCATCTACAAAAAAAAAAATTCTCTCTCTCTCTAAAAAAATTTTAAAAATATATGAAGTGGGTTTAATAAAAATTGAAACAAATGTCTTGCTCATCAGAAGATACAATTAATAAAAGGGAAATAAAAATGGAAGATTAGAAAAAAATCATGTGACATATATCTGATGAATTTTTAGCCCAAATATGAAAAGAACTCATACAACTCTGTAAGACACAAAAAGGGGGGATTCCAGTATTGAAGTAGTCAAGATATTTGGATAGACAAGTAATATAAGAACTTATAAGAATGAATGGTAAGCAAGCCACTCTGTGTTTAACATCTTTAGATAGCAAGGAAGTACAATGAGGTAACATATATAGCTAAAAGTTTTATAATTGAAAATGCCAAGATTGAGAAAGTCATGGGGCAGCTGTTATGCCTACTCCACACTAGCATGCATGTACGTCGTGTCAAAATACAAAATCACAGAACCACTTTGCAAAAGAGTGTGTGTTGCTTTTTAAATTTTATTTTTGTTGGTTGTGTTTTTATGAAGTTAAAGCATGCTTCCAATTTATCCAGCCATTAAGCTCCTTGTTATTTACCCAAGAATAATGAAAAATGTGGCTATAAAAAAACTTGTGCATAAACAATTGTAGGAGCATTATTCATAACAGCCCCAATCTGGAAACAATCCAATGACCATCAACTGATGAGTAGATAAACAAATTGTAGTATATCTATACTATGAAATATACACAACACTAACTGACAATAAAAAGGATCAAAGTATTTGTAGATAATACAGTGAATCTCAGAAAACATTAACCGAAAGAGACTACATGCTGCATGATTCCATTCACATGAAATTCTAGAAAAGACAGAACTACAGCTGCAAAACTGCACATCATTGCTGGCCAAGGGTCAGGCTATAGGGAGGGCATGAGGGAAATATTTTAGGTGACATAAATGTTAATTACATATATTTATATCTTTTTTGGGGGGGTTACCAGGGATTGAACTTGGGGGCGCTCAACCACTGAGCCACATTCCCAGCCCTATTTTGTATTTTATTTAGAGACAAGGTCTTACTGAGTTGCTTAGTGCTTCGCTGTTACTGAAGCTGGCTTTGAACTCATGATCCTCCTGCTTCAGCCTCCCAAGCCCCTGGGATTACAGGCATGCGCCACCAAGCCGGGCATTATATCTCCATGATGTTTATGGCTACAAAACTATATACAATTACCAAAGTTAATCAAATCATGTCCTTAAAATAGGTAAATGTTATTGCCTGAAATTTCTACCTCAATAAATCGGTGAAATAAGAATATATTCCAAATGTAAAAAAAAAAAAATCAAACAGAATTAAAAACTGACAATTCCAAGTGGTCGTATGGATCTAGAGTAACTGGAACTGTCGTCTATTGTTGGCTCAAGTGTGCAATTGGGCAGCCCCTCTGGGAAATGAGTTGGCAGTTTCTTTCAAAGTTAAACACGTACTTATTCCATTCCTAGGTATTTATTGAAGAGAAATGGAAACATATGTCCTCCAAAAGACTTTTATATGAATATTAATAGCAGCTTCATTCATAAGGTTCCAAACTAGAAACAACCCAAATGTTCTTCAGTTAGTGAATGGAAAAATTGTGGTACATTTATACTATGCAATACTATTTGGCAATAAAAAACCCCTCCAAACCAAAAAACAACGAACTACTGATGTACACAGCATCTTGGGGGAATCTCAAAAACATGCTAAATGAAAAAGAGTGCATCCTGCGTGATCCCATGGAACCATGGCACAAGCTAGGCTCCAGTTCTGGGTGGGGATTTGACTATACGGGGGCACCAGACAGCTTTACGGGGAGTTAGAAATATTCTAGCTCCTGAACACGATGGGTTTCCTGCATGTATATATTTGTCCAAATTCAACAACCTATATACTCAAAATGGATGCATTTTACTTTACATTTCAAAGAAAAAAAAGGATGCCAATCAAGAACTTCTATCAACAGAAAGCTTCACTAGTTTATTAGAATCAGAGCATAATTTAGTGTCCTATTTTATATCTCCTATCTGATTTTAGATGCTTTGAGTTAAAAACTGAAAACATAAATCAATCTTAAAAGTATTTTTGAGGGGCTGAGACTGTAACTCAGTGGCAGAGTGCTTGCCTAGTATATGTGAGGCACTGGGTTTGATCCTTAGCACTGCATAAAAATACATACATACATACATACATACATACACATAAATACATAAATACATAAAATAAAGGCATGCTGTCCATATACAACTACAAAAGAATTTTTTTAAAGTCAAAAGATAATGTCACATTCTTGAGAACTTTTAATTCCCACCATTTTAAGATACATTTTTTACCTCCCTTGGAATTCTCTTCAACTTGGTTCTCTGTACCGAACAATTATTGGGAGACAGGGAATTGCATTTTGATTCCTCTTTCTGCAAAGATAATGTGTCCTTCCATCTTCTGGAAATATGACCAGGGGCTTAGTTTTTCATTCAGGGCCAGTAGGTTCCTTGTTTAACAGCCTGTGTGTTGCACCCTCAAGAAACTTGAAGCTTATTTAGATAATTTCTATGGGGAAAAATCCCTGTTATTTCAATTATCTAGTGATAGCCATTTTAAAAAAATTATTTTGCTTTATCTGGATAATCGATCCACTGGCCCAGTTTGAGGGCAGGAGTGGGATAGATGTGCCGTATTCTGAAATGGACACTTATTAAAGGAAGGGGACAGATGTTGAGGAGGACCGGTGATGTACCAGGCACAGGGCTCAGGACTTTATGAGCATCATCATATTTCAGTTTACTCTCACAAGTCCTCTTGAGCAACTCCATCATCTCCATGTTTCTCCTGTAGTTCTGGGTCAGACTGAGTAAGCCATGTGGCTTTTAAATTGTGAAAGAGGATTCAAGCCTGTGATCTGTCTGACCCCCCACATCATGATGCTTCTGCTCCATCTCACTACAGGAAATAAATTATACTTCAAAGATGACCAAGAAAACAGTCCTACTTTTATCAGATCTGAAATGGCATCTTGCCCACATGTTCCCCTGGCATATGAACAGCTGAGGACCATACCAGGGGACAGGCCAATACATCTCCATCCAATAAGCAGTCAAAGGGATTTTTCTCTGAAGTTCCTGAGGGGCTGATCTTGTCTGTCCCTAGCCCACTGCCCAGTTTTGCAGCTCTGTGCCTCCCAACTTCTCAGCCCACCTGAAAGATCCTGCAATTTTCCTGTGAAAAGACCAACAAAAAGTTCTCAGGGTTTCAAGAGCTTGTGTTACCCGCTCTTCTACCAAGCACATTTTACACTGGATTGAATTTCCCTGCTTTATGCAAGAACTCAGCACTGAGCACAAAAATACCACCAGAGTTATGAATATGAAGAACACATTTTTCTTCCTCTTTCTCCTGTGCCCCAGTGTAGGACACAGACAGCCAAACCCAGGCAGGTGTGTGATTCTGCACGGATCAGCCCGGTTCCATGGGTGCCCCAAAGGAACAGGGTGTGCTGGGCTGGGTGGTGCCTGCAGGCTGAGGCAGAAGAAATGCTTTTGTGTGTGCTTGGAGGCTGGGGGAAGGTTCACGGCCAGGTCACTGCGCCAGCATTCTTTCCTTGGCCACAGCAGCAGCGGTGGGCCCCCAACCCGAGAAGCCTGGGCAGGCGGGGCGCGGGTCTTGGGCGGCAGAGCTGCAGCTGCTGTGTTTGGCTTCCCTTTGGTCCCGGGGATTTAGATAAAAGGGTTGCTTTTATTGATTGGGGGGACTGGGGGAGGAAGGGGCTCTAGAAGTCAACCTTTGCCTTTTTGTTTTTCTAAGCAAACATTTATTGAGCATTTACTGTGTGCCAGGCACGGTGCCAAATGCTTTTCATGCATTATTAGGTTTAATCCTCATGACAGCCCTGCTGTTAGTCTCTTTTCAACCCAGGAGGAGACTAAAGCTCAGAAAGGCTAAGTAATCCATATAAGGCCACACAGCTTACAAATGGCAAAGAGAGTGGGCGCAGGAGCCCTTTTTCACCTGGACCATTGCAACAGCCCCATTGCTGCTCTCTACTTTCTGCCCTGCACCCTCCTATCCACCTGCTCCCCCGATACCAGAGTGATCTCCCAAGAACTCAGCTCTTCTCTGCATCTTCAGTAGCTCCTCGCCTTCCCAAGGTGCAAAGCTCATGTGGTGACATCAATCTGAATCCGGCATCTCCTTCTCTTGGTAGTCCCACTGAGCCCTGTCCTTTCCACCCGGGTGTCCCTCCCTCACTTTCAACCTCCCCTGGAATACCTGTGCCCCAGCTCTCCTGCCTGTCTCTCAAAGTAGAACTCAGAGAACTCTCCTCGGAGTCAGTCCTCTGATTTGGGGGAGAAAGAGAATCAAATCACAACCTGCCTGCCAATGCCTTCCGGCCCCAGCATGCCCAGCTTAGTGGCTGGGTCTCGGACAGCATGGTTGTGTGTCTCCCCACCCTCACTGCCCACACGGGAGCTGGGTGTCTACTGACTTTCATGGTAACACCAACCTTTTTGACCCTTCATCCATGGTGCCCAAGGTATCTCATGGCCATTCTCTGACAGTATCATGCCCTGCAGTGTTGGGGACTATGCTAGACCCCCTCCCCCAATTGGCATCATCCTCATCCCTAAGGGAGGGCCTGGCTTAATGGCTGTTCCCTGCCTGATAATAAAGTCATGGGGAGAAATTGGCCAGTGGTCTAATTTGAAGGCCTTGCCCTCTAGCCAAGTGGGCAGGCCTCTTCTAAGCTGGGTAGGCTGGTGGGCTGGGGCAGGTGGCAGGAAAGAACCCAAAGAGCCACAGCCCAGAAGGTGGCAGGAGCCAGGTCCTGGACTGAGGGTCTGGTTGGTCCTGGAATGACACAGGAGATGCTGGGTTGACATATGGGGAGACTACGGAGGGACTTCAGACCCACCTGGGGCCCCGTAAGAGCAGGGGAGGGCTGCTGGGCAGCACAGGTGTTACCTGGCCATCAGGAAACCAGCAGGCCAGAGATTATCCAATTTGACATCAGAGAGACACAAGTGGATTGGGTGCCACTTGCTGAAATGAATTAGGACCCCAGTTGGGTATTCAGGTTGCAAAAAAAATCTCAAAGCAGTATTACAGGGGATCATGGTTACCCACTCTAGTTAATGAGCTGACACTGCTTCCATGGGAACCCTTTGGCTGAGTCCTAAGTGGATATCTTTCTCATTTCCTTGATGGGCTCTTCCAGAGCCTCAGTTTCCTCATCTGTGGCTTGAGGCCCTGTGGCAGCAACCTGCTTTCAGGTGGCATCAGAGTGCCACGCAGCTGGTGGTATCTAGGGTAGAGACACTCCCCCAGCCCTGTGGCGTGGGCAGTGATGAAGGGGCTCCGTGGACATGACTGTTGTTGGATCATCTCACCAATGCACTCTAAGGACCCGGCAGAACCCGACTGTCCTGCCCTGATGCTATCTATCGGCATCTTCTTCCTGACTGCAGCCACGTGGCATGGGCGAGCTCACCACCCTTCCCCTGGTCTTCCCAGAGCCCGTGGAATATGGAATGCATTGCTGTGTCTCCCCATGCCTAGCCCTTATGGGGACTGACAGATGGCCCTTCTATCCCCACCAGTGACTTTACCCTCTTTGGGCTCACCCTCTGTCAGGAGGGCTCTTGATGGAGGCAGTGAGGGGCAGCCTTGCCTTGTCTACATGGGAGTCCCTACATTTGGTGGTTAAGATAAAAACGGAGAATGATACCCTTTAGTCACACTGGTGGGCAGATGTGGGTGGCTCCTGGAGCCCTTCCCCGTCTCGGGTGGTACTGAAGGTGGCCTTGCTGGTGGACATTGTAAAGTCATCTGGATCGTGGAGCAGGGCCTGTGACTGGCTGAGCACAGGGTATGAATGCCAAGGGCAAGAAGGGAGGAGGGGTGAGCTCGCAGGCCTCAGGGTCCAACAGACCAGAGCTGGCTCCAGACTCCACTACCTTGTGTGACCTTGAGCATGTTGCTGAGGCCCAGTGCCTGTCCGTGTATAATAGGGACAGTGATGATGTCCATGATAGGCACGCACAGTGTGGTCCACAGGAGCCTGAGCAGGGACCCTGGGCCATGGAAAGCCGCTCTATGTGGTGACAGTAGTTGTCACGGTATTATTAATGCCCTGGTGGAAGTGGGTCCTTTCAGCCCTCTTTCTGAGGCAGCCTGGGAGGCCAATAGGCGCTGACCCCAAAGCACAGGTTCTTCCACTAGGTGGGCGCTATGACTGCCTGCCCAGGGCCTTCTCTGCACAGGAGACACATGGAGATCTGGTGAGGCTGCTGCGTCCATTGTTCAATCAATCAGGCTAATCTGCCTGCCCCTCGATAAGGGGAGAGATCGGGTTTCAGGGAGATTTTCCTGGGATTACTTCTAGTAGCCGCTCAGTCTAGACAGGCCTCTCAGTTACAGGGGTGCAGACAAAGGCGACAAATGGGAATGCCTAGCCCTCGGACGCCTCCTACCCCCTCCATTCCCTCCCTTCCATCTTCCTTCTCTCTTCCTGGGGGGCCAGGGCAGGGAAGAAACCAGCCTGTCAATCTGGGGGCCATGGTCCATCTGGGAGAGGGTCCTGAGCCCCCAGGTTCTGAGCCCCCATAGCCTGCCCAGGTTGGGGACCAAGGAACCATCAGAGTTCAAGTGACTACAGAGTTCAAGTATCTGCAGAATGTGAATTCTGTGCAGGGTGCAGGGAAGAGGGGCACGTGTTATCCTGTTATGTCCCTGGAAGGCTCTCATGAGGCAGCCAAACTTGCTGCGCCCATTTTACAGATGAGGATAGGAAGGTGCAGCCCCACAGATGTAAAGGGGTGAAAATGAGACTTGAATGGAGGCCTGTCATTGGGGCTACCCTGGGAACATGGTGGGGAGAGTTGTCCTAGTGCTGAGGGGACATTTGCCAGCTCCAATCTCTGGCCTCTGTGCGTGTGTGTGTGTGTGTGAAATGTTCCTGATACACTGCTCTTTGGCATAGCTTACCTGTCATAAGAGGACCCAGAAAGCCAAGAAGATGGGCTGAGTGGCCTGCCTAGGTGCCTCCGTTCTGGGTTCTAGCCTGGCTTGGCTACTCCCTTGCTCTATGACCTGGGCAAGTTGCTCCTGGTCATCAGCATTCTCTGTAAGACAGGCATGGTGTCCACCCTGTCTGGCGGAGGGGTGTGGGGAGAGTTGCTGGAGAGAACATGATTGAAATGTTTTTGGAAACTGTGAAGTGCTGTGCCAAAGCTAGTGACCAGTTCCTAGAATGCTGTCTGCCACAGAGTTGGCCAGGAATGAATGAATGAGAACAACCCTCCTTCTAAAACGGGGTTGCTGAGTCTTGTCTGCTATCCTCTCAACCTCCCTAACTCCCCTAAACCTGAGGAATAGGGGAGCCACCCTGGAGACCAGGTTCTGCAGGGGTCTCAAAGAGTTGGAGCTGCAGGAGCTGTCCCTCCATCCAGTGTTCCTGGGAGAAGAGCTGGAGCACTGGCCCTCGCTGGTGTCCTGGAGACATGTAGGTATGACTTTCCCCTCAGATACTGCTGTGTCAGGGAGACCGTGAGGGTGGGAGGGGCCTGTATGCAGGGCCTGCCTTCCCCAGGCTCTTGTGACAGTCCAGAGAGGGACTTTGAGTAGACATGGACTGGGGGGGAGGGGGACTGACTGGATGAAACCTTGGCCATGTACATATGTGCACATGTCTGAGAGCTCTAGGAACACAGAGATAGACACAGCTCTTCATTTTGTTGACTCATCTATCTTGAGTTTGAAACAGGATCTGATATAATTTCGCATTTCTCCTTCTCTACATTTTTCCCCTATGCTCTCTGACCAAGTTAGAGGTTTGGCCCCATAAAATATTGCTCCTTTAATGAATTAGCATTCCCCAGAGTAGCAAAACCAAATCCTGTTAACAGAACCCAAAACAGTAACAACTGCTACTTCTACTGCTACTGCAAGTTGGGCAAGTCCCTAAGCTATTGCTTTTCTGTAGAAATGGCTTCTACCTTCAAGTCAGCTGTGTCTGGAGGGCCTAGAATCAGAACTTGACCTTGTATGTGAACCAGGGAGGGCAGAGAGAGTGTGTGGTTCTGCACACTTTCTCCTATAGGAAACAGGTGTCTAGCCTGTGCGTTGTGCCGTTCAACTCACAGAGGACACAGTAGAAACTAGCAGGGAGGAGGAATAGCTATGGCAAGGTACATAGTTTTGACTCTCAGTTATCTGAGTTAGAGGCCCGGATGATCCAAACACTGCTAGCTGTGTGGCTTAGGCAAGTCAGTCAACCTCTCTGAGTCTCTCTGCTTTCTCATCTGGGAAACAGGAAGAGTGACAGGACTTAGGTTGTGAGGCCACTGTGTTCTGTGGGCCTGATAGAGCTGGGTGAGGAGGGCAAGCTTCCAGAAGGGTTTTCCTGGCAAGGCTGAGTGTGGGAGTTGTTGGCAGGGCTTGCAAATCCACTGTCAGGGCCTCTGTTGCAGGCTCGGTGGGGTGACTTAACCTGTGTACTAGGCCTTGGGTGCCTCCACTCATGTCTAGATTTTCAAATGCATTAAAAATGCCACTGGGCTCAGAGCAAATGCCAGTTTAGCCTGAGTCTGGCTTCCCCTCTGTAATGGAGAGTCTTGAATCTCCATCGAGCCATGCATGGCTGCTCCCAGCAAGATGAGCAGAATAATAATGAAATCAGCATGTGCTCATGGATGTTGACGGTGTTATTAGCATCTCTGGATTTGATGAACCCTAATCTTTTCAGCCGTCAGTGAGTGAACAATGTCAGGAAAACCAAAGTGGGGACCATGGGTGGGAAGCAGAGATGGTCATTGGAAAAGAAGAGATGGCAGCTGCTCGATCACGCCCTCTCTGTAGAGCCGAATGGACCCCTTGACAGTGCTGGGACTCAGTTTTCTTTCTCTACCAAATGGGATAATTCTTATTCTGTCTATCCACTGGGCTGACTTGAAGCCTGCATGAAACTGAATGTTAAGAAATATAAAATCTTGTACAGAATCGTGTGTCTCTGGGTGGATAATCACTGACAAGAGATGATTCGGAAAACTCTGTTAGTTACATTTCAGTTTCTGACAGTTAAGAGTGACATGGAAAATGTGTCAAATAAGACAACTGCTTACATTTCTAAGAACACACACTCTGGGTTTTACAATTAATTATGCATCTTTCTAGCGTCTTCAACAGAGCAAAGCAGACAAAAGTTAGCCTATTCCTTGGAGAAATGACTGATTCCTGGGTCGGGGCAAGAAAAGTACAAGATGAGCCAGGAGCATCTCATTATGCCAGAAAGTAAGGAAGTGCGTAAAGAAGGCTGGGGAGATGTCAATAGGACAGGGAAACGGCTCCCACTGGCCCAACGTGGGACAGTTGAATATCAAAATATAGAATGAATGTAATGGATTCAAAATCATCAACTGGGTGCAGTGGCACACACCTGTAATCCCAGTGGCTGGAGAGGCTGAGGCAGGAGGATCACCAATTCGAAGCCAGCCCCAGAAACTTAGCAAGGCCCTAAGCAACTTAGTAAAACTCAGCCTCAAAAAAAAAAAAAAGCCATTTTACAGCTCTCCTGAGCCCACATTGGTACAAATAAATAGGTGTAGAAGAAGAAAACATTTCTTCTCATGGTAGAATTCCAACTGATCAATACCAGTATAATAATAATTTAGGCAAAATTAATTAAAAATTTTTCACATTTAAAAGTATATATATTTTACATATATGTGTGTTGTATGTACATACTACAACACATATGACATGTAAGATATATATTAATATATATAATATATTAGGCATGCTATGGCTCCATTCTCTGCTATAATTCAAAACCTACTCAAATATTCACTAGCTTGTCCCTATACTTAATGATTGCAGGGTACATTTTTAAAGTTTCTGTCTGCATTCTTGTTTGGTTGTGCATCTTTCTCTAGTTTGTAGCTGTCCTTTTTTGCTGTTGCCAATGTCATGCCGTCGGGCAGTCCTGTCTCATCGTCCACTCCACTGCTCCTGTGTGGACCGACTCGGACGCCACAGGAGAAGCTTGTCAGGGCAGCATCCCTGGCTCTGAGGAGGCGGAATGAGCTTTCTGTGCATGGAAGTCATGACAACTCTTGGCTGTTGAGACCTTGTGGCCTGTTTCTTGGCTTTGAAAACATTCTGCACAGAGAAGCCTGGATCCCATGCTACAGGTGGCGACCACGAACATCCAGTTTCTTTTCCTAGAGCGGTTTCTTCTGCACTGTAGTCAATAGGTTGTGTAAGAATGTGCACCCTCCAGCCCACAGGGGAGCCCAGAAGTTGCCAAGTGCTAATGGGTTGGCCAAGGCCATCTGCAGGACAAATTGTAGGCAGTCACTTGTGAGGGGATTCCAGGGGTACCACCCAGGGAAATGCCAGACAGATGATTCTTTAAATGAAAATAAGCAAACCCATGGCTGTTAATGAGCTGAGTAATGGCCGCAGCAGTACTTCCAGGCCCAGCTGCTCAGCGCAGAGACAAATGCTATTTCTTCACTTGCCAGTCCACACACTCCAAGAGACTCTTCATTTGCATGTTGGCTGGGTCATTGTAAGACCTGCCGCTGTGCCTGTCCTTGCCTCCCTGGACCTGGGAGGAAGGTGTGTGTGGGGGGGACAGAGCCCTGAGACAACGGTTGTCTACGGAGACCACATTGCCAGTGATACCTCTGGGCTCAGGGGCACTGAGATAGGACAAACGGCCCTGGGCTCTGGGAAACTGTTCCAGGAAGTTTGGTCTGCCACCCGCAAATAGATGTTCATCATCCAGGAACGGGAAATTTGTTTTCTGGATTCATTTTCATGTGCTATTTACGTTGGCCACTCTCCTCAGAACAACCTTGGCTAGTCAGGGAAGAAAAGAGGGATCATGCTATGCCCACTTTGAAAAGGTCATTCCAAGAGGTCGAGTGGCTGGAGGGGAGTTTTGATAGTCAGTCGTGCCCTTTCTTGGCAGGGCCTGGTCTGGGTTTGGGCTGGGCATTCTCTTGGGAATGGTAGCACAGTGTGCGGTGCCAGGAGAGGCCCAGAAGACAGCTTGTGTCAGGTAGAAGGTGGTTTCTTCCAAAGTACAGCCATCAGGAGCCAAAGAGGTGGCTGCTTGTGGGACCCAGGTGTCAGGACCTTTGGGGACTCTCCTTACCTTCCTCTTTCCTTGAGCAGCACCTGTTTTCTGTGTATCCAACTGCAGCAGGCCCCAGGATAATTCTGTCATCTGTGGTAAAAGCCACAGATGACAGAATTGGGAGGTGGATGATCTGGCCTCAAGTCTCATGTCTGCCAGGGCATAAGACAATGCCCGCAGATGTTTCCCCTCTCCCTTTGGAACTCTGGGTCTTCACCATCATTTAGGGGGCCAGAATAGAAGACCTCCAAGATGTCCTCCAGGCAGCATAATACCCACAAAGCCACTTGCCTGGCAACTGTACTCAAGAAAGGTCATAGCTGTCCCCATACGCAACCCCTAGGCGGGGAGCTCACACAGACCCCAATCTCCCTGGAAACTTTTAAGATCTTCTTTTTGTCTTCATAGTTGGACCGTTTCCCTGCAACACGTCCAGGTGTGAACTTTTTATTTATCCTATCTGGGATTTGTTGGGGTTTCTAAATCTGAGGGTTAATATCTTCCACCCGTCCTGGAAAAACTTCTCCCATTATCTCTTTAAAAATCTCTCCCCTTGGGGCTGGGGATGTGGCTCAAGTGGTAGCACACTTGCCTAGCATGTGTGAGGCACTGGGTTCGATTCTCAGCACCACATAAAAATAAAATAAAGATATTTAAAAAAAATATCTCCCCCATTCTGTTATGTCCAGAAAAACTCATGAGATATGTACCAAATCAATTTTCTCAGTCTATCTTCCATTAAATGTTTGAAAGAGGTACTCACGACAAAAACAATTACTTTTTGCTCACAGATTGGGGGCGGGTCATGTGGCTCAGGTCTGAGACTGCAGGAGCCAGGGATGAACTGTCTTGCACTGGAGGCCGAGACAATCATTAGGTACATTAGCCTCTGCACATTTCATGGTAACTCACATTCCATTGGCCAAAAGAAGTCACGTGGCAAAGCCCAAAATCAATGGAGTAGGAAGTCTACCTGACCACAGAGGGGGTTGGGAAAGGTGAGTTTTTTTCCTGAACGTAAACACAATCTACCTTGAGGGAGGGAAATGAATATAAGCAAAATATACTATCTTACTATAAAGAAACAAGACTGCCCCCACCCTAACCTCCCAAAACCATAATGTACAATCCAGTACTGAGACAAATTAGCCATACTACCTTTCCTATTTGAAATGGGAGGCACAAAGCACAGTTACATAGCAGGGTCTTCCTTCTGGTAAACACTGTGAGAACCGCCTACCCTAGGGTCAGGGACTCTTCCTTGATTAGGTCCCAGCTCTGCTCTTTGGGAGCAGCTCCAAGATCCATTGTTCTCCGTGGCTCTTGGTTTCCCTCTCTGTGAGTTCCTTCCTTTCCACCTTCTTCCTTTCCTTCTTCCTAAGAAAATATCAGGAGATATTCCCTCCTTTTAGTGATTGAGTAACTTTCTCTGCCTCCTGCCTGCAGGTAGAAAGCAGAGGTCCAGGGCTTCCTTGTGTGAGCCAGCTGTCATGAACCATACTCCATAAGGACCCGCAAGGAAGACAGGAGCTCAGGAAAGAACTGGCCCATTTGCAACAGAATTCAGAGTTCTGAGGTCCTTGGACTTTCAGAGCTGCCAGGTGGAATGTTTCCTGGCCACATTAAGGGTGTGGCTCCTTGGCTTCTCAGGTTTGGTTTGGTTTGAAATCAGGACTCCTTCCTGAGGACCACAGTGGTTTTTGTCACACACATTTGGACTTAAACTTCCACCCACCAGATGGGTTTGCTTCCCCCCCCCCGCCAAAAAAAAAAACACAACAGATTAATGCACAGCCATTGAGACACTGTTTCAAAACAAAAATCAAACAACAAATGAGGCCATCATGCCATCATCTCCCAAAACCTCAAAACCTCTGATTAGATGAAGGTCATAACTAGTAGATCATTTTAACAGGACAAAATGACTCCCATGGAAGCTTAATGAACTCAACATGCCTATCATTAAGTCAGAAGAGGAGAAAAGAGCTATCTCCAAAGAATTGTGGGTGTGGCTTTTGGCATGTGGAGTTGGCCTTGGTGGGCTTGGCAGGCCATGGTGGTCTCATGGCTCAGCCTCAGCTAGAGCTTTTGGTCCTGTGGTTTCCCACACCTGTTCTGGTTTTGTTTCTCATTTTAGCTGACCCTTAACTTCACAGGTTGGGTGATCGTGTCTTATACAATGTTTCTGGATGTCGGTGGGAGGATGGCCTCCGGTGCTACCAGGAGCACATCTCCTCTCCCTAGTTGCCAAATCCCATTCATCCCTGGCACTCAGCAGGGGTCTCAGCAAGCCTCAGGGTCCCAGCCCCAAAGTGAGCTCAGGGCCATTTGGAGGAAGAAGAGAAGCTTGTCCCAGAGAGGGCAGGATGTGCAGACACAAGGAGAGAATCTACATTTGAGAACACACATTTGAGAACCTACAGTGTGCAAGACGCTGTGCTGGTGTCCCCTCGACTCTTTGTGTATACATAAGGGGATATATATATATATATATTTCACATAATCTTATTTAATCCTCACAAAACTTTTGACATGTGTTTACAAAGGAGAAAACTGAGTCTCAGGAGTGGCAAATAACGTAGCCAAAGGTGCACCTGAGTTGAGAAGCCCCTGCTGCCTGGCTCTGAAGTCCATCCCTATTGATGGATGTGAGTGGCTGGGGAGGCTGAGTGGGAGGCTGCATGGACCAGTGACCCATGAACACACAGCTCTGACCTGCTTCATTTCTGAGCATGGGTGTGTGCAGGCTGGTGGTGGCATCCATGCAGGGCAGATTTTGAAGGAATTTTGCCCTCTTTCCTTTTCATGATGGTTATAGACCTTCAAATGATACATTAAGTCTTTATGGTGGGGGCGCCAGGGTTTGTACATGTGGGCAGAGGGCCGCGTGCAGGGTTAGGGCTTTACTGTGTTTAGGGTTGGAATCTGCAGCTGCAAGTGGTTGGAGCCCTTTGCAAGACAGGTGTGTGTGGTAGGGCTCAACTGTGAGGCTGTTCTCAGAACCTCTGCAGAAGTTCTAACTGCCGTCTTGTTGAGTTGCTCCCAAAACTCTTGCCAACAAGGCACAGCAACCCCCAGTTCTTCAGGTTTAGTTGGGGGTTTGGTTTTGAATCGGGATTCATTCTTAAGAATCACAGCAGCTTACCAGTGACATTTTCCTACCCCTCTTTCATTGAAAAAGTTGCATTTCATCTCTCCCCTGGCACTAACCCTGCCCCCATGGAGTCTGTTCCTCTATGGGTCACCTTTGTTAATGATGACGTGCCCGTCACTGGCGAGGCAGGCACTAGCAGATGTTAGTGGCAGAGGGAGAAAGGACACTGCTTAGACCATGGCATGACAACTGACATGTCCTCAGGGAATAGAAGGCTCCTTATGCTGCCCTGGCCCTCAGATTTCCACTAGAGGGGCAGGGTGCTCTGCCAGGGCAGTGGGACAGTCCCAGGGGGCTCTGCTGCTGTGTGGCAGGTGATGAGCTGGCTTAGCTTTAGAATCACTCTCTGAGCACAGCAGCTTTGGACCTGGGGCCTCAGGTGGAATTCTGACTCAGGAGGAGAAATGCCAGGGCAGGAGGGGAGCCTAGTGATGAAGAGAGTCAGAGTCAGACAGACTTGGGTTTCAACCCTGGCTCTGTCTCTTGCCTATGTGACCTTGAGCAAGTTCCTTGATTTCTCAAAGCCTCAGCCTTCCTACCTGGGAGGATGAGGATAATAATTGTTGCTACCTCGGAGTTGTTGGAGGCCTTTTAGCATGGCGCCCGGCACATGGTAGGCAGTAAATAAATTCTGCTTATTGTTGCTGGCCCCTGGACCCCATGAGGCTGGCTCTGTTGGTTCTGGTCTGAAGTAGAGAGGGAAGCCTAGGAAAAGATCCCGATAATTCAGACTCAGCGCAGAACATGCATTACCACATTGCCCAGGTGATACCCTTCAGCTCTGGGAGTAGAGACCTGAAAGGGGAGGAGGGAAGGGCTCCTCCAATATCTTCCTTAAGAACCTTGCTCCCTACTCAGCTGAGGTTGGGCATCCCATGTCCAGGTGCTCCTGGGAGGCCAGTGGCTGGGGTTTTGTACCAGCACCTGAACTTGACTGGGGTTTGCAAGGTCTTTCCTAAATAAAGGCTGAGGTGGAGTCTGTGTTACTGGGAATGGGCATGTGGAGAGGGGGTAGGCATTCTAGGGTCCCAGGAAGAATTAGAAGCAATGTGCAAGCCTGACATTTGGCAATGGACGGGTCTTCATCTTCTGGGCTGCAATGTACCTGCAATTGGGCTAGGCCCACAGGCTCAGTCAGGCAGAAGTGTGGGTGCTCCTGGTGCACACTTGGGGAGGGAAAGGGTGTGTCTCCACAAGGGGGCTTGGAAGGGCCACACTGGCCCATCCCAGGCAGCTTTTGCCTCCTTGATTGGCTGATCGACTTGCTGCCAGGAATGGTCACCCTTGACTGGGAACACAAAGGGCAGTAGGAGAATAGCAGGGAGACTATCTGGGGAAGAAGTTATAGGGGACAGATGGTGACAGGGAATACCTGCTCCTTACAGTCCCTAGGCAGCCTGTCCAAGCGTGTTTTCCCTGTCCCTTCATTGCAGGCAGCAGAGCAGCTGCAGGGACCTGGAAATGAGGGGTAGAGGGAGGCCCCACTTGTCTCCATGAGGGACACTTTCAGGTGCCTGCCCATTCCCTGCACACCCCACCCTAGAAGGAGAGCCTCTCAGGGAAATGCTCTTCTGAGACAAGAGACCTCAAAGTGAAAACAAAAACAATTCAAATAAAACAGGTAACATAAGATGAGCAGGCATCTTGGAGCAGGCCCTGGGCTAAGTACCATGATTCCAAAGAGCCAAGAAGGGCCACCACGCACCTCATGGAGGGCTGACAGCATGTCCACTGCTCGGCTTTACCATCTCCTCTGCCCACTGAGCCACATGCAGCCCCTTAGGTGGGGATCATGAACAAACCTTCTTCCCACCTGGTGAGACTGAAACTCAGAGAAAATCTGGGTGCTCAACAGTAACAGAAGTAGGAGTCACACCCAGACTCATGGGCTCCAGAGACCTGTTGTTAACCAGCTGGCTGTCGCGTGCCCTTGTGTCTCCCATGGGGAGCTGCAGTGTCCAACATCCATGTAGGAGCTTGCCCTCCCTGCTGCAGGTGAGAGCCCAGAGTCTGTTCCCTGTGTCACCTGTGGCTCTTCATCACCTGTCTTCCACTCCAGCATGAGTCTGTAGTATTGAGAACAAGACAGGAGTCCATGGTTGTCTTCAAAAGGTGGGTGCTATGACAAGTTTGATTGGGGTGCTGAGGAAGGCCTGGGTCCTGATCCCTTCAATGAGGAGGGGCCGCCCTGGTCCTGAGTCTGCCCAGGCACAGGACAGGGGCTCTGTGCTTCCTGGGCCAGCAGGTGCCCCCAAAGTCTCATTCATCCTGGGTTGCATCAGAGGGTGAGTGTCAATGGGGGAATGGGTGCCTTGTGGGGAAAGTCCAGTCATCTACTGGACTTCCTTCCCTTGGTGAACAGAGCACATGGAGCTCAATAATTGGTTATTTCTCTTTCTGGTAGTGTAAGGAGCACGTGTGCCCCCAGGGTCTTTGAGGTCACTATAATAGGCAGAATAGTGCCCAAAGATGTCCATATCCTAAAACTCTGGAACTTATGCATATGCTCCCTTACATGGCAAAAGAGATTTTGCAGATGTGATTAATTAAGGATTTTGAAATGAAGGGATTATTTTGGATTAGCCAGCTAGGCCCAATGTTCTTATAAAGTGGGAGGCAGGACTACTACTCAGAGAAGGCCAGGAGCAGAGGAGAGGAGCAGAGGAGAAAGAGAAAAGGAGAGGAGAAGGAAGGATAAGAAGGAAGGAGGAGAAGGAAGAGGGAGATGCTGTGTAGCTGGCTTTGCAGATGGAGGAAGGGCCATGAGCCAAGGAATGCTTACAACTTCTAGAAGCTGAAAAAGACAAAGCAACATAAGGAACACAGTTCAGGAGACACTTTGATTTTTAGAGTGAGACCCATTTTGGGCTTCAAACCTCCAGAACCGTGAGACACTGTGTGTTATTTTAAGCCAATAATCTGTCACAGCAGCAACAGGAAACTAATATACACACTCAGACCTGAAGTTAGACCTGAGCTACTGAACAGAGCTTTGCCTCCCTCCATTCTGATCATCACCCTGGGAAGGGCGCCAGGCCACTGTTCTCAAACACAGTGACAGCTCTGTGGCCACGTCTGTCCTCCACCCTCCTATGTTTTCCTTTCAGAGATGCACCTGATAGCAGAATAGGGGCGAACAGAGGGATGTCAGATCAGGGTGAGGGGCAACCTTTGTCTCACTGACATAGGACAGTGAGACTTCATTTCTTAGCAATCCCAATTGTGACAATGATTTTACTCTACCCTACTAAATTTCTTAACCAATATCTGGCCTTGTCAGGAACTGTCAGACTCTAGGGACACACAAGGGGTGGGATGGTGGGGACAGATCTTCTCCATGCAGGCCAGCCTTTGCTCCCAGAACCAGATTGATGCTCACATTCCCAGACCTTTTAACAACTTAGAAAAACAAACCAACTCTTTGTCCAAAGGGGAGTTTAGTAGACAATTGCTGTGGGATTTGGACATTTCAAGGCGTTCTAGAGGAGGGTTAGGCAACACAGTAAAGCAGACAGATTGAGACAATCACACCTGCCTCCCTAGCAGTGACAAAAGTCTGGTGACTGGCTGCTGAGTGGGTCCCTCTGCCCCTTATGCCTCATTTTCCTACCTGCTGCCTCCAGATGACCTGCGAGGTTCATCCTCTCGACTGGCGCAGCTGGTGGATTCCCAGCTGGCATACCATCCCGGCTTATTTTTATATAACTTTCATTCTGAGGAATTCTTGATCCACTTAAAACAAGAAGAAACCATTTCACAAGTGATTCCCCCTCCCCCAATTGTCCTACAATGTAAGAATTTCACAAAGATGGTTAGCAGATGATCCTTAGAATTTTCAAAGAGATATCAATTTTCCAGAGAATTCTAGGCCAGAATGGGGCAGAGAGATGGCAGCTTTATGAGGGAGATGCTGGGTGGCCTTGGCTCCTGTCTGTGAGGCCTCCCCACCTCAGCCAGTCATAGGACTGCAGGAGCCCTGGCCTCTCGGGACCCTCCTGTGGCTAACCAGCCATGGAGGGAGGGTTTAATCTGCAGCAGCTGTAAAAATGGTCCAATCACTGGGAAGACCCTCCTAAGCACTAAAAACAATACCATCCCTGCCTCCCCAGCGTCACCAACTCAATATAAGAAATGATTCGAAACCGTGATGTCAAAATTAAAGCCATTCCTTGTTATGGTCTGGATGTGAAGTGTCCCCCAAAAGCTCATGTATGAGACAATGCAAGAAAGTTCAGAGGTGAAGTGATCGGGTTTTGAGAGCCTAATCCGTGCATTAATTCACCGATCGAGATTAACTGGGCAGGAACTTAGACAGGCATGGTGTGGCTGGAGGGAATAGGTCATGCATTTGGGGTATATATTTAGTCCCTGGTGAGCAGAACACTTTCCCTGCTACCTGATGGCAATATCTTGAGTAGCTTTTCTCCTCCACACCCTCTGCCATGATGTTCTGCCTCACTGGGGTCCAGAGCTATGGAGTTGGCCATCTATGGACTGAGACCTCTGAAATTGTGAGCTAAGCATCCTTTTTCTCCTCTAACTAAAACATACCTTTTCTCCTTAAACTTTTATCACTTATGTAGAAACCTGGTTTGCCTTTAAGCCTGGAGTGTTTTGCACCATAGCCCTTAAAGCTGTGGGCTTTGGAGTTTGTCTCTTTCTCCCCATGTCACCTTGGGTAAGCCAATTCACCTCCAATTCCCTCATTCTCAAAAAGGAGATAATGGTATCTTCCTGTGTTAGTCAGCTTTCTGTTACTGTAACAAATATTTGAGTTAACCAATTTATAAAGAGAAAAAGGTTATTTTGGCTCAGAATTTTGCAAGTTTCAGTCCACAGATGGTTGGGCTCACTGTTCTTGGGCCTGTGGCAAGGCTGCACATCATGGTGGAACAAAACCACTTACTCTGTGGCCAGGAAGCAAGAGAGAGAAGAGACTAGAGTCCCACAATCCCCTTTAAGGGCACACCCCACAATGATTCACCAGACCCTAACTTTTAAAGTTTCCACCATCTCTAAACTGCACCAAGCTGGGGACCAAGCCCTTAACACATGGGCCCTCGGGGGACTCTCAAGACCCAAGCCATAGCAATTCCTTACAGAGTTGTTAGAGTGCCAAGCTACCATTTATTGAGGACTTATTAAATGATGGGCACAAATGCTGTGTATGTAATCTTCACAAGTTCACCATAGTTGTATGTGTCTGAGTGTGGGGTGACTATTGTTCTTATTTTGTAGGTAAGTTATAGACTCAGAGAACCTAAGTGACTCACCTAAGATCAGTTAGTAAGTGGCAGAGCTGGGACCCAAACCAAGAACCAGAAAAAGGTCTGTGTTTTTAACCACCTGAGATGATGCCCACCACAGGGCCCGAAGGCCTGTCCCTTACCTGTGCCTTGCTCAGTATAACTGAATGAGCAGAGAGCTAGGCATCATTGTCTGCAAACCCAGCCCCAAGGAATGTGTTGGGTCTCAGGCATAAAACCCTGATTCCCTTGACCTTAATGGGGTGGCAGGCAGGCGGGTGGCGTTCTTGGGGATGATTCCAGGGCAAGACTGGGCAGGAGAATGGCCCTGTGAAATTCCCTGAGCTGCCCTTCTGCTCCTTCTGGGCAGCCAGGCAGACATCCCTGAGTTGGAGTCCGGATCCTGGAGGCGGGCAAGGGGTTGCTTAGATTTAAGGGGTAAGTTCAAAGCAAAAAGGAAGCTCTCTTTAAATCGAAGGGCAGCATGAGTGTTGGGGCCAAAGGAGGATGGTGGAGAATTTCTAGTAAAACTTTACAGCTTCCGCGTTTCCCCTCCTCTCCATCTTCCCATGAAAGTCATGCATCTGGGGGGCTGTCTCGGCTGAGTGAGGGCAGGAACTACCCTGAGCCCAGTTGGGGTGGGTGGGGGCTTCCGGCTTCATTAGTGCCCGCCTAGGGTCCTGGTGGACAGAGAGCCTGCAAAATGGGGGGTGATGCTCTAGGCCCATGGGTGGGGAGGAACAGCCATGGGATGCTCTCTAGGACCAGATGGCACTGACTGTCCTCTAGTTCCTGCTGGACTGCACATGGGCAGAGGAAGCTCAGCGGTTGTCCCTTTTATGCGTATTGACTTAGTGGAGTGCAAACACGTTAAAAGTTCACTTTCTCCTTTATAGGAGTCTATAAAAAGGCTCTTAAACCGGAGTCCTAGGGCTTGAGCGAGACAAATGTAGGATCAGGCCTTGGGGAGGGCACAGTGCTCCTCTCCACCTTCAGCACGGAGCTGTGCGTCGATTCAACATCTTGCTTCAGCTTGGAGCCCTGGCACCGTGGCCTGGCCGTCTCCACTGCAGCAGGCTCACACCAGTGGGCAGAAGAGTCCAGCTGCGGGTTGGCCCTGAGGCTGGCAAGCTGTTTCTGGTGAGTCCCTGGTGGTCTTCTGGGATGTGGGGGGGAGAGGCTTCCCTGGCCCAGGAAGACCTGCTGAAGGTCTGTCTTTCTGCATTTCTGAACAAACAGGTTTCTGCGGGACAGGAAACATCCTCATTGACAAGTGAGTGCAACAGTAATCCTGCCTGGTGACGTGGGTTCTGGGGCAGCTTGCAGGGGTGAGGGAGAGGGTAAGAGGCCTGAGACAGGGATGAGGCCGTCTCAAGTTGGATCTCTGGTGTCCTGTTTGGTCTTTGGAGCCATAGAGCCCACCAGATGCCTTGTCCCTGCACTTGATCTTAGCCAAAGGCTGAGAAGCATTAAGATTCCTTGACCCTGAAAAACATTCCCTTCAAGGACATGGAGCAGCCAGGTGATGAGGGACCTGAGCAAGTGGAGTGGGGGCCATGGGATCTTTAGGAATATGCCTGTACTACTTATACCTCCGTTCCCTCATCTGTCAGCTTGCAGGGCGCTCCCTGCTCTGCCAGCCAACCTCATGAGGACTCCACAGGGATGCAATGAGAGAGGGGTTTGGGGCTGGTGGGATGGTGTGTCCTGTCCAGTGGACCTGGTCTGTAGCAGGCTATGGCAGGGCTACCAAGTGACCTGGTGTTGAGTCTAGTGCTTAACACTTATTTGCCCAACAAACAGTGAATTGCTAAATTAATAGAGGTGCTGGGGTTCATTCTGAGAGTCTGGCCACAGTCACCCTGCCCTTTTCTCTGTGCCTTGGTATATGCTCTGGCTGTGGCTTTGAGCAGGAAAATACAGGTTGCTTCTGTCATAAATTGGGTGTCCACCTGACATCTGTCCCTTCTAGCTCTGCTGATCTGACCCTTGCAGGACGCCACAGCCCTGAGGGGGTTTGCAGCACAGCTGGGACCTTAGCCCATCTCCCCCACCCCATGGCCCCTGGGGTGGGGTGGAGCAAGGCAGTGAGGAGGTCCCTCTCAGATCTGGGAGTGCTTCGTGGGAACACAGCAGCCCCACTGGCCTGGAGTGAACTCTCCCAGGCCACTCTAAGGAAAGACACATCAAGGGCTTGGGGACCCTCAACCAGGTTCCAATAAATCTGAGCTGTTTTGAGAGAAAGAATGCTCAAGCTGAATGGCAGGCAGGCAGGGGAACAGAGACACCTTTTGGAAAAGACAGTCATCCCTTTGCATGCAGATCTAGTCAGCACAGGAGGTTAGATGGTTCTGCCCTCAGAGCAGGCCAGCTTTGCTGTCAGAGCTATTCCATGCTACCTGTCCTTGCCTCTCTAAGTCTAGAAGATGGAGCCATGTCACAATATGTGGGGAGTTAAATCATAATCAATGTCAGGCACCCAGCTCCATGCCTGGAACATAGAGATGTTTGGTACGTGGGTATTACGATTTCATTGTCATAATTATCAGTCATTATCACTATTAATAGCATGGAACCATTTGCTCATGGAATTGTACTGACTCAGGCAAATGGCATAGACGCTCAGGTGGTCACTCTGAAAGCCTCTGTGGTGTTCTAGGACAGAACTGCATAATACAGCTTTCTTCCATCCTGGAGCTCTGTCATCAGCACTGTCCACCATGGCAGCCACTAGCCACATGTGGCCACCTTGTACTAGGAATATGACTAGTGTGAAGGAAGAACGGAATACTTCATTTAATTTTAATTAGTTTAAACTTAGTCACCTAAATAAGCTAGCATCTATTGAATTGAAATGTGTAGAATGTTCCTTGCAATCTGGACATTGCCTGGTTCCTCTCTGAGCCACAGCACCATGTGGAGAGGGGCTTCAGCTGCCTCTAGCACCCTTGGCTGCACAGAGTAAAGGTGGGTCCTAAAGGCCGATGGCACTGATAACCATGGGGCGAGGAAGTTGAGCTGGGTGCTGTCAACACAGGCCATAAACAGCATTTGGATTTCAGCCATGGCAGGTAGATGGCTTCCAACCTGCATGGGAATAGAAGCCATAGAAGTCATTCCCATTTATTAGGCATATATGGGTGTCACTGTGCTGTCAACTCTGCAGAACAGGACAAGGTGCCCTGAGGAGGTCAAGTGACTCACCACACCATCACACAGTGGTAGCCCACCTCTCCAAGCTCCTCCCTGTTTCTCAGACCACAAATAAAGGCCTAGCCAGGCTTCCTACTGAAGGACAGCCAGAGGCTCAGGGTCATGGGCCGCAGAGCAGTGCTTTCCTTACCTGGAGAGCCTCTCCATGTGCTCACCTCTATAGGGCTCCCCAGTAATGACACCCCTGTCCTCCACCCTGTCATCTGATGCAGTGCTGTGACTGGGGGTGGCCAGGGCAGCAGGTAGCTTTGCATTTTACAGCCCTGGGAACGGAGGCTTTAACCAGAGATCCCCACAGGGAGCGGGCCAGTCCCCCAGGAGACTGCAGGCTTTCTGTCCCTGGGCCTACTTCTCCCACCCTCACCCCTCCCTGCCTTGCGACCACTTCCTGTGGCCACTTGCTGAGCGCGCTGGCCACGCCCGTGGCACATCCCCAGGAGCTGGCTTCAAGAAGTGCGGCCCTGGGAGGCTGGGCAGGGCCCAGAGTGGGGTGGTCCTGCCCCGTGGGGCGGGGGCTTGACAGCCCTTAATAGGCACATTGTCCCCTCGCTGCCGAGAGCGCCGCCCGGCCACTTCCTCACACGCCGCGCGCTGGATGAGCTCATGTCTGAGCGGCGGGCGGCTCGAGCGCCCGGCCCGGCTGCAGGGAGGCCCGGCGGCTGGCGAGGCCCGCGCGGGCTGGGGCCGGCGAGTCCTGAAGCGGAACGTTGTAATGAGCGACGCCGGCTGGATTTATGGGGCTGCGCACGTGCGCCTGGCCTTCCTGCGAGGGCCTCCGCATGGGAGCAAAAACAAGGCCTGGCCCGAGGACGGCGCGACGGGGTCTTAACAAGAGCCCGCGCATTACTGGAAGGCCCCGGCCAGGACCCCAGTGTGAGGAGGAGGAGCGCTCAGGACCAGTTCCCCGGTCAGTCTGAGCTCTGTCCAGGAGGGAGCACAGGGTCCCCGGGCAGGCAGACCACTCCCTGGCTCGGTGACTGAGGAGGGACAGGTGCTGGTTCAATCTTCTCACTTTTCCTGATCTGTAAAATGGGAACCCACAGTTATTGAGGCCAGTGGGAGGCAGCGTATCAGAATGAACAAGAACTGATTTCAGAGCCAGTCATTATCTTGCTTTGAATGTGGTTTGGCCATGTTCTTGCTGTGTGGCCTGGGCAAGTCACTTCACCTCCCTGATCAAAACTCTTACTTAAAAAGCAGGGATCTAAGGTTCTCTTTATAAGGTAGTTAGGAGGATTTGCTGAAATACCACATGCAGGCCCCTCAGTCCTCACAGTGTGACTTCTGTGCAATGGCAACGTCTCTTGTGCTGTTATTTTCCCACCCAAGCATGGAGGTGGCAGATTCCTCTGAGTCTTATGGTGGGCTCTCGATGGCCCTCCTGCCATTGTGACTTTACTGGGTGCCATAATGATTTGGGCAGCAGAGAGTGGGAGACACCTCCTGCAGAGGGATGTGGAGATCCACCAGGGCTGCCCTATGGATCACCTATGATGGTGACCACAGGATGCTCTTTTCTAGTGGAGGAGCCTCACAGTCCCAGGAGTCAGGTCTTGGATGGAGCTGGTGTCAGGACCTAGTCCTCCTGTTGCAGGGCTGGCTGTGAGAAGCAGCTTCCTGACACAAATGTGTGTGTGGTGTCACCAGAAGAGGCTGTTGATGGCCCACAAGAACACATCCCTGTGGCCTGTAAAATATGTACTCTCGAGTCACTGGCACATGGGCAAGGGCTTTCTGGTACCATAACTTGCAAGTCCCTTCTGCAGACGTTTTCCATTATTTCCCCTGTTTATTCACAGCATGGATTTAGCATCTAACCAGAAAAGCCCCACATCCACTCCCCTTGCAACTCCAGAGCAAGGCAAAGCAGAAGCATCAGATGCCATGAGATCCAGGGTGCTGCTGGCAGTATGGCAGAAGGGGACCAAGTCAGGGCCTAGTGCCAATATCAGACTCTGAAGCCACCCTGTGCCCACAACAAAGAAGAGGTCTAGCATGATGGGTTACTCCTGGTTGTCTCCACCCCCAGGTTGATTTCTACAGCGTTGGAGTGCCATAAATGTCCTTGGGGGAGGACAAGAAGGAAGACCACAGTCCCCTAACCTGCTCTCTGCCTTCTCTGAGTCAAGTCCAATGTCAGCTGACTGGCCTTTGAGTCCTTTCTGGCAATGATTCATGCAGCCATCAAAAAAGAGCCCCCATTCCTGCCCCAGGCCTTCTGGGGTGGCACCAAGGGTGCGACAGGCCCTGGTCCCCACCTTCATGGAGGGGAGCATCTCTTTTCCAGACCCTAAGAGGTGATCAGGGGCTTTGGGGAATGTATGCACAGATGCCACTCGGCATCTGCTGGGGAGACTGGCATGCAAACGCTAGACAGCAAGGCAGGTAGTGTGGATGGTGGGCGTGCAGGGTGTGCCAAGAAAGGGCACCTGGACCAGACCGGAAAGCTTCCTGGAGGAAGTGGGAGGGAGGGCTGAGCTGAGACCTGCAGGGGAGAAAGGGCTACAAAGAGGCAGACAGAAGCACATGCTGGTGAGGATCAAGGGCTGACTGCAGGACCAGAGTGGCCTCTCCCGAGGGAGGAGAGGTGGAAGGAGTGCCAGGGGAGTGTGGGTGGGACTGGGGAGGGCCTCTGGAGGAGTTAGAAGGCAGCAGCCCCATGGCTTGCAGGGCCTCGGTTTCCTTACCTATAACTTGGAGCCACTGGCCCCACTATCTAGGAAGAGAATGCGCCCAGCAGCATGGTTCTGTAGGCAAGAGGCCTGAGTCGGGTGTGGTGGTGGTTTTGAGGAGCCCTGGGGTGACTGGGTACATACATAAGAATGCACAGGAGAGTTCAGAGAAGGGCCCTCTAGGAAGCAATGTCCTTTAAGCATAATCCTAATGGAAGTTGTCAACATCCTCCCAGTTGTTTGGATTCACCCATAATTAAATCCTGGAGAGCTGTCAGTGACTGTGGACAAAGACATCACAAGCACTTTGAACTCAGCGAAAGTCTTACAATTAGCCACATGCCTGCCTGAGGTGGCATTTCCCTTTAGAGGAAGCTCCACTGGGCCAGATATGCTCTCTTGGTGTGCTGTAGCCTTCTCAAGGTGGGACTCCGAAGCCAGGACCTCCGTGGGACCTAACGAGGAGCTGCTAGATTTCAATTATGCGCCAGCCCTGGCTTGCCCTGTTTGACTGACAGCTCATTACCCTGCTGCCATTTTGGGGCAGTGGAATTTAATCTCCCAGATGGGAAGCAAATCAATTTGCCCATCCGCTGCAGCTGAGCCTACTTGAACTCAACTCTAATTTATTCTCTTAAGCTTAGGAAGCCTTGTCGTTTCAAGGTACAGAAATATCAGGTTTCCCAGGCAGCTCGGGCAGGGACTGCATAGGCAGATGTGCAAAGAGGGCCGGGTCTGGGGCCTGACCTGAGTGAACTGTGGTGGTTGGCAGGGGACATGCTATCAGCCTGTGTTAGAGGGAACAGGGCTCAGTCCCCACAGGTCAGGGTCACGGATGGGGAGGTTGTATGTGGGGATGTGGGAACAGTGTGACATCAAGAATCCAAGTCACCTGCCTAAGGACTCAAAGTCAGAAGGGATTCCCCCAGTAAGGTGCCTTTGACCTCGTTTCCCTGTGTTCTCGGGATGCTTTCTTCTGTACCGCGATCGTCACTGTGGTTTCTGAGCTTTGGACACGGGATGTGCAGGGTATCATTCTGGGTCTCTAAGCTTTTCACCTTCCTCAAAGAGTAGTCATAAACCTGAAGCCAAGGTGCTGACCATTAACCTGTGTCATTGGGGCATTTTTCCCAGATTCCCTGCTCAACAGGGCCATCAGAGGGCTTCTGGGCAGGGAATCTGCTGGGAGTGCATGGGGCACATCCCCTGCTGACACCAGAGTGTGTGTGCCAGCTGTTGGCGTGCGTGACTGCTGTGTGCTGGATCCCCCAGACTCTGGAGGGAGTCCTGGGTGCCCTGCTCTAAGTACTCCGAGGGGGACTGTGGGCAGATCTACAGAAAGTTCTAGTCATTTCACAGAGCAAAATAGGCCCAATTTAGGAGACCTCTCAAAGAAAAATTTCAGTTATGTTTTGTGGGAGACAGAATCCCGGCTGTTTTCTGTTCAAGTTAAAAGGCTGTTTGCATGTCCTTCAATTCTGCTCTCTGCCAGCACAGAGGCCTCTGGAGTCTCCTTATGTATATGCGTGTGTGAGTGTGTGTGGGTGTGTGTGTGCACGCGCCCGTGCATGTGGGGTGAAAAGAGAGGAAGGGACAGAAAAGTGCCTCTTACAGAGATGGTGGTGTCGCTGCTGTTTCTGGTTCCCCCAAGCTTGACACAGCAGCCCAGACTGGATTGGTTTCCAGGGGTCAGGGAAAGGCCAGTCTATTTACACACCTTTGCCAGGAGCATGGAGGGTGGTGAGGGGCTGGATTAATGAGCAGTGTGATTGCCTCGCCTGTCACCAGGGTCATGTGATATTATTTTGATATTGGGGGGCCCCCACAAGCAAACACAACAGGCCAGGTTATAAATAGAAGAAAAGCCAAAGAAAAGGTGGCCTCACCCCTTGCCATTGAACGTTTCCCTTTCTTCTCAGTGGGGAGTGGGCCCCAGGACCCCTCCCCACCCCAGTGTCTTGAGGCCGATCACTCTTAGGCGGCACCAAGGCCAGCTCCCAAGATAACATTGGCTGGTGGCGCCGGCAGCAAAAATTAAACATCACCGTTGCTAATGAATAAATGGGCCAGGCCATCCCCCGGGACCACTCAGGGCCACCGACGATGTGGCCTGACTGACAAATTAGGAAACGAGACACTCCCCTGCACCCAGGCTGGCCTGGCCTCGTGAGGGCCTCCACCACCCAAGGAAGACTGACTGTAGACAGACTTGAATCCTGGGGCTTAGGAAGGGCAGGACTGTGGAAATGATTGCCCATTGCTTGCTTTTTTTTTTTTTTCGTCTTTTAAAAAATTTTGCTTTAACATATGCCAGTTTGTCTGACAGGGCTTTGCTGTAGCTGTGACCAAATACAGCAGCCATCTGACCCCAAATAGGAGGGAGGGATTCTATCAAACAAAGCCATCGTGGACAGCTGCACATGATGGGGCTGAGGCTGGGGCCAGGGCTGCAGAGCGGAACCAGACTGAATTGGCTGACATGGTGGGAAAGGGACGCAGACCTGGGGTTCTCGGCAGAGGGGACATGAAGGAGTAGCTATGTGCCGGCTTGCCACTCACTACTTTCTCTTTTGGTCTAGGAGATTCCAACTTTTTATACAAAGTAAAGCCCTAGTCTGTCTGCTCCAAGAACCACTGCAGAACTCTCCGAACCAGCAAACAGAACTCCCTGATCTGAGCCTGTTGCTGGACAGAGGCACTGTCTGACCTGCCTTTGGAAGAGGCCCCAGTCTGAGGCCTCATTCACAGTAAGCACGCATCATCCACTAGACCTCTGGATTGCTTGAAATACACATCCCTATTCATCTTTCCTTCTACAGGTTGTTTATGCCCCCAAGGCTGGCCACATAGGCTTTATCAATGAGTAGGCAAGAAGCCCTGCCTAAGGGAGAACAAAATATTGGGGCAGATACCAAAGGAGAATCTAGCTCCAGGGAGGGTGGCGAGAGGTCTGGTTGTATAATCAGAGCTGGGTTCAAATTTCAGCTCCACCATTTACCACTGTGTGACCTAGGGAATATATGCTTTACCTATCTGTTGTGCCTTCCTCATAGGGTTGTTATGAGAAGTAATGAATACTGTATGGAGAGGACACCTACACTAGTTACCATTGTCAGCCGAGTCCCAGTTGGAGCCTTGTTGGTTTTCAAATGACATTTAAAGGAAAAATCTGGATTATTCAGGACAAAACCCAGCTGCTGAGTTTTGACAAGCTCAGAAGCAAGTGGGAGTGGATGTGGTCTGCCTGAGGCCACCCTGGGCTCAGGGCTGCAGGATAGAGGTGGGTGCTCAGCCCACAGCACTCTCCGAAAGTCTGCCTTGCAGCTGATGCTCATAGCCAAGGGTAGAGCTGGGCTGGGGAACAACACCAGGCTCAAGATCCCGCAGGGTTTCTCCCCTCAAATAATTTCATTTGGCAAATTATACTAATTGCAAACTTGTCTTGTGAATAGAGGCATATGTGCATTTCAAGAAATTCCTAGCTAGATGCAGTGGTGCATGCCTCTAATCCCAGCCACCTGGGAGGCTGAGATAGGAAGTCTGCAAGTTCAAGGACAGCCTCAGCAATTTAGTGTTGACCTTCAGCAACTTAGTGAGAGCCTGTCTCAAAATTAAAAAGGGAGCGGGGGTGGGGATATAGCTCAGTGGTAAAGCACCCCTGGGTTAGAGCCCCAGAACCAAAAAATAAATAAAATTAGATTCCTGTAGTTCCATCAATTTTTTTTTAAAAGTAGTGATCCCTTTCTTTTTCTTGCTTTAAACATGAGGCTGACATCAGAGAACAGTTTTTAGTCCCAGTTTTAAAAGTTAACTGGGTGGTTTAAAGATGATGGGAATCCCAGGTGGTTTGTTGGCTTTCTTTCCCTGAGTTTCATTAAAAAGAATTTCTTCTATGTGCCCACATCTCAGGGGCACAATGTACTTTGGATTATTCAGAGTTTAGAAACATTTAGGTGATTATGGTAAATAATTCATGCAAAGCCTGACAAATGCAATTTATTCTTTTGTGCAATCAGAGCAGAAACCTGAGGCCCTTTTCTCTAGGTACTTCCTAAACCTTTGAGCGACATCTAGTGGAAGATCTTTGAAAAAATACAGCATTTACTCCTATGATGTTTCTCTAAAGTTAAGGAAATCCAGTTCACTGAGAAGCTATGTAAACCTCATCTCCATCTAGATCATTTGATGGTGGACGGAGATGTTTCTGTCTCTGAGTCAGAAACAGCACCAAGGCCAAATGGACTCCTGGCACTGATTAGAGTGTGCCATTAGGGGCCCTATCTCACAGGTTGGCATCTGCGCTTGAATCTGCTTGTCACTTATTAACAGTGTGGTCACAGGCAAGTTACTAGGTAGGCCTCAGTGTTCTCAGCTATAAAATATATCAAATAACAGGACCTGCCTTACCGTGTCATTATAAGTGGCAAATGGTACCCTGAGCTCTAGCCTGCCATTCGCCCCTAACGTGGCTATAGGTACATTCCCAAGAAGAGACTTTACATGAATCCTCTGCAAATTACCAGGGGCCAGCAGATGGTCCCTGCCCACCACCCTTACAGCTCACAGGTATAATAACTTGAAACATGCCAGTCGCAACAACAGTTTAACATTTTACTAAATCAATTCACACAAATTCCAAATTGCAAATATAATTAAGGACAAAGATTCTGTTCTGCCTTTTAAATCTGTCATTTTCAAATCCATCATTAAGACAAAAAGTAAACAAAAATTAGGTCTGTTGCAAATTCATGATTTTTTTCTTCTGAGGAAAAAAAAGAACAATATAGTAAAAAGAACGCCACTGGGTGTACAATAGAGCACCACGACACACGGTTACAAATGGGGCTTCCTGGCTTCTGCGACATGTAAAAGGGACTGTTCTCCCCACTGCTCTGCGTCAATCAGAATTTCATTAAAATAAAACTATAATATCTCCTAGGTTACTCTAAGTCAGACACGGTCTGCAACACAGTGCTTAACAACAGTAATGCCAACTATCAGTGCTAACGTAAAACATTTTAGAAGGTCAAAAACAATTAAACTGGAAACCAAAACCTTATTTTCCCTAGATGAGCAAAACTGAAAAAAAAGGGTTCCTGCCTCCCAGTAAGCGTGAAGGGGAATTTTTTTCTTTATTTTCTTTCAAATTGGAGGCAGGGGACACGCTGTGGGCTGGTCCTGGAGTTCTTCAGCCTAGTTGGCGTCCAGCTTGGCCATTTCCTGCACGTAGATGCCTATACTCTCACTGTCAAAAAGCACGAAGTACACTGTTTTGATGGAGGAGGACATGGTGGACACGAAGTAATTGGAGATGGCCTTCAGAATCAGCTGGGCTGCCGTCTGCTTCGGGAACCCGTTCCTACAGGATAGAAAGCAGGCAATCAGCAACCAGGTGGCCACAGTGGTCCTCCTGTGGGTCTTCTCCTGCAGAAGGTCCTCAAGACCATCTGAGCATCTTGCCCCATGTTGTGTCAGTGTTCACTGAGCCCTGTGGCTGCTTGTACATGGGTATGAGAAACCCCAGTACCCTAAAGACTGGGGGCAGGCGGCAGGCAGAGCACTGTGTGGCACAGGAGAGTGCACTGTGTGCCTCCCAAGAAGCAGGCACCCAGGTCTTCTGAAAGACAACCAGCAAGTGGCAGGACAGTGTTTTGTGATGTGCATTAAGCTTTCCAGGGGTGGCACAAACCCTGCTTCTTTTTCCCACCGTCCCTGCCTCTAGTGCTGTCCCTAAGCCACACAGCTAAAGTGGGTGCCATCCCTGAAGAAGGCTGGAGGTTCTCTGGGAAGGTGCTGACCTCATCCACACATGCAGGATGATCTCTTTACACCAGCCTTTAGATTCAAGGCTGCAAGAGCCACTGTCCCAGAATCTAGCCTCCAAAACACATCAGCCAGTGTCACCCCAGAGGCCAGGCATTAGGAGCTAAGAGCACAGAAGAGCTCTAGGCTGAATGAGCTTCTCATCCCAGAGTCTCCATGCATTTCCATTTAAAGTAAATGTCACGTGGGGAGGCAGGGGCTCAGAATTTAAGATGAACTCAGGATGGGGAAGATTGATACTCACTGTTCTGTGTGTGTCTAAGGCTGTTCCTAGTTAACACTGTGTACACATGATCCAGGGCACCCCGAGGAAGGTGACAGTTACCAGATAGCTGGCCTGGTCTGGTGGAAATAACCAGGACTTGGAGGCAGGCCCTGGATTCAAATCCTCTGCTGACTATGTTTTATGGTTAAGGATACTGAGGGCGAGAGTCTGGGGCCAGCTTTAGGGGGATTTCTTTGCTCACTGGAAGATTGACAACTGAGCCCATGGACACACAAGCATCTGAAATGATGGGCCAGCCTGTCTCTGCTGGTCACCTCCTTCAGGTAGGGTGCCTGCTAGCAGGTAGGCAAATTTTCAAACACGAGACAGGAATTTGTTACAGCACTTTTAGCCTCACTTGTTGCATGCCAGTGAGTTTTGAACCATCTAGTGATCCCTTGGAGAGCCACAAACATCTTACTATCAGTGCTCAGAGCCTTGCATGCTCACAAAACTGTTCTGTGACTTGCTTTTGATAAAACATGGCTTCATCCACAGCTTGAATGGTGGCAGGGACATGTAGGGAGAGGGTTTTCTTTTATTTTGGGGGTACCAGGGATTGAACCCAGGGTTTACACATGCTAGGGAAGTGAGGGAAAAGGGCCTTGATGAGAGTGGGCAGGTCACTTGTCTGTCACCCATGCCCACTCTCAGATCTGAAAGCTCAGCCAGGCACAGCTGCCATGACCATTTTCACAGGCAGCAAGGAGCACACGGGCTAGGTTATTTGGAACAAGACACAAAGGCTAGACTGTCTGGGAATTGCTGGGGGAGGTGAATGTGACCTTTCATTCGAGGAGCATCTTCCCAGCTGTGCAGGCTGCTTCCAGCTGTGGCTGGGCTCCTGTGTCCTGCTGCAGACTATACTGGAGCCAAGGGAAGGATATGGGCTTTTGAAGTGGGCTGAGCTTGGATGTGTGGAGACTGATAGCACTGTGAGGAGCTGTTCTCTGCATGTACTCTGCAAGCTCTGCACTCTCCAACGACAGTGCCTTCCTGCCTATCTCCCCTCATACCTCCACAGGTGAACTGGGCTGAGGGAAGGCATGTATAACTATCTGGAGTGGCAGTCTGTGGTATAGCCCAAGAGTTATGGCCCGTCTCCTTCTGTCTGCTCAGCCTGGCTTGTGTGGCCCTGGGACAAGGCTGCAGCCCTAAGGCCTCCCAGCAACTGGTCTGCCTGGGCCACTGCAGCTATAGTCTTAGCTCTCCCAAGCTGGGTAAGATGTGGTTGATATAGGCACACACAGAAAATGTGGCCCTGGGCCCCTGTGACGGGGAGGCCCACAGTTCTCCATGGAGCACAAAAAGTATTCCAGTCACTCATGTTGGCCTAGCAATTTCTCACACAGAGCCTCTATGGCTCTGCAATCCTCTGTGTTAGACCCCTGAAAATGGGTTTGTGACTTTTAGTGAGGGATGTTCTTTCCTATTCTTCTACATCAAAGTTCTCAAACTACAGCCGGCACCAGAATCATGAAGAGTCTGCTGGAACAGCTTGCTGAGTTTCTGATCTTGCACATCTGGGCACCACACTTTGAGAACCCCTGTTCTACACATGGCCAGCATGGATTTTTAATCTGAGCTTACAAAGTAGGCCCAAAGGTTAAGGATGCACAACTGGGGAAAAAGGTATGGAACAGAGGTTTGGACCTGCAGGGCCCTCACAGTACCTTTCTGCTAACGGAGAGCAGGCTATTCTGTCAGGATGTGCCAGGCCTTGTCCTTAAAGGTTAATTTTGGGTGAACATGAATCAGGTTTTTTTTGTAGGAAAACTCTTGCTGACGAAACCATAACCTAAAGCAGGAGCCCCTCCATGAGACTGTGGCTGCTCTGGACCATGCAGGCTGCCAGGAAGGAATGGCAAAGAAGATGGCCTTCCTGAAGTTTTCAGGCAGGAACCCCAACTGTTTCCTATTTCTACAATTAGAAGCATTTATAACAAATTGGAAGTTGTCAGATGCTCTCAGTGCTTTATATACCCAGCCCTGCACCCTCAAAACAGGGGCAGCCGGGGCATGGCTCAGATGCACAGATGCCCTGACAGCCCCACCCCTCCAGGCCAGAGAAGCAAAGCAGCGAAGAGCTCAGGAGTTCCTGGTGCCAACATGGATCTGAGTGCCCATGTGTGCTGGGGCCTGGTCTCTGTCCCATGAAATGGAGAACATGGAGTATGGAAGAAGCTGGTATGTTCACTTACCAGGGAGGTGCAGTCCTCATTTAGAAGCTAGTGGTCTCTGGGGATCCTCTCTAAGGCTCACCCAGTGAACTGCCCTCCACCCCAGGCCTTGTGACAGGGTATTTTTTTGCCGTTGTAATCACCCTGTGCTAACAACGTTGACCTCAGGCCCCCAGAGAGAAGCCCTTCAACCTGCAATGCCCTGTCTTCTTGGAGGGCTGTGGGCCTGGTTGGTGGCCTGTCACAGCACAGTACATCACAGGCTTCCTGGTGCAGTGCCACCCCACTGAGCCCCTTCTGGGAGCAACGTGCCTCCTGGCTTTTCTCATCTTTGGCTCCTTGGCTAGCTGGGTTCCCTTGCAGGTCACATATCCTTCTAAATAGGGCCCTTCCTGCTTGGCCAGGTCTACCTCCTCGGCTCAGGCTGACTACCTCTGTGACAGTCACCTGCCCTGTGGACTGTTTGCCCTTCAGAAGAGATGGGATGCCACAGAGCAGGTGAACGTAAAGGGCTTCTGCTCCAGAGTCAGACTGGGTTTGACCCAGCTGCCCTCAGGCTGGGAGTGATCTTCTCTAAGCATCAGTTTCCTCAACTGGTTATACACCATGGGGAAGAGCATGCTGGGGCCACCACCAGTCCCACCCGTATGTATGCCCCTCTCTATAGCCCTGCCCTGTGCTCATGGCATGCACTTCCAGCACGCAGGGCTAGGCCTTGACTACCCCTCCCCCAGCTCCTAAAGCCATGTCTGAGTGTCCCTTGGCATCATTCCAGTTGTTTCTGGAACAGCCTTTGCTCAGAGTCCTAGCCCCTGTTTCCCTAGGCTGGTGCCAGGGGAGCCCATGCTGTCAGGGTCTGGTGTAGTCCTGGCTCGGCCTGCTCAGCAGTGGTTGGGGCACACACAGGACCCCTGTCCTACTTGGACATGCAGGGACGCTGGGTTCACAAGGGCTGCTCCTCTTACTCTGTTAAGCTCTCTCCCAGTGTGGAGCATCGCTGGCACCCTGTTGAGATCTCACCTCCAGGGAAAAAATGTGAGGAGCAGATCAGTTAGGGACACCTGGGATTCACAAAGAGCAGCTCCATCCAGGGATGAAGGCTCCAAGCAGATGTCCTGGAGGGACAGATGGGAGTTGGCCATTGATGCTGGGTAGGGCAGAGGCAGACTGTCTTCCTGCTGGGCCAACCCAGTCTGATCATCTTGGCTATCTGGGAGATGGGAAGGGCGGAGGTCTTGGAAGCCTCGCTGTCACCCCACGTGTGGATCACTGCTGCTAGAACAGGTTCTGTCCTGCGCTGCTGCTTCTGGTCTTTACTGTCCTCCCAGCTCTGAACTCAGTGATGGCCTGACTGTATGAATTTCCCCCACCCTGAGGTGAAGACCAGGTGAATCATCAACTGACAGCAGTGGTGTCCAGAAGGGCTGATGGGTCCTCTGTATTCAGGCAGCCCAAGGATGGCCTCTACCATTTCTCACCTGGGCTCACAAATCAGCTGATGGGGAATTTCTGCCAGCTCAGAGGCTTGGCATTGGTTTCTGCCCTTTCTCTTTAAAGTCAAAGATGAGGGGCAAGGAGGCTGAAGGCCAGGTCATGTGGAGGTGGAATCAGGCAGAGCCTGCAGGCAGGGCACCAGGGTTGCCTAGGGCGTAGGCCTTGGAGCCAGCAGCCTCCCGCAGAACCTGGCTCTGCATGGTCCTCAACCTGGTGACCTCAGGGGAGTTATTTAGCTAAGCTTCAGGTACTTTGCCTTTAAATGGACATAGTGACATGTCGCCTCTTGGGGTTGCTGTGTGACAGTATAGCTAAAGGCTTTACCACAGTGCCAGGGGCTCTGTGAATCCTCATAAATTGTAGGTTGAAAAACACAAAGGGAGCTTTCCTTTTAAGCTATAAATCTAGGGAAAGTTTAATCAGAGCCCCCAAACTGGCCCTTCCCTATGTGCGCTCAGCAAGGGTTACCTCCTAAGGTCAAAGAGCTGAGATGCAGGGCTGTCCACTGGTATTGTGATTAAAATGGCTTAGGCCAGGGTTGCACATTTGCCTTCATTGAGGCTGAGGAGCTGGAGGCTGATGGCCTCCACGAGAGAAAGTGACCCTGGCTCTTGACCATGTTTGTATTTCTATTGTTTTAGTTCCAATGTGACTTTTGTTCCAGAGACACTGGATGCCACAGATGAGCCGTCTTATTTCCCTTGGAACCCCCTGATTTACTGCTGGCCCTGGTGTAATCCCATTCTTTCCTCATGAAAAGGAGGGCAGCTGTCTCCCAGGCTGCAGCAAGGTCTGCCTGACAGATGTGGCTCAGGGAGCCCCACACGTGTGCTGCCTTTGGCATTCTGCCCTCTTAAAAGCTTTAGATTGATTATTTTTAAAAACTTTTTACTCCATGAAAAATGTAAATAAGTTTGTAATAACAGATGCTCTTTTATGGGAATTACTTTTATGCTTCAATTAAAAATTTCCCAATAGCCATATGAAAGAGCGTGAAATTATTACCGCCAATAAAGGTTCCTATTGCCTTGCTCTTCGGAAGCACCTTTCATCAGGGTAGATCAAAGTGCATCCGAAGCACTAATTAACTGAGCCACAGAACCATCTGTGAGGAAAGGTAATCCCTATGGCCTGACTTGAGGTTAAGGCAGGCCAGAAACAGAGAGGTTGATTCACTTACCAAAGGTTACACAGTACCATGCTGGCAACCCCTACCCCGCCAGTCAAAAAAAAAAAAAAAAAAGGCCTTGTGTAAGAAATGGGGGAATGAGAAGGTGGGAGAAGCAAGGAGTATGGTTACTCAAGCTCTGACCCAGAAACATTTAAGAGAAAAATGGTTTTGAATCCACTTTGGGACTGGCCTTAGCACCTATAATGCAGCTCCATCACTCAAGGGAAAGTTGAGCTGCTGAGTGCTTGCTGACTAAATTATGAAGGATGCTTGTCTTTGCCAGGTGCTCTTAGAGCCAATCAAAAGGGCTTTTAGATATTTTAACTCTGCTAGCCTTTGATTTCAATGTGTATTTAAATGGTATTGACTTTTTAAAAGATATTTCATGTATGCTTTTGGTAAAAAAAGGGACTAGAATGAAGTATAGTCACTGAAAATAAAGATGGCCGTCCAAACAGTAGGAAAGCGAGTGGAGTCGGCAGCTCTCCACAGTGCATTTCTGGAGGTGTAGTTGAGTGTGGAGTGTGCATGCGTGCATGCATGGGCGCAGGTGCGTTTGCTTGTCTTCTGCTCAGGAACCCTCCTGGCGCCCCATCCACACACCATGGAGCTGTTGTCTCCAGCCTCCTTCAGCCAAGAGGCCTGAGGAGATGCCGCCCCAATCTCAGAGGTGGCATTCTCCTGACCACGGACCCTGTGTCACAGCAGGTTTCTTAAAGCACTCTCCCTCTAAAAACTCCTTCAGCTTTCCGAACACCCTGAGACGTTACATGGAGTGGGGTTGGGGAAGGGGGTGATTACTAATTACACCTGTTTTCAGAGTGGGGGTTCATTTATATGCTGTGAATCAGCTGGTGAGTGGCCAATTCCAGGCCTGGCCCCCAAGTCACAGTGCAGCACTGCCCTGTCAGAAAACCGAGAGGCTACTTGTTGGTCTGGGAGTGTGTGGCCAGGGAGGCTGTGGGGGTGCAGCTGAGGCCTATCTGCATCCTTAGCTGCTAAAGACTAAACTCCTCCAGTGGTGGCCCTCTGGGTTGTCTCAGGGGCAATCATGCTGCTCCTATAGGCCTTGGCGAGTCTACCTGGGGATAACTTGAAGGCTGGGAGGTGGAGCAGAGCGGGTCATCGGATCACCTAGAGCAGCAGGACAGGAGAGGAAGGGGCTTTGGGAATAAAAGAACAGAGATAAAGGGCTTTGCCCAAGGCTGTGGTAGCTTGGGGGCAGAATTATTGCTTTTAACCTGCTTATTATAAGAAGATCACAATCTTAGTACTCCTATGTCCACACCTCCCATCCTCTCCACCTTAATCACCTCTGTGATGACATTTGCTATCATAATTCAAGTTTCATAGTGTCCTGGGGTCTGTCTCTCTGTGATTGCTCAGTTGCCCTTGCTATTGATTAACATTGGCATTCTTCCCTTTCTCATGCTCTGGTCTCCTTGACCAAAGCAAGGTCTGAAGCAGCCTCAGGAGGCCTTGTCCACAATGACAGTGTCACAATTAGGGGTCACAGAGAAATACAGCCACGACTGACATGATGACAAGAGTGCCCATACCTGCCGCTGCCAATAGATGGAAATGCAATAGATTTCAGCTTCTTATCATCGGCCAGGGCCAAGCAGTTTTTCACGGTTTTTTCCAGAAGTTCTTCACACTTGTCTGCACCCCAGACTGGACTATTACAGTGGATCACAAACTTCGCAGGCAGGCCATGGCCTGCACTGACAGCAGCTGGAGGGGACAAGACAGAGTGCACATCACAAGATGCCAAACACAAGCCTGCTCTTCGCTTAAAGCATGCATTCCCCGGGCCTCTGCTGGCCTGTGTCCACAGAGGAAGGCAGCTGTCTGTGGGGTGGCAATTCTAGCATCAGCACAAGCTGGAAACTGCTTATCCCTTGGTCTCCTCATTTGGGGGTGGTCAAGCAAAACCCACCCCTAGAAAGCTGGCACTGGATGTGTGCCCACCAAAGTTTTAGCCCAGACTGTAGTGAGCACTGCCTCAGAAGCATGCCGGATGTCTGGGCTCTATCCATCTAATGCGACCCAATGTGTCAGAATTTTGCAATGACTATGATTTATCTCTACGTCTTCCAGACACCATTCAAGATAAGCCTGCTAGGAGAGAGTGTTAAGCAACATGATCCCCTCTCTGTGGCCATCCTTCATGCATGACTGACCCTGCCTACTTGTGGCAGACCATGATAAGGGCGCTAAGATGCAACTTTTCCTGTGCCTGGAGGAGGAGCCCATCTCCAAGTACTCATCTCCTCAGAGATCCACCTTTCCCTTGTTAGATCTAGGGACTCACATCTGCCATATACAGGAGCAGCGATGAGCCTGTTCCTTTCTCCCATCCATAACATGCTCCATAAAGAAGGTGGCTCCAGGGCCAGCATGTCTGACAGGTTCTGTGTGCTAATGTCTCCAACCCACTGCTACAGTAAATACCCAAACATCTTGGTTTGATATGTATATATGTTTGGTATGTCCAAAACCCACTTTGAGGAATACCTGTCAGCATTGTCCAAGGGGTATGGGTTAAGATTGTAGCACTAGGAGACACAGGAGAAGTGATCTGTGGATAGCATTGCACTGTGCTGTAGAAATAGCTCTAAACTAACAAAAGTGGGGTCTGGGTGTGAGTCTTGGTTCAGCTTGCTGACCCTACAGAAACTTATGATTAGGAGGCTTAACTCACTGGTTTGTCCATATTTGAAGTCACTGCTAAATTATGCATGGACGGCTGGAAAGAAACATGCTAACAGATTATCTCCAGGCAGTGGAGCAGGAGTACATTTTGTTTTCTTCTTTATAATTTTTATAATATTTTCTAAAACAGCTCTTATATATAAGAACAAAATGTATTATTATTAAGTAAAATTATCTTGAACCATGCTAAATCTAATGTGTTTGCCTCAGCTGTGGCTCTCTGTGTGTGGGGGCAAATGTGGAGGGCCACAAGTGGGGCTCAAACAGGAGCACTGGGGGGGAAAGTCTATGGGCTGATACTGGCAGGGCCTGGGAAGGGGAAAGACCAGCAGCTTGTGGCTGGGTAGCTAATGCTGTGTGTGCACTTCCTTGTGCAACATGGAACTTTGGTGCAACAGTAACTTAAGTTACTGCTCTGCCTGTCATGCCCCTTATATGCAGATCAGAAATGGCAGAGCAAAGGTGAGACTCAGGTCAGCAAAGGGAATGCTGCTCCTTCACTCAGATCAGGCCTCGAGACTAGCCCAGGATGGGGGTCATGTGCAGTCACTGGGGAGAGAGGGCCAAGGCCTCGTTGGCCAGCTGACAGAGAGCCTGTGTGGACATCATGTAGTAATTACTGATGTCCATATTGAGTTAAGATTCACTTTAAATATACAAGCAGGATTTACTGATAGAATGGGTCCTTAATAAAAGAAAATTGGAGTCCAAAGTGCACGGACTCAGGAGGCCACTGTCCTGCATGCCCGACTGATCACCTAAAATTCTAAAATTCAGGCATGCAGCTGTGGGAAATACTCTGCCTCTAGATTTAAGCAATGTTTCTGCCCATGTCAGGCTCAAAGTAATTTTATTCCCTCTCCCATCAGGAATGGCAAATTAGAAATATGTATTTCTATGTTTCCCACTAAAAACACAGGTGGTTGGGTGAAAATTATTAATTTGCATCTGCCACCAGCAATTGTTGCAGATGGTTCATTATCACTGTCTAGAATTCCCAGTTTGTAGATTTGCCAAACTCAGTTTCTGTAATTCCTTAAAATTTGATGCCAAGCTTATAAGAGCTATTAACTTTTTTTTTTTAATTGCAAAGGTGAGTTTCACAAACCTTAAGCTCCCCTGACAATTTGCATGTGATAAATCTCTAAGTGGTAATCCTTATAGGGCCCTCGCCCCGGGAGATATATTTGCACTGCCACTCACCTCTGAACTCTAAGTCATCTCCCCAACATAGCATGTGACACACCAAATGAGCACAACAGCTTCCCCACCTCACCTCCAGCTACTTCCAAGGGCCCGTTCTTTTTCCGAAGTTCCAGAACAGCTTCCACAAACTCCTTGCCACCCTTCTTCTCCAGCGTGTTTCCTAGACAAGGACAGGGTAGGATCAGAGTGCCATCCTGTGCCTGCAGCACACATAGACACTTAGCATGTCAGGTGATTACGTACTTTAAATGATCTGACCAGCTAAATTTCCATAAGGCTGCAAAACAGGAACTACGCGTTGGCTCAGTCAGGAAAGTGAAATTTAGAAGGGATTTATCATGGGCCAATTACCACCCTGGCACTGCGGCCTCTACTCACATCTCTCCTGCCCCTTATTTGGATCTGCCTCAGTGATGCTGCCAGAGGTGTGAAGATGCCTGTTCTGCATGCTTTACATAGGCACAGAGCCCAGTTGGCACTGACTTCCAAGGTGGCTGCCTGCCCTAGGTTTTCTTCTATGTCTCTGGGGAGAAGCCCCAAATAAGGAGGTCTGTGAAGCAGGAGACCATGCCCCTATCGAGCAGCCACCTCTCCTCTTGGCAGGAGGCCCAGAAAAAAAGTGTTCATATTTGGCCCCCTTTGGACTAACATTGCATGCTTAGTTTCTATTTTGCAGCTTTGGTGTAATATGTGAATAAAAAAAAAAAAGGCCTCAGACAGTATTTTCTTAATTACACTAACGATTCAGAATCGTTTTAGGGAAAGGAGGGTAACATCAGAAACAGAGCTTAAAGATGAACTGGGTTGTATAAAAGTTTGAAAAGAAGGCTAACTGCTCAAGATCAAATTTGAAACAACAAAATATGGTGCTTTTAAGAATCGGGGTGCTTGCTAAGTGATCATTTACATCTATGAAAGTCAAGTTCTCAAACCAGGTCACCAACACCTGTAAGAACTTTGGGTTAACATCTCACGTGGGCTAAAAAGCAGCAAAATTAGTGACAATATCACCCTTTAATGTTTGGCCAGAATGGGGTCTGATTCTTCCTTAAGCTCTGTTTCCTTAGTTTTGCACATTTTAAAGTACTTTTCCTCACATGAGGATAATATACTCCCCTTAAGATTCACCATATGTCTTGGAAAATTCAAGGTGTATCTGGTGTGATTCTGGTAAGGAGGGTCAAAGTATATCAGAATGCACCAGCCCCAGCTCTCTTTGGATTCACTGGGTAATGATGGATTATATCTATTTATCTTAGCAAAACCTGCCTCATTCACAGGCTTGTTCTGCAGAGGTGAATCAACCCCAGGAAGTGTCTGGAAAGGAAAGCAAACAGCTTGGGCACTGTCACAAATAAGACAGAACCAGGGATGATGGCAGGAACTGAACCTGTTGCCGCCCTGCTGCAGGAAGTCAGGGGTTCGAGAATGAGCATGACTAGCAGCCCCCTGCCTGTGGGAGACTCTTGGCGATCTGAGGGCTAGGTTTCCAAAGGAATAAACTTTGGATCCTGTGTCACTTATCATTAACTCAGACTGCTCTTATCCCTTTGTCCTGAAAAGCAGCAGAAGCTTTACATGGCAGGTGTCACAATGTCACATCCAGAGACTGTCACCTGCTGCTGCATGTCTGTAATAAAGTTAAATGTCAGGGGTGGCAGCTGAATGAGCCATGTGCCTGAGGGAGCAGGTTCTGGGCCTCCTGGCCCAAACTCCACCCATCAGGAAGCAGATACTTTGGAAGACTGGGTTCTAGCCTGGGCAGGCTTTATTCCTTCTGAGGTTTGTCCTAGCTGGGACAGGGTCAGTGAGGGATGTGGGACTTGACCTTGGGCCCAGGTTACTTGTGAGACCCCAATACAGGAGTGCAAATCAGCTGGATCCCAAGACTAGTTTTCCCCTTTAGCCCATTCTCAAGCTTGGGGAGATGGGGTGACAAATATGCCACAGGCTGGATTATTTAAGGTTCTCATTCTCTATCATATCTACCATTTTGTAAAAACTGGGAAATTTGGAAAATAAAACAAGATCAGCACTGTATTCATAAAGACTTTCTGAAGTACAAAATATTTCCTAAGAAAATGGGCTGATTTTTAATTAAAGGTGTTTTATCTTAGGAAGAGTGTTTACTTTAAAATTTTTACTTATAATTAAATATTGCTTTAATTAGAAGTGAAATTGCAAGTTAAAATACACTTAATGCATTTCCCAAACTTAAAAAAAACTGAACCCTAGATTGCAGGCAATCAACCCAGTCAGGACTTGACTCCTACACACACATATGTATGCACATGTTCATGTAGACACACGTGTACTTTTTAACAAGAAACAGGCCCATTTTCAACCATATTGTCAACACTCTTAATGTAAGACTCTTGCTTTTTAGGCTTAACTTCAGGGTTAATCATAAAGCAATTGGCTTATTTGCCCCCAAGCATAAACATGTGTTACTCCCATGAGAACAAGAACATTATTTCATGCTTAGAAAGCAGGCATAAGTATCAGTGTTCAAAACAGCCTAAGCGAAAATTTAGGCTTGGGCAAATGTCAGGCTAAGCCTGTGGTCTATTTCACTGTTAGAAAGAACTTTTGATGGGTAAAAGTTAATCACTGGGGCTAAGCATTCCTGCACTCGAATTCCTTCTTCCAGCAGTCTTGGGACTCAGGAATTCACACCGAAAATGAAAAGTGGAGTGGTTGCTTCCCTAGCTTCCTCTTTTCCCCTCTCACACATCAAGGTGGGAGCTGGAACCAATTGAGGCCATGTATGAATCTGGTTGATGGTTGTTTTGGGATTATACGAGACATCTGGGGTCAGTTCTAGTTTGGACTGGGTTGCCAGGCACAGCAAGCACAGAGGTGGGCTTTGGAAGACTGGGTTCCAGCCCTGGCAGGCTTTATTCCTTCTGAGGTTTGTCCTAGCTAGGACAGTGTCAGTGAGGGATATGGGGCTTGACCTTGGGCCCAGGTTACTTCCTGACCCTACGATACTGGTGCCTGGGCAAGCATGACAGAGGTAAATAAAGCATTAGCAACATTGTTAATCCGAGTCCAGCCCCACTGACAGCTCAGAAAGGACTGGGCTTTTTAGGGGCCTGTGTCCTAGCTGGGTGCCACCCTGTCTCAAAGCCTCCAGCTCTCCCCCAGGCCTGGATAATCCTGCTTAACATAGCCTTCCGTGGGCCACAGCAGGTTGACCAATTTTCTCCTCTCCTTGGGCCTGGGTGAGATCCTCTTGCCCAGGGAGCTTCATAATTTCCATTATCAAATGCTCTGGATGGCAGGATGAACACTGGCCTTTGTTCCCCCCAGCTAAAAAAAGGACTAGCCCTTTGCTGTTCATTTATTTATTTTTCTCCATATAAGTACTTCCCTCTGATCAAGTTTTAATTTGGTTAAGAAAAGAAGCATCTTTCTCTTAAGCTCCCTGTCTTAAGAGCTATTAAACTCCTCTAAAATCTTATGAAAGCAGAGTTTATTTTAATTGCCTACAGTCTGACTTCACTTTGGCCTTGGCACAGATGGCAAATCCCGACTTTCTCATCCAGTTTGTCCATCCATGTCTGAAGTCCAAAATGCTCAGGACAGCAAAGAGCCTAAATCCTGTGGTCCGGGTAAGACTGAATGGCTCCTCTGCTAGTGACACTGAACAGAACTGGGCAGCCACAGGGTTCTGTGCTATTGTATATCTAGTGTCCAGGATTCAGCAAAGTCCTAAGTTCCTCATCTGTCATAATGACTGTACTTGGCACTTGTCAGGAATGTCACTGTTCTCTTTGGAAGCTGTATTTGAATACTGAGAATGCTGTTCTCAGGCCCAGCAAATGTATATATAAATCACATCTGCAATCAGAGGGAGACCATGCAGCAAGCACCAGTCACAAGACAGACACCAGACAAGGCACTCTGCCTACAGTTCATGTAATTCTTATTATTACCAGTTATGGAAACTGAGGTATCCAGGAGTTAAGTGGCTTTCCTGGGCCCCATAATAACCAGAAGATGTTAAGGCTAAGATTCAAGTTACTTCTAGCTAGAAATTAATTTGGGGATTACCATCGGATGCCTCATTACATAAGCCCTTCAGCATTATTGGAGAAGGGCCTTGATGCCCACACTGTGAATCCACTGCCACAGGATGTGCCTCCTCAGTGCTCTCTGCCTTGGCCACACTTAGCTAGTAAGCATGCAGGGGAGGAAACCTACATTGGGTTGCCAGCTGCCAGAGGAGAGGAAGGTGCCTTCTGGATCTAGAATAGCTGTCTAGGGACTTCTCATCATAAGTGAGGTGGTTTTCATACCCCTTGTCCACTCTTTACAGGGCACAGAAGTGGTCTTAGAAGCATGCGGCCCATCTCACCAAATCCTCCCTAAGATCTCTATGAACCCAGTCTCCAACAAAGCTGTGCCTCAGGAAGTAAGGGAAGAAATGATGCTGCTGAGCCAGTTTACAAACCAGAAGTGCCCACTGGTGAGCTGCATGATGCACCCTGGCTGACAGCTAGCTGTATTTCTCTGGTTCACAACCCAGGGACGGGAGGCCTTGGGAAGGTCAGGACAGCTGGAAGTGTGAAATGAATGCAGCCCTGCATAGCTGTCAAAGGATCAAGCTGTCTGCGGCGGCCGACTGACCATGCACACACACACTCGGCAGCACCCGGCTAGGCATTACCTACTTCACCACCGATGTAGAAGTCAGTGTTTGTCGGGTGAACGACAGCATCACTGTCGATCGAGGCAATGTCAGCCTGTACAACTTGCAACTATAACAGGTAAACAAATGTAGATCAACTGTGTTGGACCGAGACCCACGCACAGGCACATTTACTAATGCCCCAATGGCAGGGCTGTCCTACCTGGTCGATTCCAACATATGAGCCCAGGGGGCAATCAGTCCACGCAGTGTGCGCACATGTGGATGGGGGTAAGGACAGGAGGAGGAGGAGGAATATCAAATGTGACATGTTTAAATTAAACATTTGAATGACAAGTCCAAAAAAAGAGAAACACACATGAGATCATTTCCAAAGGTTAAAAGAAATTAAAACAACAAATGCCCCATTTCACTTCGCAAAAGCCTGTAACACTGGCACCCCACTGAGAAGGCTACTAAAACATGGCATCTGCTTTAAAAAAAAATGTGGACCATCAGGCCAACCAAAACAACAAGTTTCTCCATTTAGTCTGCAGTAGTCAACTTGCAGGCTTTGATGTTCATTCTTGTGGCATTCACCATTTTGTCTGCCTTCAAGGGGAAGCTCTCAAAAACCTGAAAACAGTATAGATGTGTGTTCAGGATTGCCTTCATTCCCTCAATGGGTAGAAATACTTTTACAGGCCTGTCTCTTATTCTAGTAAATCTTATTTTTATATATTTAAATATGAAATGTACCTTGAATATTATCTTTGCATTTTTTATTTTTTAGCTTGTGGCTTTTTTAAAGTATTGTGTGAGGCAGTTGGAAAAACAGTTCAAGAAGGACATTTTTATTCTCAGTCCCCACATCTTCAGCCCACTGAAGCCCATGACTTCAGTTTGGTTTGTGTGGAGTGGGCCCAGGCTGGTAATAAGCAATTCTCCTAACAAGGCATCTGCCATCTTTCAAAAGTGGCCACAGCTGGGAGCTAAAGGAACACAAAATACACTGTAGTCAGTGTTAGAATGACAATGTCTCTGTGGGTATCTGCATAGCCTGGCGAGGCTCTCTACCCCTAAGGGGACAAGCGGCTTTAGTGCCCTAAGTTGACAATTCCTTATATGAAAAGATGAAACAGACACAGGACATCTGAGGAGTACCTCTGTGCTTGCCCTAAACTCTCTGCCCTCCTGAGCAGGAGATACCATGGCCCTGAGGCAGTTTCCTTCACAGGAACACATTCAAAGAGATGCTGCCCTTCTATTTCAAATAATTGTCTTGGCCAAATAATTCATTAAGGGGCATTTAGCCATTCAGTATTTTCACTATAGAAAAAGTGGGAGAAGTGTCAGTAGGTGGTAAATTTGGGACAAGCCAATCTGCTTGTAAATGAAAGACAGCTCAGTGGCACACTAATGTAGCGTGTCTTCCTTTTCAAGCTTTGAGTGTCATTCCTCATCAAGGCTTAAATGGAGAAACTATCATTTTGTAGTTACCTGAGACTGTTCAGTTTAAAAAAGAAAAGGAAAAAAGAAAACAAACAAACAAAAAAAAAACACCACGTGTTTAAAAATCCCCCCCAAGTAACCAGCAGTCAGTTTGATCATTATGGAAGAGAATTTAGATGATAAACATTGCAATTGAGGGGAAAGTGGCCAATCACACTCAAGGAAATACATCAGACCATTTCCATTTGGAACAGCTTGAAGTAATATTTAAGGTCTGTACTCGAAGGTCAATCAAGGATTTGAAAATTTGCCTTGACCATTCTGGAGTCTGGGTGGATGAAAGTCTAAATTCTGGGTTCCATAACTTTTCATCTGACAGCTGGTGGTGCCGAACCCCATCCCCAATTACCTAGGTCATCTTTAAGGTCAATGTCAGCATTGGTAGGATTGATTATGGCCTCCACCTCAAAGCCGGCTAAATTACTGATTTCACTGTGAATAAGGTTCAGCTGAAAAGAAAAGCATGAGGTGGGAAATAACAGGAGAGCCTGCAAGTCGCAGAGAAGTGAGCCCTGGACACAGGTGATAGCAGTGGACACTCACAGTGCACTGGGCATGGAGGGAAATAGGGAGGCGCTGGCTAACATGATCCATTTCAATCAGAAGACTCCAATGTCGCTTGGGGTGCTGAAAGGAAGCAAGCTAGGCAGAGTGCTCACAGCTGTGGGGTGACGCCTAGGTCAGAAGGGAAGCACAAGGTATTGGGGGGATTGGCTCTCTTTAGAGGAACTTGTGACCTGGGGACCAAAGTACAGCAGCTGTCAGGACCCAGAATCAGAGTGCTTAGTGCCAGGTGGCACCTGTGACTGTCCTCGCCCCTGGGCACTAGGGCAGTGTGAAAGGGAGTAGTAACTGGCTTGGGTACGCCCCTAGTAGCTTTGCCATTGTCTTCCAAGTGGCTATGGGTCTTTAAGGCTGTCCCATCACTGTGACTGCTGGCTGGTGGGTTCCCCTCCCCTGCTCAGGGGTGGCAAGGAACAAGAGGTCTGTTGTTTAATGACTTAATTTTATTAGTCATGTAATGCTGAAGTTCTGGTGGAACCCAGGAAGAAAACAGCAATGCTCCAGCAGCACAATGTCCTAATAGTTTTCACCTGTTGGTCAGGTCAGAATCCCTAGTTGATGGCTTATGAGCAGTTTCCTTGAGGCTGACCAGCCATCTGGCTCTTTCTGAAGACCCCCTGACTGTCTTCTACACTGCTGTTCTGTTGCCAAGGCAACCCTGAGCCACTGAATAAGAGAGGAGTGAGTTGTGGATTTGGCTGTCCTGGCCCTACTCCTCCCTTCCTTTTCTTCAGATGCAAGTATCTGTAGTAAGTTTGCATGTGCCTGCCCTCTGTCCTTTAATAAAGTTTCTTCAATGATGTAAAGTCCTAACAACTACAAAAAAGTGCAACACCTAAGCAGCCCACAGAGGAGCTGGTGCTCAAACCTACCATGAACCAGGCTGGGAGAGGGATTGTGGCCTGTGGGGCCCAGTGGAGCAGGAGCTCTGGTCCTGGTGCTCACTCGGATAAGAGGCTGTACAGACTCTGGGCAAAGAGGCTCTTGGTAACTGAGCTCTGAGCTGCTGAATTTCCAGGGTCAAGCATTTTGTTAAAAAGAAAACAAACAAACAAAAAAAAACTTGACACTCTATAAGCATGAGAAATATAAAACCACATGTTTGATTCTTAGAAGGAGCCAGATTCTCAAAAAAGGGAACTGATTACTAAAAGTTATTCTTTAGGAGAAAGCAGCTGTACAAATAAATTTGGTTACACAGTTAAGAAAGGACCCCATGTAGTCCCTGTCACAGGGTGGTGGCCCTCATTTTAAGTTAAAAACTCAGAAGAGAGACTAATTTTCTCCATTGGACTTTCTGGGCTGTTGCTCCTGTGCTCAGTACCACAGGCTGATTTAGGGGACACTTATATCCCTGAATCTGGAGGAGGCCTAAGGGGGATCTCAGCAGCTCAAGGCTATGGTGCCAGACAGAGGCACAGAAAAGAGATAATTAGCATAGGGCCAGGCCTGACCATTGCCCTCAAGGAGAAGGGGTATGAGTGGCAGGGTTGGGTTGGAGCATCAGGGTAAGGCAAGTGAGCCCTCAGGATTTAGAATAAGGTGGTAGGCTTTACTATGTTATTTAGTATTGAATTTAAGCCCTAGCAAATGTAGTTTATAAAGACTCAAACTAATCCCTGCCCTACCAAAAATATTAAAAATTAAAACATCTTACACTGTGTGGAGATACAGGATGGTGAGTGAGGGAAGCAAAGGAGAAAAAAGGAAAGAAACACTTGGCATGGCATGGATGGTTAGATTTTTAAGTATATACCTGAAAGATTTCTTTTTGTTAAAAAACAACCACACATCCTTAAAATTCACATGATCATTTTCAATTTGTATAGATGCTTCTGGATTTATATTCAGCTATGCCTCATTGGAAAAGCAGCTACTTTTATGGTCTCTGATTCATCTAGCCAGCAAGGGACCTCAGGAGCCTTCCTCTGATTGTCCTAGGGAAAATCAGTCTCTGTCCAGGGTAAAGGAGTTTCTGGGGAAACTGTGCAGACTGACTTTGCTGAAGTGAGGGAACAGCTGTAAGCCTAACTCAGTTCCTTGGAGAACTCCCAGCTTTCTCTGGACTCACGTTCTCTTCTGACCAGAGCAGCCTGCTCCTAGAAGCATGGACCATGGTAGCTCAGGTCCACTACTGCTCAGCACTGGGAACTCCCAGCCAACCAAGTGCTGTTTTGCTCTCTCACCCACATCTGAGGATGAGGCTAGAGTTGAGATTGTCTAACTGTGCTCTACTTTGTGTCAGGGCTCAGCAGAAGTTTTCAGGTTATGGGGCTGAGCCACAAAATAGTTCTACTGGTGTAAAATATATGTGAATATGAAATTTTTAAAAATCCTCTGGACTTGAAATTGTGTGCTCGGGATGGGAAGGGAAGAAGACAAATTGGTTCAGACACTTTGGAAAGACAAATGGGTAATCAGCTTGGGTTGGGCAGGCTGGACAGTGGAAAGAGGCCAATAGTGAGATGATCATAAAAAAAGACAGTAGTTTCCCTAGACAGGAGGAAAACCCCAAGCCTGGGGGCAAATGGACCATGTATGCACAAGTCTGGAAAAGACTCCACAGTCCAGCTGGTTACACATAAATACGTGTAGTAGGGCCAAGACACCCCAGCCATGGGAGGCCTCCTGTCAGTCAAAGCATGTAGACATATGAAGTACATGCAGAGGATGGGTACTTGTGGGTCACAAATCAAACTTCTGGGCAACTGTGGGAATTCCCAAGAACAGTTTCATTTGCCAAGAAGGAGGAGGATCATGAACAATTTCAGAATTTTAATAAGGTGGTTACTTTGTCCTATCGTTGGAAAAAATGAGAAACTTAAGTTTTAAACCACAGCATGGGGAATTTAAAACAGCTGTGAAGATTGTTGGCCACTGGAGAGAACAACCACAGGGTATTGTCAACTACAGAACAGAAGGGCATCCCCTTGGCTATAGAGTTGGGAGAAAGGAACTGAGCCCATCTAGCTTTAAGATCCCTCCCGTGGTGGAGGACTGATCATCCTAACCTCAGTGGCTCTGCTGTAGCCAGTCTGTGATGCCTGCTGTACCCAAGTTTTTCCTACGGTGGCTATAGTCTTATTAGCACTGAACGTGAAACATCCTTAGATATAATTCTGAGATGAAATGGGGCTTTTGGTGGCTCCCAGCCAACCTGGTTCACCTGGATGGGAGGCTGGCACCTACTACATAGGGCAGGCCAGGAGGCAGTCTATCACTAATGACAGGAAAGAAGCAGGTGGGCTGCAGCTATAGAAGGACATGCAGCCTTCATTGACCTGACCTATTTGGTTACAGGAAATAGTAAAATCTTTTTTTAAAAATATAATCTGGTCACAAATTCAATTTTAGGAAATAAAAGTGATTGTTAATGATAAGCTGAATAACGTGCTGGATCTAGCTACAACTGTCAAATTTTGGTGTCCCTCATAATGGTCAAGGAAGGAACCTGGCTGCTCTCATGTGTCCGTGCTAGCCCCCCCCCAAATACAATTCTTTTTCTGTCCCCAATGTCCACTTCCACTAAAGGGAATGGGAAGTAGGTATCTTCTATGGAATTACTTCTAGATTTCTCAAGAGAACTGTGCTTTCCCTGGGGTCCACATGGTGGTGGTGGTGTGGGGGGGGGGGCGGAGATGGGGAATGAGTGAGGAACCATAAAACTTGAGCAGGTTCTAGGAGGCCTGTCCCTGAGCCACTCTATGGTTCCCTAGTCGGCCTCACAAGTTGGTCATCTGCCAAAGTGGTGGAAAAGGGTGAAGGGCTCCTTCTCACTCACTGCTGCCTCAGAGCTCCCTCTTTCCATACAGCTTTTCAACACCAGAAGAAGTGGGCATGATAAGGGGGAGGAAGTCCCTGGGCCCCCATGTCACTGGCCTTTAATGGCTTCCAGTGCTGAATCCATGATCCTGATCATTTGAGAGGAGGGAGACTCACTCCCTCCTTAGACTGCCTTCCCAACTGCTTCAAATAATACTGACTCTACCAAGAAACCTAAATCATTTACTACCACCGACACAGATTTATAGATAGACACATTGGAAGTGTTTTTCAGCAATAAAACCATCAGGTTTTAAAACCTCTGAAAAAAGGCTGCAAATCTCAGTTGAACCACGAAGCAAAAACACTTAGTGGATTCAGATTCATAGCACTGTTTTCTTTTTTAAAACAATTCAACAACGTGTGTGAACATTGGGTAAAATCATAGCTTAATGAGGGCAATCACTCCAGAGTCTTCAGTATGTGAAATACATCATTAACAACAACAATTAGGTCCCTGCTCCTAAGCCCTGGGCCATTTCCTCCTGTGAGTAGCTTAGCAACTCTGCCTTACAGGGCTGGAGCAAGCACAATATCACCTTTCTCCACCTCAGTTTGCTTGCAATATTCAAGCACTGATTTCACTGTCACAGATGGAAAAATAAGATTCATAGAACACAGGGTACCATACAGTCATCATTCTACAGTACCCTTTTGAAACATTTACTAAAATCCAAATCAAAACTCATATCTGTAATAACAACATTCGCAATGTGCTTTGTGTAAAATTTTATATGAGTCAGTTTTATGACTCTTGCCCCTTTTATACCACATGCAATGATTTTCACCTGACAGTAATAGCCAATAAAGGGCCTGAGAGTACTGCTTAAGAATAATGCTCTGAGGGCTGGGGATGTATGCCTAGCATGGGCATAGGGGTTCAATTCCTAGTACCCACCCCTGCCAAAAAAAAAAAAAAAAAGATAATGTTCTAAAATATAAATGCTAACTCCATTTCATGCTGCAGGAGTATAAGGTTCCAGAAAGGACAATGGCATCTTAGTTTCTAACACTGGTGCCCAGGCTGACTTGATAAGCTACTTTATTCTGAGAAGCAACACTTGGGAAGATGCAGCTTGCCCTGCTAACAGGTGCCTGCCCTGCTGGATATTCAGGGCACCTCTTCCTGGGTGCATGAATTTTAGCTCATTATGTTGTAAGCACATTTAACAGGAAGGATAGTTTCATGGTAGCTAAGAGAACAAAGCATGTGAGATGCAACAGAAGGCTGTCAGCATCAGCCCCTTCTCTTACTGGTGACCATTTTACAGCGGGCTCCAGCTCAACCAAACCTCACCAAAAGCCAAGATATCTAACAGGCCCTTTAGTTTCACTATCCAGCCCAGTGCTTTCATTCTCCTCATTAGGCAATATGTCTAAATTATAGAGTATTGAGACTTTTCTATGGTTTTTTGGTCCTTCTTCCTAGCCCTAAGAGTCAGTATCAGCCAGATCTGCACTTTTTTATTGCTGTGGTGCTTGCCCTGTGGCCTGTTAGGAAAAGTACCCAAAAGGGAGGAGAGCTGCCAGGAGCAGACTTGTGCCCAACTCTGTGATGGGAGCCATCAAGGTGTCTACTACAGCCTTTACCAGGCAGGGCTCCAGGCATCGGACACAGATCTGATCCCATTCATTTCTGAAGAGCAACACAACAAGAAGGGCATCTCTGTTTGTACGTGGGCATTTGTATTGTTCTGTGCTACTATTCTGGAACTATGTGAGCTCATCCAGCAAGGGGGGTCTGAGCTCTGATCTGAGGTTGGCCAGCAGGAGGAAGCAAGAACACGGAAGAAAGAGGCCAGGGACCTGGAGTCCAAGGACAGAGTGGGGCAATAATGTGGTACCTGCTTAGTAGGTTTGGGAGCCCTGGCTAATCATCTGTTTGGGATCTAGAACACACAGGAGCTAATTCTGAATAGCAGGAGGTTTTCACATGTTATTTTCAAATGAAGCAATTTGGATGACAGGTCACATTAACTTTCAATACATTCCCCAAAGGACATGTTAAAGGGTGTGAAAGTAAACCCAGGTGGTTGCCTGCACTGCTGAGTTGAAAATTTTTAAATGAAAAGTACATGTATTTTAAACAAAAACTTTTAAAGCCTCAGACCTTAAGATGACAACTAAAACTGCTTTTTTTTTCTTTTGAAAAATGCATATGAAATACAGATAATGGTTATAAAATGTAAACAGCAATGGTTAGATTCTGGAACACAGAGTCCACCACAGGAATTGCATCATGAGAGACTGAGTGCAATTAGTGACAGGAAGGGGGAAGGGCTGGGGGGAGAACTTGCAATGATGTGAGCAAGAGAACCGTGTCACTGGGATGCTAAAGAAAATCGACAGTGAGGATCTAAAAATGATGCAGCTTCTGAACCATGTTGTTACCACCTTAGAACCAAACAAATTTACATGGAAGGTCAAATTCAGTCCTTTAATTTTTGAATGAAGAATGAAAAAAAAATTAAGCAAAGCTTAATTCTCTTTCTCCCCACCCTCTTTTTTTTTTGGTGCTAATAGAGAAATATTAATGTACTCTCGTTTTCAGGTCTTAAAAGCCTTTGCATCATTTTTATTTTCAATAAAAGTGAATTATCTTTTACAAAACCATGGCGTCCTTGCAAAGTTGCATCACTGGGGCAGCTGAAAATATATTGCCCACGGTTAAAACAGACAAACATTTGGCTTGAAGAATCGTCTGGTGGTTCAGTGAAGAAGCCCCGAGTGCCCAATTAGTACCTCTGAAAAAAGTCCCCTCCCAGGATCAGATCTACCTTCAGCATCCATGAGAATGAGGAGGCTGCCTGCCAGATCCTTCCCTTTGCACCACCCATGCTGTCTGGTGACCAGGTTATCCCACAAAAGCAGCTCATTCCCCAGGCTAAGCCCAAGGGTCTGATAGCAACTGGCAGACTCCCACCATCTTTACCACAGTCTCCCCATCCCTACCCGCCAGAGTCCCCCACCCCAGCTTTGTGGTCCTCTCTCAGTCCTCAGCCCTCCCTGGGCCACTCCCAAAGTCCCCTGCAGCTCTGTCCACCCGTGGGTCCTGGAGCAGCCCTGGGGACCCCCCAGCCTTGCCCCGGGGCCCTGGAGCAGGCTGAAGCGCAGCTACCTACCTTCTGGCCAAGGAAGAGGCTCTTAGTAGAGAGGACGGTGAAGCCGTCGGCCGGCGTGCCCTCTGTCGTGCTGTCAGCACTGGCTGCCTTGCTGACTTCTCCCTGCTTCTTCTTGCAAAAACAAAGAGTCAGAATGAGAGCCAAAGGAGCAGGACCAACAAGTCTGAATTTTTCTTCAGGTTCTTTTTTTCCCCTCTCTTCCATGCTGGGTAAGTGCTCTGCCATTGAGCTACAATCCCAGCCTAAGTCTGGGCTTTTTTTAATGGGAATGCAGCTCAGAGGCCTTGCCCATAACATTTTGGATAAGACAGGAAACTAAACCACAATCAACTCTCAGCATTTCCCACAGGAGGACTGCACACTTATTTTGAGGGCCCAGAGTTCCATTAAGAAGCAACTTAAAGGCAAAACTTCACTCTATTGTGATAGTTTAGAAAGAGAACCATTGTCAAAAATTAAGACCAAGTCAACATCTCCTCAAGTTTCTTTCCTTTCTAGATATCTGCACCATTCAAGTTTAAGAAGAAAATAAACTATTTTAGGTCTCTAGTCCTCAAAAATCCTTAACAAGCATCCCAAGGACCACAGGCTTGAACCTTCCCACCCAAGAAGGTAGGACTCTTCTACTTTCCTTCATAAAGCCCAGCTGTAAAGAAGGATGCACACAGGGCTGTTGGTATCCTGCCCCCAGTGCCATGGGCCTTGGCAGGCTCTGGGCCTCTTCCCCAGCACCATTCAGAGTGAAGTATGTGTGCACTGGAGTTCTGGAGGGCCTTCCAAGGGGCATATGCTGTCCATAATTTTAAATAAACCAATCTCCAGAGGATCATCTTCCTAAGGTGTTTTCTCTTACACATAATCTGCCCTATGAAGGTTCTACACCTGGGGCTGAGGTGACACACTGGGTTCCTTCATAACCACCCTCTTCCCACTTCCCAGAGTAACCACCAACAGAACACACTATTCTGGAGGTCAAGACACATGCTTTTTCATATTTCTGTTAAGAATGAACCTGTGATAGAAATGGATATTTGGTTCATTTGGGAATTTTAGCATTCATATATATTATAGCATAAGGATAGTGGGAATAATGGCAAGTTTTGTTTAGACACTTTCCCTTTAACCTTCCCCTAATCACTATCAAAAGGTACTTTACTCCCAAGGTATGGCCCAGTGGAAACAAAGGAAGAAAAGCAAGGCTAAGAAATAGGATGAGCCTGGGCAATAACCTAAGGGAGGCACTGTGGCCTAGCCATTTGCATGTTTAGGATTCAAATTCATTAATGTGCATATTAAGTTTCACTTACATTGAAAAATAACACCTAATTTTGCTGGTGCCTTTAACAATAAGGACTACTTTGGCAATTAGGTTATTGACTTATATTCCATAAATTAAATGAACTCAATTTGAAGTTCCAAGGCTTTGATATAAAGAAGAAAAAATATTTTATCCAGAAATATGGGAACTAGCTGGCTAACAAACCCTTTCAAAGTCAGGTGTTTTTAATTCCACATTTTCAACAAAACAGAAGAAATACCTAATCGAGTTAACAGCTGAGAGACCATGGAAAAACAGACTGATGCAGCTTATTTAATAGTATTGTGCCAAAGTCAGCTGCTTTGTCAAGACCACGTGTACCACGGGAGTGTAAGATATTTACAATAGGGAAACTGCTGTTAACAGTGAGGGACATGCAAGGACTCTGTACTATCTTTATAGCCCTTTTGTAAATCTAAAGCTATTCTAATATAAAATGTTTATTAAAACCAATGGATAAGAGATTACTATGTGGCTGTTGGCATATATCAGAAACAGCAACATCACTTGGTCCTCTGTACTATCACAAAACTCTGTTCCCATTGACTTATCTTAGTGAACAAGATTTTCCATGCACTTACATCTATAAATATACAAAAATAGGATGTCCATACTTTGTCTCATTCTAACAAAAGGTAACATTCATCTTTGGATACTTAAACTAAACTGGGGAGAAAAATCTATATCCACCCATCCCATAATGCTTTTCCAATAAAATTTTATTTTTTCCCTAATAGTTATTAACATTAGTAATGCACTGTTGGTTTGATCAAATGTGCATTATTAATAAAGGCATCAGCTATCTAATCTTGTAGAATTCGTACCATTTAGTGCTTTTATAAAAGGCCAAAATATTTTTCAAAATAAATTGAAAAATCATTTTGTTGCAGAAATCAACAGAATATTATAAGTACAAAGCATGTTAAATTAAAATGAAATTTTGAGGGTTAAGTGAAAGGGAAATAAGTTTAAAAAGAAATAATGTAAAATTTCTAACTATTATAAAAGAGCTGCTTTGCATACTTTTAAAACAGATGGTGTTTCAAATCAGAATATCTGGATTCCACTGTGTGTGTGTGTGTGTGTGTGTGTGTGTGTACACACATGCATATATACACATTTTTTTTATTTTTAAATTTTTTTTAAGTACTGGGATTGAACCCAGTGGTAAGCTACATGCCCAGCAAGCCTCCTCCTTTTTCTGAGACAGTGTCTCACTAAATTGCTGAGGCTGACCTCAACTTGTGATCCCCCTGCCTCAGCCTCCCATGTTGCTAGAATTACAAGCTTGTGCTATCCTGCCCAGCTCCACTGGATATTTAAAAAAGAGATGAAACAATTTTTAAACATTAATATTTTTAAAAAACCAAAAATCATATCCTTTACAGCTACTTAAATTCGTTATGAAAAGTAAAGCTGTCAAATTATAAATTTGTATGATACAAAGATATTTCAAATTCTTGGGCTGGGGCTCAGTGGCAGAGTGCTTGCCTAGCATGTGTGAGGCACTGGGTTCGATCCTTAGCACCACATAAAAATAAACAAATAAGATAAGGGCATTCTGTCCATCTACAACTACAAAAATAAAATTTTAGAAAAAGATATTTCAAATTCTTTTAGAAGGTAGGTAAGGCTTGAAAACCACTGCTCTCTTCTACCCAGCACAACACTATGCATTCAGAAGGTGCTCAGTAAATATACAGGAATAGAACAAAGATGTTCCCACTGGAGGATAAACAGATAGTATAAGGATTAGTGCTTCTACCCAAGGCTACAGGGATCTTTTTTTTTTGTTTTTTTGGTACCAGGGATTGAACTCAGGGACATTTAACCACAGAGCCACATCCCCAGCCTTTTTTTTTTTTTTTTAAGACAAGGTCTTGTTAAGTTGCTAAGGCTAGCCTCGAACTTGCAATCCTCTGCCTTAGCCTGGGATCACAGGGGTACGCTATCATACCCCACAGGATATGGGAATTTTAAGAGGTGAGAAAGCCATAATAGATAGGAATTTAGGCCATGGAAGTTGGAGCTGGCTCAGTGGAAACTGAGGCATTTAAGCTTCCCCTACCTGGATACAAGCCAGGTTCTAAGGGTAATGCCATGATCCCGGTGGTTTTCAGCAATTATTAAAATTGTTGCCCCCACTTGCCCTGTTGTGGAAGGCTTTCTAGTCCCCATTACCAGAACAGGGTCTTCTGCTAAGGAAGTGGCCCACGGGCATGGGTCAAACTCAAGTTCTACGTTTGAATCCAGACTCTGGTAGTTGTATGACCTTGTGAAATTGTCCACCTTCCCCAAGTCTGAGATTCTTCATCAGATATGTTAATACTATCATGCTAATACCACATTATTTTGATCACTATAGTTTTTAATAAATCCTGAATTCAGGTATTATTAAATCTCCAACTTTGTTTTCCTTTTATAAGTTGATTTGGTTATTCTAGGTCTTTTGTATTCCCATATAAATTTTAGAATCAACTTTTTAATTTCTCAAAAAAAAAATCATGCTTGGATTTTCAATGGGATTGTGTTGAATCCATAGATAATTTGGGGGAGAACTGACATCTTAAGAGTACTGAGTCTTCTAATTCAAGGACACTGAATCTGAGAGATTCTTACTAAGAGACTCAGAAACATTTTCTCAATTCTGAGTTAACCCCTGTTTTCCTATTATAGTTTGTACTTTTAGATGATTGTTTCTGAATTATTTTAGGTATCTTTAATAATTATTTTATATACCTCTTTATTAATCTAATCTTAGAGTAGTAACTATATATTTAGTGCTGTTTATAAAAGCGTGTTTAACATCATTCCATCATGTTTGTTCTAAATTCTTCTAATTTCACGAAATTGTTACACTAATTAGTGTACTGTGTGTGTGTGTGTGTGTGTAAGGAAGAACGTATGAGTGTATTTGAGTATTTGGTTATCTGTAAAAATTCTTTTCAATTGTGCTCAAAATTATAGCTTACCTATTCATAGAATAATCAGGTTGGAGAACTGCTGATTAAACAAGTGGCCAAGATAGCAAGCAGTAAAGTGGTACAGAGAACAAACAAACCATTCCTTCTGCAGCCTGTCTGCTTGGCAGAGAAATCCTGTCTTTTCTCTTCAAGGTTCCCTCCCACTTCATGGGATGCCGGGTGCACAGGAGCCCTCTACTCTGAGGCACCTGAATAATCCAATACTTTACTTTCAGGTCTCAGCTCAAGTGTTACTTTAGAAGATTAGCCTCCCCCGACCACTTATGTAATATAACACTGCCTATGCCATCGTGTCCCTCTGTCACAGCACTTACTCTCTCCTACCTTCTATACTGCACCTGCTCCCCTCACTGAGCACTGGGGAGGGCAAGAACATTGTGTTCACTGCTGCCCTTCCTCTATTGAGGTAGTAACTAGCATGCATAGATGCAAAATATACTAATCAAACGAGAATTCTTTCTCCTTTGAGCAACTTGATATCAAATGTCAAAGAATAAGAAAGCTTTTAAAATTCTTAATGGAGTTAAAATGCTCTGCAGTGCATAACAGCCATCAAGGTTAAAAAAAAATACTCACACGTTGTGTTAACAAGTTCACTTTGAGAGCTTCATCTCATAGATATACTTGCACGTGAACACAGAGCCCCACCTCTGGTGATGGTCACTGTGGCACTATCAGAATGAATACTAAAAACCATCTCAAAGTCCATTCTTGGAGGACTGGTTACATGGGTTTCACATATTATGGAAGTAACTACGGGTATCCTATGAAACGCTCTATGTGCAGAGATGTGGAGGAACTGCCAAGGTAAGGGTGGCAGCAGCCACCAGTGTGCTAGACACAGCTGTTGGTATTTTATGTGAATTCTCTTTTTTAATTCATTTTTTTGTACTAGACATTGAATTCAGTACCACTTAGCCATATCCCTATCCCTTTTTATGTTTTATTTTGAGACAAGAGTCTCACTAAGTTGCTTAGGGCCTTGCTAATTTGCTAAGGCTAGCCTTGAACTTGTGATCCTACTGCTTTAGCCTCCCAAGTCACTGGGATTTACAGGCATGTGCCACCATGCCTGGTTGTGAATTCTCTCTTAATCCATCATGTCCCATATATGGGACACCTATAAAAACTTAAATTGAGCATTACCATTTGTGGTAAATTTATGATAAATTTGTTTTTAGAATTCTATTCTTTAAAGAAAATTAACAGGTGAAATATTCATTTCTATTATCAATGACTTTATTACTATTATTATCAATAATAAATTCTATAATAAGCTTCAGCTGATGATGTCCAACCTATTTTAATACATATTTGAAATATTCACAGAATTAAAAACTTGGGACTTAATGGGTTAAGCCTCACAATCACCCTGTGTTATAGCTCTAGATGAGGAAATTGAATGACAGGGAAGTTTAGTAACTTGCCAAGATCACTCAGCAGAACTCAAATATAAAGCAAGGTGGCTGACTCCATCGTGTCAATTCTTAACCATTAAGAACAGGTAGGATGTGAAGGGATTTGCAAATCTATATTCTTTCACATGCATATATTTATTTATCCTTCCTGAACGAATAAATAAAAGCTCACTTCAGAGACTATGATGGCAGTGCAATTTTTTTTACTGCAAACTCATGTACTATCCAAACACGCATATATATTACCTATGCAAAAACACACTGGGTAATATGCATAGAGCCACTGAACTGTAAGGACAGAATAGAGCCTATCATTTTATAGGGTAGATGTAACTGAGGCATAAAGAGGGGAACAGACTTGCCTGAGGCCACCCAAGGAGGGGGACCCTGGGGCACAGCCAGGGTTTTGGACTCACAGTTCCCATGGAGTTTGTTCCCTTCTCTGTTCCACTATAGCTACTCAGCTGCCACAATTGAAGATTTTCAAAACCTTCAAATTACATAGAATTGGGGGGAAAATTATGATTTGGAATTTGAGTGTTGACACTTGAAAAATACCGACTCCTTTCACTACAAGTGCTTTAGCATGTTACTAAGGCTTTCTCTGTGTTTCTCTGGAAAGGTTATTTTCAGAATGATCCACTTAAACCTGGAAATGCAGGGTTCTCTGCTGTTTCTGGGAGCTGATACCACAATTTACATTAAACAAATGTTTTGAAAATTAGCTGTTCACGGTTCCAATTTCAGCTCCCCCCAGGGTTTAATGTTAGCCAAATACTGGTACAGTAAGCAGACAATGTGTTTTATTGTGTGGAAGAAAAACAGACCACCATCACAGACTTCCTGCTTTTGTAATCAAGGGAAAAGTTGAGTGTTTGAGTGATTATTGGCATATGGTTATTAGAAACGCTGACTCCAAATATAGCTACTAGCAGCTAAGGACACACACATACACACACACACACACACACTCACACACACACACACCCTTATATTTCAAATCCAAAAAGAAAGAAAGAATTCCTGATAAACTGGAAAGTTCAGAAAGTCACGGGGCCAAATCTACTAGAAGGCTAGAGTCACAAGGGAACAAGGTTCAGCCCTAGTTTGCTGGCAGATGCTGGTGTCCCATAGACATGCTCAACTCTCACAGCAGCGTGTTACATTCAAAGAAGAGCACTGGCTCAAGACACAGCTACAGTAAGGACCAGGCCCAAGACATGGCTTTTCCCGTTCTACTCTAAGACCCAGTGCCAGGGCCCTGTGCTGTGGGCATCCAGGCACCTGGGTCCTGCTTTCAAGAGATGATAGATTTGACACCTCTATGTCTTTCTGAACATTTAAGAAGGGTTGCACAGCACTGTGCCCCACCTTCCCTGCCCTGCCACCCTCTCAACTACAAATGTTGTAAGGGGGAAAGGAACAGTTCGATCTGCTAATTTTATAGTTAGCAGGAATGAAATAGAACATTCTGTGAAGTCCCTGCCTGGCCGCCCCAGCCTCCTCCAGGACTTGTGAACCAGGTGGAATGCATGGGCTGTTTTCAATATTAAGTTTCTCTCTGCAAGAACAGGGAGAGACTCTGGGCCTGGCGTGAATGGTGATTTGCCAAGAGGTAGATTTCATTTTCAGGAGTGTTTTTTGCACCTGGAGGGCATACAAGGAATACAGCCTATTCCACCTCAAATAATGGAAGCCTCAAAATAGTGTAAACAGATAGGAGAAGATTAGAGGTGTTCCCCTTTGGGATGAAAGCTGGGCTCCAAGAAGAGGACAAGCTGTAGGCTAGGAGCTGGCAGGCTTACCAGATGACCACTGAAGCCCATCTTTGGAAGGTATCCTCACTATTCCACCCTGGGGAGAGGGTCTGGGCTTGTGGAGGAACAACTGCCCAATGCCATATCTTTGGATACCACAAGGCCCTTCCAGGACTTCTTACTGGGGTCTGACAAGATAGAGGGGCCACCTTCTGCCAGAGGTAACTTCCTTCTGGTCCATCTGAAGGCCAGAAGGAAAATTCCTCAGAGGCACCTTAAGGGAGGTCAGCTCCGAGTTGTATCATCCCTTGTTTGTTGGCCCCAGAGGTTGTGACAACATTTAAGAATGCACGTTCTAGCTGACATTCAGACAGGAGAGCAGAGCACTGACCCCATGATGTGAGGGTCCTGTTTAGGATGTAGGGTCCTTGCCCATCCAAAATGGCACTGGTCACACTAGTGACAGGGTTTCCCTCAACACAAAAAGATGAGTACCTCACACCCAAGTTAGGTCAGGCAGAAAATGTCTGGCTAATCTTTTTTCCTCCTTGACAGAAGCACCCATCCTGAAAGGAAAACTTCTGGACCACCCCTGCCAGAGCATGCCCAAAGACAGACATATAGCTATGGCAAAAGAATGAAAGTCTTGCAAATGAGCATCAGGGCACAAGGGCAGTCTGGTCTCAGAGCAGGACTGACAGCAGGCCATCTCCTAGCACAGGGAAGCCCCTTTCCATGTGCATGTGCATTTCACTAGGCATAGAGCACTTCCAGCCTAGGGTTGTCACTGCCCCCCGACTCCTCCCTGAAATCCCATCCCATCCGGCTTACCCACAGGGCAACTGTGTCCAGGCTCTAGGAGACCCTCCTGACTGGCTACCTGAGCTGGCTAGGCCTGTCTAAACAGCTCCTACATGTTCCTCCCTTAGTAGCCCCTGAGGGGTTGACCTCCTTAGGGCCCCATTTACCTGTGCATCATCCTACTCCATCCTACATGACCTGTCAGATCACATACCTTGGATTTCCGGGCCCCTTTCTTGCCTCCTGCCTTCTTAGACACAGGCTTCTTCTGGGATGGAGACTTGGCCTTTTTGGCTGGGGGTGGGGTGATGATGGCTTCCAACTTTCCTTTGGATCCTCGCTTCTTTGCTAGCAACTCAGGGTGGATGTTCGGTAACACCCCTCCACTGGCTATGGTGACTCCTTTTAGCAGCTTGCAGGAAAACCAAAGTAGCAGATGGTGAGCCAGACCGCCATGATTCTGACCTTCAAGAAGTCAGCCCTGCCCATGTGTCCTCTTGCTTTTGGCTGGTACAGCTCTTGCCTCCATGGCCCCTATGAGGACGCTGACAGAACTCAGGCCTACTATACGGGGATCAAGTCCTCAGAGTCTCTTAATCAAATGGACTTCAGATCATATTCTTTCTCCAGGGAGAGCCAAACACCTTATTTTACCCACACTTCCAGTACGGCCTTGAGGAAAAACTACCAGAGGCAGTAGGCAAGTTGCTCACAGTCTAAAATGCCATCCGCAGCTTTGCTAGTCAGCCAACCACTACAGCCTCTCTGATGGACTGCTCTCTCCTGGGCTATATGCTTAGTGTCTGGGGTGGAAGAGGGAGCCTCATACCTGATTTAGCTCTTCGTCGTTGGCCACAGCCAGCAGGATGTGCCGGGGTGTGACCCGTCCCTTCTTGTTGTCTCTTGCTGCATTGCCAGCCAGTTCCAAGATCTCCGCTGAGGAGCAGAAAAAAGTATGTGATCATATTAGAGCATCAGAGGTCTGTGTGTGTCCTAATCCCCACCCACAGCATGGAAACAGGGGCAAATAGTTGCCCTGAGGTGAGAAACCTAATCAATAAATGGGCTAAGGAGCTGAACAGATACTTCTCAGAAGATATACATTTGATCCACAAATGTATAAAAAAAATGTTCACCATTTCTAGTAATTAGAGAATTGCAAATAGAAATTGTTTTAAGATTTCACCTCACACCAGTAAGAATGGCAGTTATTAAGAATACGGACAATAATAAATGTTGGCAAGGGTGCGGGGGGAAAGGCACACTCACAAATTGCTGGTTGGACTGCAAATTGGTACAACCACTCTAGAAAGCAGTATGGAGATTCCTTAGAAAACTTGAAATGGAACCACCACTTGACCCAGCTATTCCACTCCTTGGTCTGTACCCAAAGGACTTAAAATTAGCATACTATAGTAATGTAGCCACATCCATGTGTTTATAGCAGCTCAATTCACAATAGCTAAACTGTGAAAACAACATAGATGCCCTTCAATAGATGAATGGATAAAGAAACTATATGTATATATACACAATGGAATATGACTCCGTATTAAAAGAGAATAAAATTATGGCATTTGCAGGTAAATGGATGGAGTTGGAGAATATCATGCTAAGCAAAGTGAGCCAATCCCCAAAAAACCAAAGGCCAAATGTTCCAGAATGTATCTTACAGTGCCTACTTCTGTGATTCTGCCCCTGCTAAGGCCTTGTCTCTGATGTCCTGCCAGAGTACTCTCTGGGCCCACCTCAAGCCTGACCTGTTGCCTGTAGGTAAGAATTTCTAATGTTCTAGTTGTGTTGTAAACACTGGATCTCTCCAGCAAAGTCAGTACTTGGAATCATTATGATATAATTAGGGACAAAATGCTAGGTGCACAAAAATCATGGGTTTGAAATTTACAGTATTACATGGTATATACATTTTTAAGAGGTACTAACGGTAGCTGAACCCCACATGAAACACTGCTACTTGTGTGTAAAGCCGAAAAGCTACCTGGCTACTCATGAACACTTTCCTACAGGCCGGGGGGAAAAAACAGTCACACTTGGAACAGCACATTTCCCTGATAAATCCAGGAATTCATTTGTTTAAAAAATACCACACTGAGACACACAGCCTTGTGCTTAAAGAGAGGGACACAGAGGTACCAAGGCCCCTGTGTTTTCAATGTTCCCAGGTCAACAGGGAGATCACTTGCAGAGCTGCATATACCTTGCTACAGAAGTACCACAGGGTCCCTTCCCTGGGCTTCAGTCATGTTGCAAGAGTCATGAGTGCCAGGCAGAGAAGCTGGCCAGTACTTAAATACTATAATTGGTGGGGTGGGGAGCCACCTTTACCTGTCAGTCTCACAGGGCTGTTCCCCTACAGCCTTAGTATAGTTGAGTTTGCCAGTTTAAATGAAGCTTTCTGACAATCGATCATGGTAATGGGTCCTGATGCCCAGCAGACAGGTCCATCTCCATTAAGGGCAAAAAGCCCAAAAGGAAGCCAAAGCTGATGTCTGAACACCATAAGAGCACAGCCTCCAGGAGTAAGAGAGCAGGAAGGACAGCCAGCCACAGTGATCGCTGTGCTGGAATCCAATGCAGCAAGGCCTTGGAGGGGCATCTGACACCATGGAGCTGTAACCACTTTGTTGGCTTCCTGGTATCTACAGCATCCTCCCCTCCCCCAGCATACCTCCACTTTTTGAGGCCACAGGGAAACACAAGGCCATCAGATTCCAGAGCCAGAATATGCACGAGTTTAATTTGCTGACCATCATGTGTAAAAAAAAGTCTTACCTGCCCCTCATTAAAAAGAGAGAAAGAGTGAACATGTCCACCAAAGTGACCTGTTTTACTAAGATCGACTCTGTGGCAAGAAAATCATTTGAAAGCAGCTTCTCAAGAAAGTGGAAGTAGCCTTTTCCACTTCCTGCCCAGCATGTTAGCGGAAGACCCTCTGCAAGATGGGACTCAAGTGGTCGTTGGTGGTTGGGGAGGGGAGGGATGTGGTCTTTTCATTTTCTGCAGAGCTGCCCTCACTCTCTTGTGCAAGGAAAATGATGGATCAAAAGACCTAAATGGTGTGGGGCTGGGGAAGAGCCTGAGTATGTGTGGGATCCCTGGACTTGGGTGGGGTAGGCAGTGTGTGAAACAAAGAAAGCAAGCAATGGAGTGACCCAGAAGGAACCCCAGGACCAAGGAGTCACAGATGAACTCCCCAGGAGCCAGAGGACATACTCCCCAGCCTCCACAGGCCTTTTATCCTAGGGTCTTACTTTTTGGCTACAAGTTCAATATTCTCAGATTCTCCACTGAGGAAATGTCCAGAACTGTACTCACACGTTGCTACTTTAGTTTGGAGTACGAATACCAAACTAAATCCATCTGGGAGTCGCAATGAGCAATGAAGGGGCATATGGAGTGAGGGACAGGGAGCATCTCAGCTCCTTGGAGAGTGCAGGGCAAGGGTCACATTCCACCACCTCCTTTACAAGGAGTGTGGAAGTCCAGGACTTCTTCCTTCCTGCAAAACCCCTAGATGGTTGTTCAGCCCCCAGCCCCCTACTGCCAAAGAGTGAGCCCTCAGCTCTGCAAGCAGAGACAGGAGCTCTGTCCAGTAAGAGTAACTGATAGGGGCACAGAGTCACAACCCAGCTAGCTGAGCAGGCACTTAATCTTCTGTTTACTCTTGCATTTTTTCCAGATGGATAGTAACCACAGTAACACCAGCATCAAGGGACATACAAGATGAAGACACACTTTTACGAGAAGCGTGTTCCACGCTCCACCCATCCCTGCACTACAGCAGGCAAAGGGCCTGGGCATTTTTACAACAGCCAAGAAAGATGGAAGACACATCCTGATTGCTAACAAAAGTGGGAACCCGCAGCACAAACTCACCCCTTGCTGAGTATCAGTAATACCCACCCTTTCATCCTCAGCCCAGTTTTAGAAATGGCAATCATAAAGGTCTTTTCCTGGCTAAGAGAGGGCTGCCTGCTATAGAGGAGAAGGAGAGGTACAAAGTGCCAGCAACTCAACAAGATGAAATAACTTCCATCTGCTATCCAGGGTATGCACATGTTCATGGGATGGAGGGGTAGAAAGGGTGATATACTGCCAAGAAATTGGGGCAGGGCACATGCCACCAAAGGAGAGATCCTGATGAAGTCTTCCTTCCAGTTAGTGATTCTCTGCTTTGTATGTGACATGGAAAGCTAAGTCATGAAGGTCCCAGAGCTGCATGGTGATTCCTGCCACTGTACCCCATTCTCCTGGGATGGGCCCATAGCCCCACTAGCAAGCGGGCCATCCTCTAGGCTAGACCAGAACCTGCTCTCTTTGCCCCAACCTCAATGGAACCCTCACCTTCCTACATAGTAGGGGTTTGTGCATTTAGTTCATTTCACATTTTGGAAGGTTTTGTGAGTCTCTAAATTTTTTGTCTCTGGCTAATCTAAGAGAAAAATGATTCTGAGAAAGAAAAGCAGGAAAATACCAGATCCACAAGTAAAAATCCTTTTCTCCATAGTTTCCGGAACTCAACCCTTGGACCCTCCCTAGGTGGGATTTTTCAGGAGCCACAGCCCTGGAGGCTGTAACCAAAACAAATGGAATCTGTCAGAAACCTCCAGGGAACTGGAAAAGAGCAATTAGAAGGAGAAGCAGAAGCCTTTACCAGGCTTTCCACCCCCTGGAGCCAAGTCTGTGAGGCCAGCAACAGTTTAATTTTGTTGCCAGTGATCAGAAGTGGACTGCTCTGGGGCCCAATATTCTTGGGTCAGATCTGGAGAGGATTCTGAGTGTGGGAAGGTTCCCAATTATAAATGCCACAAAAGGGACAAGTGGAATGATGAGCAATACTGGCCAACTCATTAGTTATTCTTTTAAGGTGTTTTTTGTTTGTTGTAGTATCTGATTTGCAGGACACCCCAGGGTGTACTGGCTCCCACTCCTGGCCAGACCTGGTGTCTAACAATGAGTAAGCAGCTGGCTCACCATCTGTGGTGGTGGGGACCAGCAGGGCAACGTTGTCTCTCCTGAGAGCAGCAAGCACTGTAGAGGCACCCCCAGGCCCAAAGCTCCCCAGCTTCATTGAACATGATCGGTTTAAGGCAACTTGACAAGATTCCCATTGTCCTGGATAATGGCAGGATTTGGCAGCCCTTTCAACTATATACCAGCTGCCTAACATGAATACTTTTGACAGGTTTACTTTCCAAGCTCACCCCAAGACTTAAAGCTTAGGGTCTTTCTCTCCCACACTCCACCCCTGCACCCCCAGGCTTTAACTAAACCATATCTGTTGTATGGAAGCATTTCTCCTATCTTCCTTTAGGGAGATGAAGTCATGGTTTATAGCATTAGACTCCTAACAGCTAACAGGTGATGAAAAGAAGCTGCGCCAAATTCCAAACACAAACCTTGCAATAGGAAAGATTCTGGGACTTTACAGACCTGTTTGAAGCATCTCATCTAACAAAGGAAAGACTGAAAAGAACAACCAGAAATCAAAGAAAGCCAATGTTCATGTAATCCCAAGGTGAAAAGAGATATTTGCTACAAAGCCAGAAACACGATAAGGAATCTGTTTATTGTATTTCTTTCAAATCTCCCATCCTTCCATCAGCAGTTCACTGGGTTCAGAGCTATTTTACACCATTTCTGAAGACCTTAACCCAATCAACCCCAATGGGAGGGCGTCTGTTAAGAGCTTCCTGCATCCTGACCACACCACAGCCTCCTTAATTCCCTAGTTGACCCCAAGTGTTTGCAGCTGCATCCCAGAATCACCCCCACCTTTCCACAGGGTGACAGGGACTGACACTGCAGAACTATCAACCAAACTCTAGGCCACAGTGAAGTTCCCCAATCTGCCTATCCCAGGGGCCTCAAAAGAACTAAGCATTCTACAGAGAAAGTAAAGCTTATGGCAGTGATGAAAGAAAATATTTCCTTTATCAAATACAAAGTATTTTGTTCATGAACCACTCTTCTACTTCACCAGAGATGGTTCAGAGTCTGACAAGCTTATTCCTTGCTGTCAAGTCTAAGAGTCAAGGATCTCAGAGGCAGCATCTGGTCCAGTCTCCCACCTTCCCACGGTTTTCCAATAAGCCAGAAACACAGCTTAACTTGGGAATTTCTAAAGTAAGTTCTAGAGGATGCTGTCTTCCATGTTTAACAATAAAGAAAAAAGTCATTTTATATCATACACATTAACAAGATGGGCATATTGTGATTGCTGGCAAATATTACCTTGCTCTAACCCATCAACCCAGCCCAATGCCTGAAGAGCTCCCCATCAGGAACGCTTCCTCCTCTCTTGAAGGCTTGCCCGTCTGCAGTGGAGGCAGCAAGCATGCACACTGCTTAGAGCTGCGGTTAGCTGTCAGCACTGGGTTGATGACCCAGCTCCTGCACTTTGCTGTGAGACAAGGCTTTGTTTCCCATTCTATAAAGCAGGGCTTGAGGTTACCTCTCAGGCTTGTGAGGTTTAATGAGTTACCATTGAATTGAAAACTTGATAAATACAAGCTATTTTTACTGAGGCTACAACTACACTATTACAAAATAAAAAGTGCAGCAGACTTGATTACTAGGGAAAGAAAACAATACTTCCCCCTTAGCCCTATTTCCTCTACCTAAATAACTGGATGGAGGGATGTGTGTAAGAAGCAAAAGAGGAGAAAAGCAACAAAAAACCTGGTGTTTCCTCCCCCGATAGTTTATTCTTTGCTGTTACACTTAACAGTTTACATATGTTTGGAAAATGCACTTGAACTTGATTAACCTCAGTGCTGCCAGACCTGCCTTGATGGAACACAGCACCCAGAGCGGCCCCACAGGCAGTCTCTGCCTTGGGATAGTGTCTGGGTCTTTTGTCTTACCACAATAGGAGAAAAAGGACCAGAGCTTTCTGCTGAGGCAGCAGAAGTTCAGGCCTGAGGCGGGAAGGGGTTGGAGGGAGCTGCCTGAGAAAGGTCCCCAAACCTGTTCTAACCCCTGGCCTGGCTGGCAGCTGGGTAGGGCCTTCCGCACCACCAAACACTTGCTTTCAAGGACTCTAAATTAACATACAAGGAAATGGTTAATGTGTATGTTTGTTTTAATATGAAAAACCACAGCCATTTGTTCTTAATTCATCTTAGGATGGGGTGAACAATCAGAGATGGCTGCTGAAATGAAATGATTTGAAGAGTATAATGTAAAGAGGAAATTCATTTAAGAACCTTGTCATGGTACTATTTCCCAGATGGACTTTTAAGAGGGGAAAACAAGGAGTGGACCGGGTGGGTACATTCCATAGACTGTCATTTGAGGTAGGGGTCTATGCTCTCACCTAGGCATCATGGCAACAGGGACTGGGAGCAGGGACTAGGCCAGAGGGAGACCTGTGCTCTATGCTTTTTTGAACTATTAGGATTTATCATCTGCATTTTCATTTCCAAATTAAAACTGAAAAACAGAGTAAATGAGAAGTAGCAGGCAGCTCTACTCTGTGCTGCCCCAACTGGCCTTTGCTACTAGAATGTCACAGGCCTTGGACATTCAGGTCCAGATTGCTTATCTGGCTTCTCACAAAAAGGGTTCTGAGTGCAGGAAATTTTTTCAGGTTGCTTTTCATAGTGGTTTCTAGAGCAATGAGTGTGTCCTAGAAATAAGAACTCCAAGAGCAATTACAGTTCTGGGGTACATCTTTACAAGATCAGTCTCTGTCCCATCTACCTGTAGATTCCAGAGGCTAAGGGCCAGCACTGTTTAAGCACGTGCCTAAGCTCTGTCACCAGGACTCCACATATCCCCTTCTCTAGTGAAGGGACACTGACCAAAAAGCTTCTTGCCCTCCAGTCCCTCCCAGCACCAGAGCAGTACAACCTCTGCATACCTGCTTGGGCAAAGTCCTCTCTGAGGCCTACTGGGGCTCCTTGTGTTGCCCTGGTCAGGCTAGTGCTTTCCCTTGGTACCTTACTTGTTCTGTAGCTGTTACTTACTGCCAGCACCTCTGTCACTTTTCACACTGTCCCTTCTTTGTAGCCCAGCACACAAAACTCCAAGGAACCCCCACCCTTGCTCATACCCATTTCCTCCTGTATGTTCTCATTTTCCTTATCCCTGCCCCATCTCACAAGACCCTGTCCTCCCTGACCACATCAGGCCACAGGAATGTTTCCAGCCTTTGAAGGCACATACCATATGCTCTGGAAGCTGCCTATGACTGCCTCCAAGTCTATTCCCTTAGGCTGCAGCTTCATAGAGAACAGGAGCCATGCCTGGGGGACTAGGCACACACTAGTCCTCATGAGGTATCCACTGGCTGCTTTAAGATGAACTGCATAGTGGACTAAGTGGTCCTTAGTCCCTTGGCAGTTAACACACAGACAGCCTGTAGAAACTGTTCTTCTGGAGATGGGGCACTGTGGTGAGTGAGTTTAGAGAAGTTCCTTAAACTCTCTGAGCCTGTTTCCTCGTAAGCAAAATGGTGGTTTGAGGATTCAGTGAGCTGCTCAACATAAAGCAGTGTCTGGCACATGGTTATGTGCTCGGCATATGGCAGATGTTAGAACTTAAACTGCTGTCATCACCTAGAACTCAAAAGCACTTTCTCTTCACCCCCAAAACAATTACAAGCCACCGTCTCTGCCTCTGGAATAGATACTGCTGAAGGATGGGGTAAGGGGACGAGAAAAATGATGCTGCTCCAGGTAAATGCCTTCGTTTTCTGAATGAGCAGCAGATATTGACTCTTAGCAGTCAATATCAAGATTGAAAGAGGCAATAGATAAATGTTAACCAAAGACTGCCTCAGCTATCAATTCCTATAAGGAGCATTAGTCAGGATATTGATAGCAAGAAAAGTCAATAATTAGCCATTTCCAGAGCCCTGGCTTTCCAAACCGTTTCCCCACCTCTGTAGGCCTGAAATGAAGAGAACCAACATTTTTAAAGACCCGGAGAGATCCTCTGTAGATAAATGGGAATGGTATCATGCACACCCATGAGAGGATGTTGTGGTTTGGATATGAGGTATCCCCCAAAAGCTCATGTGTGAGACAATATAGCAATGTTCAGAGGTGAAATGATCAGATTACGAGAGCTGTAACTTAATCAATGGATTAATCCATCAAATGGATTAATGGGTAGTAACTAGACAGGTGGGGCATGGCAGGAGGAAGCAGGTCACTAGGGGCATGGCTCTGGGAATTATATTTTGTCCCTAGTGCCTCTGCCATGAGCTGGCAGCTTTCCCTCATCATGCCCTTCCATCATGATGGTCTCACCTCCAGCCCAGAGCTAACCATGGACTGAATCTCTAAAACCATGAGTTAAAATTAACTTTTTGTTAATTTTGTTGGATATTTTGGTCACAACACAATGCTAACACAGAGGACACCTCAGTGTGAGGCACCACCTATAAAGGAAGCAGCTCTGGATACCAGGGAACCCATGCTTGCCAGCCATAGAACAAAAGATACACTTGCCTGAAAAGGGGCTGGGGTGGGACAAGAAGAAAGAAAGGAGTGGGGCAGGGGTCAGAACAGTAGGCTGAACCGGGCAGCCAGACAAATCCAAGGAGGATTTATGTCATCTTCTGGCAAACAGAACTGGAAGGGGTGACAGGAAGAGACAGACAGAAGGAGGCAGACTGTGATTAATACCCTTTGGGTTTACCTTCTTGTTACAACTTATTTATAGCTCTGAGGAGTGGCTTTTTCTTTTATGCTATTTTATTCTGGGTTGACTACACATATAGCCCTCTAGTCAGGGAAAGAAAACAAGAGAACTGTAAATGTGTTCCATCAGTTGCTGATATTTTAGCAGGGAGACATTGGGAGAGAAGATAGATGCAGAATTCTGACCCATTTCCTTCTCTCAGTAAGTAGTTCTTTTTGAAGCCACGTACAGAGGCACCCTGGGGTATGGGTAGCACCCTTGCCAGAACACTGCAATCTTTAACCAGGTGGGCTGCTTTTCAGCTTCTGGCCACTTATGCTTTTCAAAGTAGAACTGAGACATATGTGGTGACTTTACGGTACAGAGAGACAGAGCAGTCCCTGCAATGCTTCTAAAACCCTCCTATTTGCCAACAATAGCTACGCTGCCCCATGAACCTCCTTAGATAGATGTGGTCTACTGTGCTCGCCTGTTAATCCTACTTATTCTTCATTTAAACATCCAAGGGAGTAGTTTAGCTCTCATCAGCTTCCTGCATCTTACATTATTAATTATTTCCTCCTCCTGCTAACTGGTTTTCTCATCCTTCAATAAAATAACTATTTTTCCTGCAGCTGTGAAATGCCAGGCCTTGTGCTGGGAGCTGAGCAAAGGCAAGGGTGAGGTGCAGGGAGCAGTCTCCACCCTCAAGTCACTGACATGGCCTCTGACACGACTGGCACATACAGGCACTCAATACACATCCATGGAAGTCAACAATGTTCCTTTCAACCCCTGGCACCCAGCTTGGCACCCTGCCCTTGCTCAGGGAGTGGTAGGTCTTTCCTAAGTAGGTCACTCCAGATAGACTGCTGAAGACTGAGCTGAACATTGCAATGGTCAGGCAGTGATGAGGGATGGAGGTGCAGGGGTGTTCTCCAAGGCACTGGCCTGCTTTCATGTATTAGAATAGCAGGATCCACTACAGGTGGCATGAACTAAAAAGCTACCATCCAGAGGAAAGCCCTGGACAGGCCCAGAAAGCAGGCAGGTGCAGTCTCCCAAACCCAAGTGGAGACTTGAGTTTGACTGGGGAACTGAGCAGGTTGAGGGGGGTTAGGGTGAGATCAAAGACTCTCAGATCCTCCCAACACTTACATTGGTCCAAATGTAAATAAGTCATCAACCTCTGCATACTACACGCACCCATTACCCTCCTATTTTTTGGCATTTCATTTTCAAGATTTATTTTGAAATAAAAAAGAATATTCTTCAAAAGATGTATACCATATACAAGAAAATCCTGGGAAGAGAAATGGGCACATGAAGGAGCTAGGAGGGAGATGCAAGTCTATTGCAGACCCTTTATTATCATGTGAATTTTGCCATGGGTATTATTACTTATTAAAGAAAATAAAGTCAACAAAAGACCTAGTATGTATGAGAAAAAACATGAAAGACCTAGTATGTATGAGAAACAAAGTATTTTATAATAAGACAGAAAGATCAACAAGGCAGAAAAAGATGTCCTGAAATAGCGCTAATTATATCTAGTAATTCTGTGTCTGATAAAGGTAGCATCTCAGATCACCAGGGAAAAGATGGGATATTCAATTAATTGTGCTGGGATAACTAGGTAAGCATATGGGACAAAAATAACTTGATCTGTATCTCACACCATATTTAAGAATAACTTCCAAAAGGTTCAAAGGAAAAATATGACAAATGAAACCTTTAAAAATACTAGGCAAAAGCATAAAGACATTCTTTTATAACCTTGAGGAGGGTCAGGATTTCCTAAGAATGACTCAAAGTACAGCAGAAATAGACTCATAAAGACTTATATTCTTAACAGCATGTAAAATAACTATGTGAAATTTATTTTAAAATTTTATTTTAAAAAAAGATAACTCAAAGTGAAAAGATTATATAAAGACAAGCAAATCCAGAAGAGATCCAATAAAATTATAGAAATTAAAGTATAATAACTGAAAATTAAAATTTAGTGACCAAATTAAGCAGTAAATTAGACATAGTTGAAGAGAAAATTAGCAAACTGGAAGATAGTTCTAGAAGACAGATCAGAAATAATTATCCAGAAAGTAATCCAGAAAGACATGAATAAACAATATGGACGAGATTAATAGATATGGAAGATAAAAAAAACTAATATATGCTTAATTTGTGTTCCAAAATGAAATTAGAATAGATTTTGTTAAATAAATAATGGCTGAAAATTTCATAGATGAGATAAACACATGTTCAAAAACAACTTGAGAATATTTACCACAAAGATGCTTACTAAATGAAATTCTAAGAGATACACCTCAATCAAAAGTACAGTGATCCCAGATGAAAAAACTCACATTTAGTTTTGGTCGCACCTTTTCATTGTCTAAAACCAGAACCAGATTTAGTGGTGTTGTGAGCTTGTCTGTTGGCTCAAGCAAATACAGTACACTTAACGTGGAACTTGTCTACCTCTCTGTTGATCCTGATGGCACAAATGAAAACTGCATATTGCCCTTCAAAGGGATATCATGAGAGAACAGTGAGACTCCTTGACCATTAAAGATTTCTAGTTAATTTGAATGAGGGGCAGGATACATTGGCAACATCTGTAATCCCAATAGCTCAGGAGGCTAAGGCAAGAGGATCACAAGTTCAAACTCAGCCTCAGCAACTTAGCAAGGCCCTGAGCAACTTAGCAAGACCCTATCTCAAAATAAAACAATAAAAATGGGCTGGTGATGTGGCTCAGTTTTTGAGTGCCCCTAGATTTAATCCCCAGTACCAAAAAAAAAAAAAAAGAAAAAAGCAATGAGATTTTTTTCAAGAATGGTGCTAGACATCTGAACATCCACATGTTAAAAAAAAAAAAGGAAAAAAATAATCTATATAAATTTCGCCTTACATCCTTGTGAAAATTAATTAACAAATGAATTATAGACCTAAATATAGTGTGTGAGACTGTAAATCTCCTGGAAAATGATATAGGAGAAAAATTTAGATGACCTTGGTTGGGTTTGGTGATGATCATTACCAAAGGCTCATTCCTGAAAGAAATACTTTTCAGGCTGGACTTCATTGAAATTAAAATTTTCTACCCTGTGAAAACACTATAAAGGGAATGAGAAGACAAGCCACAGACTGGAAGAAATATCTGCAAAAAGAAGCACTGAGGCCTTTCCTCTCTCCAATCCAAGTGTTGTAGTCCAACACCTAGACCTAGGAGAAAAGAGAAAAATGAGACCATTATTTCATGGAGTAGGCCCAGGTCACATTTGTACTCTCCTGGACAATTTTATGGACTTTTTAGAAGGACCAAATGAAGGACTACATGAAAACTCAGTTTTTGAGCTCTACAGCAGATTCATGTGCCCTGGAAGCAGCACATCCTCAAGCCACACTGTACATCCACATCTTGGGTAAGGCAGTGAAGAACTGGAGGACATCCCTGACTTGGTGACTCCCAGGCTCTAGGCCTGACCCACTTGGGTCTGTTAATGTGCTGGCCACAGGATACCACATCTTAAGGCACATAATGATGTGCACACATGGTGACAAGCACCAAAGGCACATAGTGAGGAACTGAGTCTTCTTCAAGTTCTCCCTGAATGTCTACCCTGGAGACATCTTTCCCTTAGGAGACTGAAGGAGGGTTGATGTGGAAGCACCTCCTTAATCATTTCATAAGTGGCTTTATAAGATTATATATGAGTCTCTGTGATGAGACGATTGGTTATCAAATAAAATCATCAATAATGTATGTTAATAAAAACAAATAATTAGACTAACATCTATCTCTTTTATACATACACACATAAAAGGCATGCAGTGCCAGCTGCTATCTCTGGGTAGTAGGATTGAGTGAGTTTTAGCTTCTTAAATTTCAAACACAAATTACTCACATAACCAAAAAAGGGACCATGCATTCAAATGCAGTCTGCACACACAAGGTATCCAGCACCCTGAAGTTTGAATTTCAGGGTCTCCAGCTTTATTCTAGTTGTAACCTCCTGGCTCCTTAAAGTTCTTCTTCATTTTCTGTGTATGTGTATATTTTTAATTAAAGAAAATGAGGCTCATAAAAGGCTCTGTAGAACACAATTAACACAGTAGCATGAGCCCTAGAGCAGCATCAACACCCCAGAAGGTTCCATCAAGCACTAGCTGGGTCTTTACCTGAAGTGTCAGTCTAAGGTAGGTACAGTCATGCAAATATGCAAGGGATGTGGGGCCATAGAGCACTAAGATCTGAACCTGACTGTCCTCTTCCTCCTGCTCTATGTTTACTTGGGTAAGTCCAGGACACACTTGGGTATCCCAGATACAAAGCAGCAAAGAGGCTTGAGACTGATTTTCAGTCAACTACAGGCCCTGCCTACCCCAATCTTCTAAGCTTATAAGATTCATTCTTTCCCACATCAGAAGTACCAAGTGTGATAACCTGGCTGAAATGAGTACCTGTGTAACAGGATGTGCAGCTGACAGGAAAGGGTTCTCTCTGCTTCACTTCTGGGAGATGGGAGTGGGAAAGAGGTGTGGTTCCCAGGACTAATACCCAAGACAGGCAAATCTGATCTGAGTTAGAGATCAGAAATCAAACAAGTTGCAACATGGAATGAGGATGATCATTTTGTTAGCTAAAACCAGATGGCCAGGTGTATTTCTAATAACTACCCCTTTTCCTTGGGATTCTATTGCAGGATGCAACCCCAGGCCTGAGGACTAAACCTCATTCAGTCTATAAAGTGGCCATAACATCACCCCAGCGACCCTGCTTCTTCTCCAGGTCAGGATCTGGCCCTGAAACTTCACAATAGTTAGCCATGAATCTAAGGTAGCTTCACATTTGTAGCATCCACTATTACAGGATGCTGGGTACTTGTCAGAGGAGTGTAGGGATTCTGGTCATTGAGAAGAGATACAAGAGAAAAGACCAAGGTTTAAAACATGGAGGATTAGGAATATGTAAATTTAGATGTCATCATCATTTTATAGACTAAATCCAAGCAAGACAGAAAAGAACATATATTCTAGCTACAAGAAACAAAAATATACTAGATTTTAAACAGACCAGAGCTTAGCTCTGATCTAAGCAGTGGTCACCTAGGGAGGGTCTATGCATATTCCAGTGATACTAGTCTTGGGAGCTAGAAGTAGTGCTTTCCATCCTGCTAAATGTCAGAAGTCCTCTGCAGGTGGATTTGACTTTTACAAACAAGCTTAAATCACTAGGAGGTAAGTTGGTAGAATAAGATGTGTGATCAGTCTATGTAGTAGGGTTTCTGGACAAACAAGAAAAAGAATGTCATTATAAAGGAACCAGGCCCATTTTCTTGGGGTCTGGTTGAAAGGTTTTTCTTTCCAGGGCAAGCTCCCTGAGAGTAGGGACTCTTGTCTTGAATCTCAGAGTCTAGAACAGGTCCCCAAGCTAGCATATGAGTGATTCAGCTCAGAATAATAAGTGTATGGCTTCCCAAAGTGACTTCCTCACTTACATGTTCCAGCACTAGCTATGTGCCGGGCTCAGTATAGAGACGGAAGGCCTAGATCGTGCTAGCTATTAGTCCAGCCTGGTTCCTCAATGGCACAACAAACCAGACCTAAGCTCCTTCTTTAAGATGACTTTCTATTTTGATTCTTTACTCTTAATAGTGCCATCTCATGGGCTTAGCCAGCAAGCAGTCTATGCTCTGTTATGCAAAATATTTTTATTGTTATTCCTTGAAAGACTTTAGTGGTAAAAACTTGGGAACAACTACATCTCACATTTCCTTTCCTGGAGATTCACAATGACACCTGGATGTAAGAGACTCTGAAAAGTCTTACAGTATAGAAGGTTGTTTTACTCAGTGGTCCCAAATTAAAACAAGTTCCTTTATGAAGGAACTCAACAAAGTTTTTCATTTATCCATCTCCAAAGAGGGAGAATGGGTCTAGGTCATGCCCTGATTTCAGTCATAGGACCATGTTTTTTGGTAAAGTGCCACTTATATGTCATTAAACACCCCATCATCAATGAAAATTCAGGGGGAGGGGAAAAGTCATATCACATGGTTTTTTTTTTTTTTTTTTTGACATGTTTCCTACACCCCAGCACTGTCTAGTTTCGTTCTTGGACTTAAGTAGAGTCAGGTTCCCTTAAAACACCATTAATCTAAAAGTTCTACAGAGTTGTGGCGAATGGCACACACCTATAATCCCCAGCTACTTGGGAGATTGAGGCAGAATTTCAAGTTCAAGACGAGCCTGGGCAATTTAGTATGATACTATCTCAAAATAAAATTTAAAAGGCTGTAGATCAGTGGTAGAATGCGTGCAAAGATGGTGGCTGGGCAGAGGCTGTCCCTGACTACCCCAGTTTCCTGCATAATCACACTTGTTTTTATCTGTCCTTATTGAGTGTTCACTATGAATGCTGGCTAAATGTTTCAGATGCATTGCCAGGTCTCATAGCACCCAAAAGGTGGTGATTCTATGGTCATCTAGGTCAAGGGACAAAACAGAGCAAGGACAGTCAGTCCCAGGACACTGAGGAGCCCAAGAGACAGTATCACAATCTTCAGGAAGAGCTCTGGGAAGGGTCAGGCAGAGCTTGAAGCTAGATGCACAGAGATCTGGGGAAGGAGTTGTCTGGTTGTTAGACTCAAATTTGTTCCAAATGCTTCCTTCCTTTAAGTATGGCAGATTAATGGACTCTGCAACCAAGAGAAGAAACAGAAACCAGCTTCAAGTTGCAAGGCTTCATATCCCTCCATCCTTGAGAAGGATAAGGAAGAATATTTCCATGAAGAATGTGCTCTTCACAGAGGTCCTTATAACAGGGTTCCCATGGCTCTGGCCTGCAGGGGTGCCACCAAGTCACCTATTCCTTGGCTGGTTTGGCCTCAGCTGTTGTGTAACAGGACCATGCTTAGCTCCTGGATAACCTGGAAAATCCTTAGTGGTTTCCACGAATGAGCCAGGAACTCTGGACAGAAGGAGCCTGTTGCATCAGACAGAAGAGTCTGGCAAAATAGGGCATCCTGAGGTGTTGGGTAATAACAGGCTTTAGAAGGAAGGTCCTGTGGCTACTTGAAATAACTCAGGGAGCAGGCCTGAAGCTGCCAAGATATCTATCAGTGTCTGGGAAGGCCTGGTAAGTTTGGAGCAGCTGGAAGGACAACAGGCCCTGATGGGCAGTGACAGTTCCTGTCACCATCCCTTAAAGGGGGCACCCTAGTAGTCAGACAGGATTACTGGGGATCCCCTCCTCTCCTGCACTTTAACCATAATGCTAATGGTCAACATGTGAGCACATGCAGGTACGGGCAATAAAAAGAACCACACATGCAGCTCCTTCTTCAGCCTCATAACAACTCTCAGAGGCAATGATAGGGATCCTCATTTTACTGATGATCAAACCAAAGCACACAGCTGTAAGTGGCTTGCCCAAGGCCACAAATAAGAACTGGCAAGTCTGACACTAAGATCTACCTTCTTAACTTCCCAGCTCTAGAATTTGGCAGAGTCCCAAGTATCCCGAGCTGGTCACCAAGGAAATGTCAGCTCAGTGCTTCAGAAGGTGGGCCCTGCAACTCAGCAGTCCTACTAGCAACCCCTGAGCACCCAGACCCCTCCTGGTCTCTCACTGGAGACTTATGAAGGCAGGAGGCCAGCCAAGCTACTTTAAATGGGCATCCGTGTGGCCCACCCCCATCACCATGCCTGCAATTATTTGCACCACCTATAAGAGGCTTGGCCATATGGACGAGAAAACAATACTTTCATAGAGTCTTCAGGTGACAACAAGCAGGGCATCACTGGTAACAAGAGTCCTCCAGGATTTGCAAACCCCACTCAGTCCCTTTTCCTGCCTCAAAGCATAAGTGGTTCTGTCTCATTACAGCCTTTTTCTTACTTGGATCTGATTCTGGACAGGAAGTTCGCTGCGGGCAGGTGCTTGTCTATGTCAGACATATCATAGCCTTTGGTGAGAACCTGCTGAATGGTGGGACTTCCCCCAGCTGTTTGCCTTGTGTTAGACCATGAAGTTTGGGCCACATCCTTGACTAGACCCCAAGCTGCTGAGGGGATAGTCCTCCAGCCTCTCCCTTTCTGTAGCTTCCTCACACTCTGAGAAGGGGTTGACACAAAGGAAGTGTGTCAAATGAATGGCAGAGCTCCTCTTCAAGTCCTTGTAGAGCTGGTTGGACCATCCCTCCCCAGGACTCAGCTGATATCTCCCCCTCAGAGAAGCTTTCCCTGGCTAGCTCCTCTCCAGGTCCCTGGATCACTGGGCCCTCCTTTGGCCTGTTCACCCCCTCCCTCATAGCGCTTGTGACAATGTAATTGTCTGAATTGGCTGGTTTCTCCCAGACTAGACTGGAAGAAGCAGAGCCCATTCTGCCCTGATCATTCCTGTGCTGTCATGCAGGACTTTGCACAGAGCCTGGCAGACAGCAGGTGCTCATTAAGTGTGGACATGAGTGATAAAAGGTCTTCAGTGCAACAAAAGCAAAGATCAGTGCAACAAAAGAAAGAGACCTAGGTCTACCTCTCCTTCTCACTCAGGCAACCAAACCAAAGTTCAGAGTAGGCAGATGCCAAGAGCTCCCAAGTGCCCCTTTGTTCCCACATCCCAACCCAATGGGCTGAGGGTTGTCACCATCCAAGAGCAGTTAGCATGGTGTACAGCACTGTTCTGGATGTGTGTGCACCAGACACAGCCCCAGAGGTCAGCTCTTATACCATCAGCACAGAGAACACAATGGCCACAGGAGTAACAGCACAGCACTAACCACTCAGAACATTCTTCTGAAGTCACTAGGGCCAGACTCCATGTGGGGAGCAGGCACTGGGCAGTGGTCATGCCAATGAATCAATGTTGTGTGCAGGCAGAAGAAATGGCTCAGATTCAGCCAACTATAGCCCTGCTAGGACTTTATACAATGTAAAATATGTGTATCACTCTTTAATATGCATGAGTTGATGAGGCTGATGATAGAGTAAGGAACAGCTTTGAGTTACTTTCCCAGCCACAGTGATGGGCTGCCCTGACTATTCCCACTATCCTTTATGATCACTATCACACACCATGATAGCTGGGCCAGGGACAAAAGCAGGACAAAAGACAAGGTCTCCAGCCTCCCAGGAGTAAAGATCCTCTGACCTTGACTTCATGAGCAGCAGGGTCAGATTCAGAACCAGCTAGGCACAGCCAAGGGAACCATACAGATATTCTGAGGAGCACAAGTAGTCTAAGATATGATGGAATGATAGTACTTCCCCATCACACTCTGCCAAGAAAACAGAGAATGCTAGAGGAAGAAATGATGATATTGTACTTAACCTGAAGATAGTGTCTGAGAACATCCAAGAGGCAAGGTCATTATGACATTCAGAAGCCAAAAGCCAGGGTCTGGGTTTGTATAGCACAGAAGCTTTTCCATTGTGCTCAAATAAAGCTCCTTTGGCTCTCACAGCAGCCTGGAAGTGGTGAGGGTAGGGACAGTTGTCTCCATCTGAGTTGTAAGGAAAATAGGGCCCAGAGAGGTTAAGTGACTCAACCTTTGTCATATAGCATATAAACTGCTATGCAAGAACTAGAATGACCCCTCCTCGGGACTCTGGCTGATTGTCAATGCTATACAAAACTTTCCTGGGTGTATCACCTAAATTCTCGGCCTCTGTTTCCTCATCCATGTAATGAAAAAAATCATGCCTAGCTCACGCTATCAGGTTCCCCACTTATAAGTCTCTGCCAAATAGAAAGGCAAAAATCCCAGAATATGTGCAAACACCTTGTAAACAGAGCACAACCATTACTTTTCATGCCTAGGTGAACACAAGAACTTTACCTTCCTCATGACTGAGTTTGCTTCAGGGAAACCCTTGGCCTTGCCATATTGAAACTGGGAAAGCAGAAAGCCATCCAGCTCATTTGCTGCCTGGCTGTGCCACTTTGGAAGAGCCAACTGTCTTGCTGAATCTCCTCTTTCAGAAGACTCTGCAAAGTATCAAGCCTGCTGCTTCTTGGCACGATGCAACCTACCTGCTCATGTATAGAGAAATAAGTGGTAAAAACATTACAGAAGGGCAGCAGGATCTGGGGCCTTTCTCAACTTCTTAAATGTTGTATTGTAGGCAAGTCCTTTCATGCTTTAGAGGCCTGATTTTCACCTTCCTAAAACTAGGGTAGCACCCCTTAATTTTTATGAAAACACAAATAAGATTATATCTGAAAAAAGACCAAGGATCCCTTGGAGAGATGGCTGATTTCAGAACTGGGGCAAGGAAATCCAGGGTGAGACTGAACGTCTTATTGTATTGGACAGCAAGGAAATGTACAGAAACCAGTGGAGATACAGCAAAGGGACATAAGAATCAGGTTGATCAAATCTGAGATAATTAGAGCGTTAAAAGGAATAGTAACATGAATGGGGTATAACCCACTAAATTAAATGATGATCTAACACTGGTAGCACAAAAAATAAAAAGAAGAGAAGGGCATAGGGAAAACTCTTATTTACAGAAGAAGGCTACCCTAATGAAGTACGGAAATGAAAGAAATGTAAAAGTCGCTGTTTCATACTACCGCAATAATAACAGATTCAGGGAAGATCATCAAGGAATGCTAAAGCCACTAGGTGACAACTGTGATATGAGATGTGCAGAAGTGCAACTTAGCTGGATGAGCAAGCTGAACATCACCACTGACAGCACAAACCCATATCAGGTGTGATACACAGGAAAGGACTCATCTCCTTCGAGAGTGACACCTGCTCTAATCATGAGACCAGCCCAGATGGAAGGACATTCTGCAAAACAACTGGCCTGGACTCTCCAAAAATGTCAAGATTTTAAATCTTCCATTTTAAGAATGGAAAAACCTGGAGAATTGGTCAAGATTAGTATAGGCTGGCCAAACCTGAATGCCAGATGCAATGGATAATCCTGAAATGGATGCTGGATCAGGAAAGGGAAACAAACAAAACCATAAAGGGTGTTATTGTGGCAACCAAGTATTTTCAAATTGGACTATGTAACAGCCAAAAATAAGTAACAGAGGCATCTGTGAGCATATGCGTGCACACACACATACTTGAGGAGACATAAAGCAAATGGGAAAAATTATTAACAACTGAAAAATCTAGATGATAATGGTTGTCATACTATTTTTGTAACTTTTATGTAGGTTTGGAAAGCTTCAAAATAAAAGAAACAGAAAAAAGTCCTATCAGTCCTTGGCAGACTTATAAGAACTGCCTTATCTGAGCCCAGGTGTCCATGGTTGACCTGGCACACTCACCTGTCAGGTATTCCAAGACAGCAGCCATGTACACGGGTGCCCCCACTCCAATCCTGTACTTGGGGTGGCCTTTCTTGATGTACCGCAGCATCCGCCCCACAGGAAAGATGACGCCTGCCTTGGCGGACCTGGAGGTCTTGGTGGACTTCTTCTTCCCACCACGGCTCGACATGGCAGTGGCCCTGGAAGCGGATCAGCAAGCACACTGTGAAGGCAAGAGCACACCCAATCAGGATCACATCACAGCCCCTTTCTTCCAGGTACACTCGGGTCATCTGACAGGCACAGGCCTGGCCATACACCACCTGCAGCTGCTAAACTCTCTAAGCCCAATTTACACACTCTGCTGGAGCAGTTTGATCTCCAAGAAGAGAAAGGCTCAGCTTAGCACATCAATTTTATTGGTCATCTCCATTTAACAGTTATCCTAACAGTGACTGCTCTTAAGTGCCTTGCTTTATGCCTCATGATGTAAAAGAAAATGGGATTTCTTGTTTATGTTCTACATACTTGTTTAAAAGTTGCATCGTCATAACACTTGAGATGGGGCTAATAAATTTGTAGTAAAAAGAAGAGTGTTACTTGCAACTAGAATGAAGATAGAAAGCCAGAAATCTGGGTTTTGTGATGAAAGCAGTATCTTTATATAACTATCCTGATCCAAGACAGGCAAGAGCAGTGTATAGAATTTAGTATTATATACAGCCAGGTTGGGATAAAAGGCCCTTGGAGTACTTTGGGTACACTGAGGAAAGGGGGCTATCTCAACCCAATGCCCCACCTCCGCAGTCTACAAGATGCCCTCTTCAACCCTCCAACATGACTGCATCCAGCTTATCACTATGTTAATCAAGTGGTAGCAGACAACTCCTTCAAAGAGCTACCCCACTCATTCCAATCTACCTTCTACTCCATGGCCAAGGCAATCGGCACACACATAAGAATATGTCCTGGTCCCAGTTCCAAAGTGTGCCAGGGATGCCACAAGTCCCAAGATAAAATCAAGACCTCTGTCCACCATGCAGGCCTGACACATCTGTCAAGCTTCACCTTGCACTACTTGTATTCCAACCTTGGACACAGTGAGCCACAGGGGAATTCTCCCAGACGCCCGCCTTCTTCTTCATCTCCCCTGCATTTGCAGAAACTGTTTTACCATGATTGCCTTTATCCTTTGTCTTTGCTCTTGGCCCTCCATCTATCACTTCTGAGTTCTTGGGTGAGTGCTAGGGTTTGGCTACTCCACCCTCAAGGTTCTACGGGCTTCAGGCCACAGCAACGGTGTGCATGTCCCTATCTCCCATCAGGCTGCAAGCTGGTGGAGGGCTTCCTTGACTATATCTCTGGGGTAGCATGTGCTAACTCAAAGCCTTCTGTTCACTCGTGTGCACTTCTATGCCAGGCAGAAGTGATCCCTGCCCTCCTGAGCCGGTGGGGAAAGAGACAATAAGTAACCCTAGTCATTTATATGATTATCATAAGTAGTTCAAAAGGGCCAATTCAGGGTGCTGGGAAAGGGGATGTGAGGAATCTCAGCTTGTTCTGGAATCTCCTTGATGCCTGTCCTATGGAACATCATGTTCAACCCACTGAACCAAATGGACAGGTCTCTCCAGTACTGAGAAACAGGTCAGGCTCTATGGTGTGTGAACCCCTCCAGTTCCAACAGTCTAGATCACGGGACTAGGAGTCCTTGTTACTCTCACACTCCTCCTTACACTGGGGACCACCAGGTTCACACCTAACATCTCTATGACCCTGAGAGCATCTCAAGTCATCTGGCTGACAGAAGAACTCCTGGACCCTCTGGGCTGCTGTGTCACCAGGCCCCTCTGCAGGGGTTAGGTGACTTAGGCCCCTATGATGAGAGAGATTTGTACTGTGCCTTGTCAGGGCACCACAAATCTTAAGGACTCATAATACTAGACAGAGACCCAGAGGATCAAAGTTTTTCTGAAACAATTAACTGATCCCATTTCTTGTGGTAATGCACTGTTTTAAGATATCTCTTGCAAACAGGTCCTGTGCTCCCTCTTAAGCAGGAATAGTATGCATGTGCCTGTGTTTTAGGAAGAGTTGTCACTGGTTTCCTGGCACTATCTGGCTTTACTACAAAAGTGCTTCACAGACCAAAAACCCAACATCTTTGGACTAAAAGCTAATCTGGAGGCCTCCACTCCTTCAGTAGAGGAGGCCTGTGGTCAGGGTTGATTACTGGCAGCTTAGTCCCTTTCAGACTGGAGCAGACTCATCTATGCTCTAGCAGACCTGTAGGGTGTGTCTAGGGCTGCCTCTGCAGGAAGTTGACAGTGTTCTCCAGAGAGAAGCCATTAGCCCCACATCTGGCAGGTACTGCTCACACTTACTTTTTAAGAGTGATGCTCTTTGTGTTTCCCTCCTCTGACTGTAGCCAAGGGGCTCTATGCCAACATGCTAGTGATTCCTAGTCTCCAGGCCAGTGCACACCTGGTTGCTGGGCACCAGAATTGCATTGTGACTGCCTATATCAAGGGTCTGTTTATCAGTCCCCTAGACCCCTTGAATTCCTCTGTGTCTTTTGGCCTCATCAGTGGCATTATCATATACCATGCCACTCAAGCATAAGTCATCCTTTCCTGCATGCCCCATTGCACCCAAGTGCCGATGGCCACCACCAAGTGCAACGCCAAGCTCTGTCCAAGCCATGTGCAGAACCTCAGCCTCCTCACTTCTCATTCCCCTCCCTGCCCTCCTTCAGCTTCCTTACCACTCATTATTCTCCTATCACCAGACTTTCACCACAGACAACAGAGGCACCTCTGCCCACTCTGATGGCTCCCTATCACCCTAAGTTCCAAGCCTGCCATAAATAACACCCTTCAACTACTGCTACAGCATTGCTTCCTGGCACTCCTGCACATGTTTAGCCACCCCATGCTACCCTTGATTTCCTGAGACTGTCATGCTACATAAAGGATGTCTCTGAACATGCTCCTCCTGCCTGGAACACCCTTTGTCCTCTTGTCAAACTGCTCATATTCCCTATCTGCCATGGGGGTTTCTTAGATATGGTCACTGCCTGATTTATGTTCCCATAGCATATATCCTGACATGTGTGCCTGCCTCCCCAACTCTACTGAACTCTCTTAGGTCATCATGGTTTTTCCAGTGCCACGCTGCTAGCATAACACCTTCACATCTCATCTTGAGTCAGGTTTCTGTCCAATTAGCAACCTCAAAACTTATCTGGGCCCACGAGGTTCTTACAGAGATTCTGTTCTTCCCCTTTCCCGTGTTCTTTCTGCACTTCTAACTATAGTTCTCCAAGCTATGAAAGAATTGTGACTAAGCTCTGCAGCCTCATGACATGCAGCAGCATGCAGTGGTTTGTAAAACACCCTCTGGAAAAATCACCCCACAGCTGTGCAGTCTCCAGATCAACCTATGAGTGGGCCAGATCCATTCTGCTCTTCAGAGGTCTCTGGAGGTAGGGATTGCTCTGGCACAATACCAATGTGAGGACAGAATAGCTATGACGGAAATGACTCTTGAGCATGATTGATAACTAGAAGGTGAGAGCCAGACTGACCCAATTCTAGTCATGGCTCTGCCACTTAATGGCCATGGGGCCTTGAAAATGGGATTTAACCCCTCTATATCAATTTTTTCATCTATCCAGTAGAGATGATGATAGTGAAGACCTCAAAGCCTTAGTGGGAGAATTAGTCAGAACATGCTTGAAAGGGGTCTAATACTACCTCACTGAGCAGGTCCTCAGTAGTTAACAAAACAACACAGTGTGTATCAGAAGAAAAAAGGCCGCTCTCAAAGAACAGGTGTTGGACATTTGTACTGGTGAATGTATTGCAGGGTTGCTTTAACAAATAAGTCCCTACAATTTATTACTTACTCATGAAAAATCCTGGTACACTTGGGATGTGGTTTGTTCCTAAAGATTAATGTGATGAAAAGCTGGGTCTCTTGTGTGATGACGTTATAAGATGGTAGGACCTTTAAGAGGTGGGGCCTGGTGGGAGGTTACTGCTGGCACCTTCCCTGAACCACTCTCTGGCTTCTTACTCACCATGATTTCCCCCTCTTGCATATGTTCCCACCACTGTGATGCCATCTGTCATGATGATGCCAGGACTATGACCTTTACAAAGAAGTTTATTTAGTTATAACTCCAAGCTAAACTTCTTTTCTTTGTAAAGTTACTAGCTCACATTTTTCATTATAGCAACAGAATGCTAACGAGTACAATTCAAAAAATGATTTCCTTGATTGCTTAGTGCATCATCTCCTGCACATAATGATTTGTGAGTCCAAACCCCTTCCATCTTCTGACTCTGACATCTCAATGCCTAATCCAAGGAAAATACCATGGAGGATAATACACGGAGGTTTTTAAGGACCACGTTTGAAAGTGGAGCATACCACTACTGACAATCATTCATCAACTAGAACTTGGTTACATGGCAGAGATTGAACCTAGGGGTGCACTACCACTGAGCTACATCCCAAGCCCTTTTTATTTTTGAGATAGGGTCTCCCTAAGTTGCTGAAACTGGCCTTTAACTTGGGATCCTCCTGTCTTAGCCTCCAAGTTGCTGGAATTATAGGTATGTGCCACCACACCCAGTGGCTATATCTAATTCCAAGAGAGATTGGGAAATAGATTCTAACTATTTGCTCAGGGAAAAAAAAAAAAAAGGGTCAGGGATGATGGTTCATCTCTGTGTCACATGATAAACCAGTTTGAAATCTGACTCTGAAGCTAGGGTCTAAGTGATCAGTCAAAGCTTGCCATGTCTGCAACAGTCTGATCTGAAGAACAGACACATGATAGACAAAGTGGCTTGCTAAGCACTCAGCCTCTCGGCAGAGCACCGAAATGCTCACAATACAATTATACTATTTAGTCAAACTGACAAAAATGTCACTTTACTCAGTCAACCTGTTGAGGGCCATGAATGTTTTCAAGACAGGGATAGCCTGCGGCCAGTCATTGCTGTACATTAGCTTGACTGACCTTTTGCTGTTATCAGCCTCAGACATGAAGATCTTGAGACTGATCCTGAAGGGATCTCAGTGCTACGGTTTAGACATGGTTTGAGTCCCCCCCAAGGCTTCATGTGTTGATATTTAACCCCCCCCCCCACTTCTGAGGAGTGACAGGATGATAACCTAATCCAACTATAGTGTTTTGAGGTGCAGCCTTGGGGAAATGACTAGTATTAAGTAAGATCATTAGGATAGAATCCCCATGGTTGAATCCTGTTGGCTTTATTAGAAGGAAAGAGATTAGAAGAGACACACATACATAGGTGCACTCCCTGTCTCATGCTATGTGATGCTCTACATTACCCCAGGACTCTGCCAGCAAGAAGGCCATCACTAAATGTGGGCCCTTAACTTTACACCTCCAAAAACATAAGCCAAAATAACTTCGTTTCTTTATAAATTGGCCTGCCTCAGACATTTTGTCATACTAACAAAAACCAAACTACTATACATTGAAATTTCTCCAACTATGAATTAATCACAATAAAAGTAAACCTTGTTTGTATAAACTCAATGCTTACCTGAAAAAAACTGTTAAAGGGGCTATACGGAGAGATGAGCCAGACTTGAATAAGAAGCTAGTCTGGTCACTAGCTCCTCAACAACTTGAGATGTGCCTGGGAAAAATGTGGTCTGCCCTCATAGAACAGGGCAAATTAAGGATTCCATGGACAGGATGGACTTTAGAACAAGAAGCCCTCTACTACTGGGAGGGGCATGAGAGAAGCATAAAGGTGACATGTAAGTCCTACTATATGCTCCTACTATTTTCTCCATACAAATCACCTTCACTCTCACCTCTATCCTTCAGTCTATTCAGCTTGCTCTGGAGTAGCTTAGCAACCAGAGCTCCCTAGGTTAAATACTCCCAGTTTTCCCAGTGGACATATCTGCTGATGCTCCCAAGCCCAGCTTAAAATGCCTTATAATCTCTCTCTGCTTACCCCTCATCTTTAGTATATTCTTTCTTCTCCATTTTATGTAAAGTATTCTGTAAAGGTACTTTATAGTCCTTCCTTCCAACCTGATTGCTCCTCTGCATCCAATTTATATATAAATCGTCAAGCCAATGGCCCCATCCTTAGCACAGGTATACTGTATCATCATTGAAGTCTTGGTGACATGAACCAATGCAGTCTGCTCACAACTATTGTCCAGCACCTGCCACCCTGCCTGCTACCTGGTAAGCATTCCAATGCAGGCGGGACAATAGTTGATTAGTCAGCACAGAGTAGATGAGGTTCCCTTGACAAAGAGGGCAGCATTTCCAAAGGCCAAGGACTCAGAGTTGTGGCCAGTGGGACAGCAGTTGGGAACCTTCTCTGGGACCACACACTTGGTCAAATCACTGTGGGAGCCCACTCTTAAAAGTCAGGGAGTTTGTGGAACCACCTAAGGGATTTCCAAGAAGGGAACACTCCAATGCCTTGACAGCTGGGACATAAGTCAGACAGAGGCTTACAATTCTGACAATTCTAAGGCTTCAGCAACCACTCCTCTTGCCACTAGACAGGCTCAGTCACAAAAACTAGAGGAAAATGCTTACCTTCCTCACACCTGTAAGACACTGACTCCTGCTGAAAGTGCAGCAGAGAAAGCCCTTAAATAATCAGGGCACTCAGGAAACTACTGGAATGCTTAATTGTGAAGTTTCTTATTATTTAAGCAATTAACACATGTATATTGATCTTTAGTGAAATATTGATTGCAACTCCTGGGTAGCTGCAGCAGAGAGTCCTAGCTCTAGCCCCCAGTATGGAGATTCTGAGCCATTCATACTGAAATCACTGTTTTCAAGGGGGAACTATCCCATCCATTCCCTGCAGCTGGATAAATGCTCCAGTATCCACATGCACTTGTCAATTTCCCATCAACTCCAATCATGAAAGAACACCTCTGACACTTGATTCTGAAGGGGAGGACACCAATCCTGTTTACAGTATTCTATTTTGTTTACTCCCACTACATCAAATGATTAACAGTGGCACTGCTGCTATGTCCCCAGAGGCATGTGTACATACTATACAACCATCACTCACAGCCCTGGGTTCACAAGCTGCACTCTGATTGGCTTGCAACAGAGATCTTTCTTGTAATACCAGCCAATCAGGAAAAAACATCTCTCTTCATTCATTAAACACTAACTCATAAAATGAGCCAGACAATTAAAGAACCTACAGTCTACTCTCAGTGAATGGGAGGAATTGCAAACAGAAGAGACAGAACACTGAGATAGAAAAATAAATCCTAAATCATGCATTTTGTTCTAGCATGTGTGTCAAGTTTCAGTGGTGGGAAAAAGCAAAACCCAAACATAAGTGTCATTCACCACAAGCAGGAAGCAATTTGCAGGAAGCAGTTGGGGACTAAAATTTCATCTCTGCAAGCCTACTCTATGGTGACTTTCTGAGCTGCACCAAAGAGACTGGCACTACTCAATGGCAAGTCATACTCTGCCTGCTTCACAATGCAACTTGCCTCTTCCCCTTTTGAAGGTTGTGCCAAACTCTAAGATGACAACCATTCCAGGGGAAGGCCATCAAGAAAAAAGTTAAAATGTGAGCTTCAGAGGGTGGGACCTTTGTCAAACTTAGCATCTGCAAGCCACTCAGCATTTGCTGAACAGAGGAAGTATTCCCAGCAAGAATGAAAGAACACCTGATCACATCCCTCTCCTGCTCAGAACCCTTCAGTGGCTCCTTACTGATACTTGGAATAAAGTCTTGTTCTGATCAGGATGCTGTATGACTACGCTCACCTGACTCGAGGCTTCAGTTGTACTAAGCCTCTGGCAGTTACCTACACCCTTCTCTTATTTTCTTCTAAGATCTGTTCATGTGGTTCCCCAAGCCTCAACCACCTGACCCTATCTACCCTTCTTTACCCAGTCAATTCCTACTTGACTTTTCCATGCCAGATAAAGGCTCGTTCCTAGCTAGGTAACTGTTCCTCTGGAGGGCTACACTGGCCTCTCACACTGACCTCCTAAGAGCCACTTGCCTGTCTTTTCCTAAGGTCAGTTCTCAAGGGTAGGGCCTGCCTGGGCATTTCTTGTTTATGTCTGTGCCCCCATTCCCTGAATCAATACTGATTCTCAGGAAAAAGGTTTGTTGAAAGACTGCAAGATACCTGTCAGGCAGTCCTGACCCATTCAAACAAGTCATAGAACTCTTTGGGACCAAAGCAGGACCCAGAGTTCTAACCTATAGAATGGGAGGAGGACTCTAAGTCAGGTATGGGCCCTGTGTCCTCCTACCCCTTCCCAGTCCATGTTCTAGGAATGGGGCTCTGAAAAGCCTGTTTCAAACCCTTGGAGTTGTTGCAATTCTTATGAACACCATATAGACTCTTGCTGGGTTTTTCATTGAGGGGTTTTCACTTTGTGCTTTTATTTATTTTAATAAATCTGTGAGTTGGCGCATGATTAGCTCTGAAAATATTAGAGGCAGGTCCCCAAACACATGTACTCCAAAGCCTACTGATGGGGATGGAAGTCATACTGTCTCCAGGACCAGAAGAAATGGCAGACTGAGCTATACCACTCCCTATGCCTGGTCCATTTGTTAAAACTCAAGTCAGTGACCAAGTTGTGTATTAGAATGTCACATATGAAGTGTCCTAGACAATTCTCAAAATTCAAGAAAATGTGAGCTATCCTTGCCTCATCCTAAATTAAGCCCTGCCTCAAATGATTTCCACTTACATCCCCCTTATGCCTCATTTAGGGATGAGCACTAACAAGAACAACAAAGTGACACGAAGGGACAGAGACCAAGAGGGCTCTAATTTCCCCTTGTAAAATTAAAAGGGTCAATAATTTTAAGTCTTAAGAATTTTCTTGCTATTTTTAAGGGAAAAAAAGGTTTAAAACATGGTCATCCCTATCGGAGTGTCTTGTACAAAACTGAGATGCTGCTGCCCAACTTTGGTCAACTGTATGCAAGGCTTATAAATTCCAGTTGGGAGCATGAGACTTCTATTTCAAGTGATAATGAATCTGGCAGCAGACCAGGACCCTAAAGGTGGTCTACAGTAGGTGACAGGTGGGTTCTACCTAATTTACCACTTGAGTCTTCCACTCAAACCTAAAATTGCTTAAAACTCCTACTCCCTGGAGCCAGGAGCCCCAGAACAAAACACTTCCCCACAACGGAAAAAACCTCAAACCACAAAGGTGTTAGGAAAGAGGGAAGTCAGCAAGAGGGCACTTCTAATTGTCCAGTCTTCTGTGCTGTTTATTGGATCATTAAAATCTTACAAGGACTCCGTGGTAACTGTAATTGTTGAATTCAAGGTCTGTCTCAGCTGTTTGTACAGAAGTCATTCGGTTTCAAATTCGGCATCTTCCCTAACATCTTGTCTAAAAGAGCATTTCAAGTCATCTCCTGACCAGCAATTTGAGTGATCCGTGGTCCCTGTAGGAGCGGGGGTGGGGCGCACCATCTCTCACACCTGTTGTCAGGTGATACAGCCAGCAGCAAGCCAGCAGCATCTTGCGCACTCACTCTCCACCCCACCCCCAGAGAGTCTCTTCCCTGCTGGTCTTCTCCACTGGGGCAGTCTACAGCCTTCCCCGAATTACCTTTAAAACAAAAACAAAAAACCTCCCGACCACAAAGCAAACAAAAGGTCCATTCCGAGCAGCGGGGGTTCCCGTGGCCCCTCTCCAACGCATCCCTGGACAGCCCCCTGCCCCCGCCCCAGGCTTGGCTTCATTCCCGCGAGTATCCCCCAACCCCCGCTGCAACCTCAAGCAGAAAGATACAGAGCCAGCCCGCTACACCAGGCCCCCTGGGGCTCGGTCCCGACTTATTGTGCCTGGGCGGGCAACTCGCGGGCCGGCGGGCGCCAGACCAAGTACAACTCCTCACACAACAGCTCCCGGACGCCCGGGCCCAGGCTGACCAGCCAGCCAGCGCCACCAGGCCTCCTGCGTCCTCGGGCCCAGCCCGCGCAGAGCCCAGACAGGGTCGCCAGGGGAGGGGCATCAACTGTCTTCCTTCCCACAAAAGCGCCCAGGAACAGAGAGAGGACGCCTTTCGAAGAGAAGTTGGTTTCCGGGTTTCCTTTCTTGACAAAACCAAAGGGACTGGACTCCCGCGCGGCCCGGGCAGGGCCTGGGCGGGCGACTGGCGGCGCGAGGCCTGGCGTGGGCCGCACGGAACCCAGCAGCCAAGCCCAGCCGAGCGCCGCCCCGCTGCGCGCCAGGCCGGGCCGCTCCTAGGCACCTCGGCTGGAAGGTGCGCGGCTTCCCGACCCGAGCGGCGGGGACCCGGCGCGTGGCGAGGGGCCCGCGCGGC